>NW_024387031.1:4812520-5193640 GCF_900408965.1 Simochromis diagramma | reverse complement strand
AAGATATACATAAGTAGATCCAGAATCTTCATCTTTTATATACAGTCTTTGGGTTTAGGCCACCTATAAAAACAGCACAGGGCACTGGTTCAACAGCCAGCACCAGGAAGCCCAGATGTAGTGTGCACTGTAGTAAGCTCCTGTTGTATTTATACTAACATCGCTGTACATGAGCTGAAAATACAAACTATATATACAGGGAGTGCAGAATTATTAGGCAAATGAGTATTTTGTCCACATCATCCTCTTCATGCATGTTGTCCTACTCCAAGCTGTATAGGCTCGAAAGCCTACTACCAATTAAGCATATTAGGTGATGTGCATCTCTGTAATGAGAAGGGGTGTAGTGTAATGACATCAACACCCTATATCAGGTGTGCATAATTATTAGGCAACGTCCTTTCCTTTGGCAAAATGGGTCAAAAGAAGGACTTGACAGGCTCAGAAAAGTCAAAAATAGTGAGATATCTTGCAGAGGGATGCAGCAGTCTCAAAATTGCAAAGCTTCTGAAGCGTGATCATCGAACAATCAAGTGTTTCATTCAAAATAGTCAACAGGGTCGCAAGAAGCGTGTGGAAAAACCAAGGCGCCAAATAACTGCTCATGAACTGAGAAAAGTCGAGCGTGCAGCTGCCAAGATGCCACTTGCCACCAGTTTGGCCATATTTCAGAGCTGCAACATCACTGGAGTGCCCAAAAGCACAAGGTGTGCAATACTCAGAGACATGGCCAAGGTAAGAAAGGCTGAAAGACGACCACCACTGAACAAGACACACAAGCTGAAACGTCAAGACTGGGCCAAGAAATATCTCAAGACTGGTTTTTCTAAGGTTTTATGGACTGATGAAATGAGAGTGCTTGATGGGCCAGATGGATGGGCCCGTGGCTGGATTGGTAAAGGGCAGAGAGCTCCAGTCCGACTCAGACGCCAGCAAGGTGGAGGTGGAGTACTGGTTTGGGCTGGTATCATCAAAGATGAGCTTGTGGGGCCTTTTCGGGTTGAGGATGGAGTCAAGCTCAACTCCCAGTCCTACTGCCAGTTTCTGGAAGACACCTTCTTCAAGCAGTGGTACAGGAAGAAGTCTGCATCCTTCAAGAAAAACATGATTTCCATGCAGGACAATGCTCCATCACACGCGTCCAAGTACTCCACAGCGTGGCTGGCAAGAAAGGGTATAAAAGAAGAAAAACTAATGACATGGCCTCCTTGTTCACCTGATCTGAACCCCATTGAGAACCTGTGGTCCATCATCAAATGTGAGATTTACAAGGAGGGAAAACAGTACACCTCTCTGAACAGTGTCTGGGAGGCTGTGGTTGCTGCTGCACGCAATGTTGATGGTGAACAGATCAAAACACTGACAGAATCCATGGATGGCAGGCTTTTGAGTGTCCTTGCAAAGAAAGGTGGCTATATTGGTCGCTGATTTGTTTTTGTTTTGTTTTTGAATGTCAGAAATGTATATTTGTGAATGTGGAGATGTTATATTGGTTTCATTGGTAAAAATAAATAATTGAAATGGGTATTTATTTATTTTTTTGTTAAGTTGCCTAATAATTATGCACAGTAATAGACAGCTGCACACACAGATATCCCCCTAAAATAGCTAAAACTAAAAACAAACTAAAAACTGCTTCCAAAAACATTCAGCTTTGATATTAATGAGTTTTTTGGGTTCATTGAGAACATGGTTGTTGTTCAATAATAAAATTATTCCTCAAAAATACAACTTGCCTAATAATTCTGCACTCCTTGTAGAGTAACATTGCACTGTACTGCGATAGTGGGGCAGTCTCTGTAATAGAAGTATCTTTCCTTAACACTTGCTTGTTCACTCATGTTGGTACTTTTTCATCTGGAAAGTGGAGCTGAAATGAGCTGAAATTTACTCCTTCTCTTTCCCCACCTCCAGCATATTGAACGATGCTATCAGAGCAGAAGTGACAGCTCGACTCTGCTTTATTTACTTTACTCGCTGTGGTCAGAATGTGAAGCTCCTCATATTCAGGCTGATGAGAGTCTGCAGATCAGCGTGTCATCAATCAGCCGGGCAGAGCAAACATTAGCACAGAGTGAGTGAGAGTCGCCTCATTTGCAAAGTGAATGCACTCGTGTATTTATCCTGACATGGTTTATGATTACCAACCCCACCAATACACCCACCTCCTCCCCCCTGAGATTGATGAAAGAATAATGAAACTCAGGAGGCAGCAGTTAGATAAAAAACAGACTCAAGAATCAAGTTTGGTGAAATTAAAGCTCAACGACGTTATTAAAACCTTTCAGCAGGAGGAAACTTTGCTTCAGCAGTGAGCCGCCACTGAACTGCTAATTAATAGACAACCCTGCATACTTTAGTATAGTGTGGAGTGTACCATATTCACAACACAATCACACAATGCAATTTATTTTTACCATTTTGGAGAGACATTGTTGAGGCATGTTGCTTTCCCTGCTCTTTGTTTATGTTGGGGTCTGTATGTATTTTAAAAAATGAAGATTACTATTTTATAGAGCAAAGTTGTCAAGAATGAAGCTTTAACCATGTAATGCATCAACAAATAAAGAGGGGAAATTAGTGACCACTCAGGAGGCAGTGATGTCACTTTGAGGTCAAAAAAGAAAAATTTGCAAGAATCAGTACACTAAGAAAAATGAACATATATAAAACTACAGAAAAATGTTTCTGTAAACAGTTTCTTTAACTCCACATTTTACCAACTGTAGTTTGGAATCTTAGTCTCATGTTACACATATGAGGTCTCCGCAGATATGAGCCATTGACAGCGGTCTCCCATCACTAACCTCCATGCATCTGCAGCAGAACAAATGCAAACCCAACGTAAAACACACATAAAACATAAAATATAATGTTAGAGATGAATAAGATGAACTTGGTGAAGTAACTTTGTCTTTAAAGTTTGTAAGATCAGGTCGGAACCTCTGCAGCACACTTCAAACACACCTTAGAAGAAATTATTTCAGAACCAGAAAGAAAAATGAAGAAATAAACAAAGAAAACATTCATATGCAACCCAACAATGTGAAGGAATACTCACGTGACCCAACCTGGAAACTAAATTATGAAATAAAGTTTCTTTCTTTGATCTGTCATGACCTGGGACTGTAGGGCACAGTCTAATTCATCTGTCTCTGTGCCAGACACCTGTACATACCTCAAAATATTCTTGTTCAGTGACATCGTGGAGTCAGAAGTGAAATGGATTTCTTTCCATTCCTGGTTTTGGTAAGGTTTCATACTTTGGGGAAGTCTTCTGTTTGGCTTGGTGAGACTGTGGACACACTGCAGAGAGTAGAAGTGAGGGGGGTATGAAGCCTAGCTTAAAGTGTGTATTGTTTTCTCCTTGACATCATGCTGGTGTTGTATAATTGTGTTTGTATTTGAAAGCATAAAAGGTGCAAGTCAGGTCAGGACATTTGGGTGAATCCCTGCAGTGAGATCAGTTTCCAGCTACACAATGGAGCACTGCATGCTCAGAAATAAAAAGGGAAACTGTGATTGACTTGTATGATTTAAGAAGAAGCGTTTCAGCTCTAAACTGTCATCAACATTATCAACAATCCATAGATGAAGCTTTAGCGAAAATTAAATCTGAGAGATTTTCTGTAACATTTAACCTTTGTTTGTCCTCGGGAAATTGCACTTTTTCCAATTATCTCCTTTTCTAAGCCAATCAGTTACTCGCTGTTCTTTAAATGTCATTTCAACTATTACTATTGACACCTGAACCAATCAATCAGCACACGCTCTCTCTGTTACTAATCTAAATAAATATTATCATTGATCAAATTGATTTGTATGCAGTGAGTGCTCTCACTTCTTTTAAGCATCAGCACACCTTCATCTATCCAGCCACTTTCTTAACCAATTTTTCAAAATTAGGGTCATGGCAGGGCTGCTGACATAGTGCAAAATGTATGCAATACCCTGGAAAATAAACTGTCACAGAGCTAAAACATGAAGACCAACAACTATCCACACACCTCTGATCAATTTAGCTTTTCCACAGAGGAAGGCCTCACCTGGGTGGCAGGTTTTAACCCAAGACCTCTGTGCTGTATACACTGATGGCAAATCAGAACTTCTGTAGTCAAAAAACTAGTAGCTGTGAGATTTAGGCATGCCAAACACACTGAGTGGCCTGCACAGAGCCTGAGCCTCCATCTGTTCTGATACTCCTGTGGTGAACCGGAGAACCTGGCAGCAAGCCCTCGTGACCCAGCATCGCTGTGGTTGGTCTGGTGTCTAGATTTATGTCATGTTGGAGTTTACATAACACACAAACACACAAAAAAACCCTGAAATAAGCTTCCTTGAAAGGGTGGCTGAACGCTGAGCAGAAAGAGGGTGGAGCTGGAGTTTGGAGGATAATCGCTACTCCTCAGTTGCTGTTGGGGCCATCTGACAAGGATGCCTCTTGGGTAAGGTGTACTGGGCATATCCCACTGGGAGTAGGCCCCAGGGCACACCCAGGGGCATGCTGGAGAGATTATATCTCTCAGATGGCTTAGGAACAACTTGGTGTACACCAGGAAGAACTGGGGGGAGGACAGGAGGTCTAAGCAGATGGAGGTCTGCTAGCTATTATGGATATGGTTACAACCATTACAACATGTTTATTAGCAATAACTTTCATCAGAAGTTAAACTGTAGTGGAAACGGATAAGAAAATATTGTTTAAAGTCAATACAATGTGACGCATCATCTTTGTAACAGTCATATTCTGACTTTAAAGCAAACGTAACATTCACCAGGAAGGTCTGCAAAAAGAAACCACTGATTGTTACAGTCACGTTTGGCTTTCACACATGGATGTTTTTCTCCACATACTTTTTGATGTGTGTCATACTCCTTGAACATATATGCATGTATCAGAGATCATTGTGTGTCTCAAGTCCACTCCAGCTCATACACGCAAAAATGATCAAAAGTGAACTTCACGAAGCCTTCTCCTGCATATTTAATAGGAAGACATGAAGGACACGACTCTTCCTGCATGTGGTACAATGTAGTATCGCCCTTTAATTATTGACTCAATTATTGACCATTTATAGTAAATCTAACTCTTTGATTCTGGTAGTTTCTTTTTGTTTGGATTTATGAATCAAATATGCAGCATCTGCTGCCAATATTGGCTTCAATAAAAATGTTCTCTCATCCTCGCAGGATGTCTCTGCTGCATCTGAGGCTCAGATCTTGCCTCTGCAGGTAGTAATGGAAGTATTGAATATTGATGTTTTTATTATTCAAGGACATGTGGACATGCAAGTCTGTGTTTGTAAGACTGGTAGCTCTTTTGTTGAGAATTGATAGACTGTGAACCTGGAATTAGTCTCCCAGCCTTAGGAGACACTCTGAATTATTAGTGTACTGCATTTCAAATGATAGCCTTTTTTTCCTGTGTACATTCAAATGTATAGTGTTCATATATTGAGGTTGGGCACTTTGCATTGAGAAGAGACGGGGCTTGTAAATTGCCTGGGAGAAAGTGATTCCCTCCTTTGATTTTACCGCTCTCCTGCTGTGTTTATTTTTTTAATAGATTGTCTCCACATGAAAACGTTAAAAATATATCTCCTGGTTTTGAAAGTGACATTCAGGATGGTTCATAGGAAAAAAGATATTTGACTTTGGTGGGACTGAGACAAATATTTCTGCTTAGTTAAAACAGACGCAGGAAACATCGGCTTTAACGATGCAGAAACAGGTCAGGATGTACGGACTGATTGACAAATGTGTCGGCAAACGTGTCCAAACCATACATCACGACAGGTCTCACTAACACCTTTGTTCCTCTGTCATGTTTGACTCAATCCTTGGCTACCATCAGTATCACTATGACCACAGCAGGAAGTCACGTGACATCATAAAGTCACAAATCCCTGAAGGGAGCAGGTGTGAGCGGATGGATGCGTCGAGAAAACAGCCTGTCCATCCACCCTGACCTCCTCCATATACAGACCAGTCACTTAGCAGTTCACCACGGCTCTCTTCCTTTAGTGATGACGGCTTCAAGGATGACTGAAGTAGACCAACACTAACATCCTCCACTGTCACACCAGCTCTCTGCATGTCCTCTTTCACAACATCCATGAATCTTCTCTGAGGTCTTCTCTGTTCCTCTTACCTGGCAGCTCCATTTTCATCATACTTTATCCAGTATATCCACTCTCCCTCCTTTGCACATGTCCACATCTCAACCTGAGCAGTTTGGCAAGCTTCAGATTGTCCTCCTGTCTGCTTATCATTGTCACTGTGTCCAAACCATACATCACGACAGGTCTCACTACCACCATTCAAACTTATCTTTTCCTGACTGATTTCGACTTCTGTGGTGAACTTTTGTGGAGCCTATTTTTCTTGTGTCTGGTGTATTGTGTGGTAATATATGTGATAGTGTCCTAGTGCTTTATATGTGGTACTAGATGGTGCTAGGTCTTCCTAGGTCCCCACTCTATGCTGTGGTCATTTTTTTCCTCAGAAGCAAACATGGTCTTTCCATTTCTTTGCCAAAACCGTTGGAATGTACAATCTCCCACCAGAAATGTTTTAAGAGTCTCGTGAGTCTCTATATTAAGGCTATAATTATCATTCTCTCACCAATCTGTTAAAAACTTCAGTAAAAAAGTAGCTGGAAATGCTATGGGACAAAAAGGCCAAACACAAAAGGTTATGTTGTAGCATTTCAGAGGCATTTTCAATTATGATGTACCTATAACATAGATTTAACATAGAAGAATAAACCCAGTTAATCTTGCAGGTATCATTTATAGTGTTTACGCTCAGGACTCAAAGTGAGCTGGAAGGAGTGCAGATGTCCGTATGTTGCACTTCAGAATCTAGCTAACGCTACAGAAGAGGAGAAAGCATGAAGGGTGTGAAGTTTTTAAATGTCAGGTAATTTCTAATGTAAGGTTTCTATCAGCTCAACAAACATCAGCAAACACACAAACTGTTTGTGTGCAGTTTGTCTCACAATGTGTTGCTAGCTAAAGGTCCAGCTGCTGTATTTCACAGGGAGAGAAAAGAGTGCCAGTTAACTTCATTCAGAGATGGAGAAAGATAAAAAAAGACAGGACAGGAGAGGAAGAAGAGAGGTTGGATTCAAAGGTAATGACTGCTCAGTGACCTTTGTTACACTGCTAATTTAAAACCTACATATAATGTCCTAATGTTAATCACATATGGATATTCCCCCACCTGCTGACTCCCATTGTAACCCATTACTCTACAAGTTTTACTGTTTAGCTGTGGAGCCAAAATCACCCACACACATTGTGTATTTGTAGGCAACAGAAGGTTTCTTAGAATTATCTTTCACGGCACGTGTCTTACATAACAGAGTCAAACAATTAGAATTTAGATTGAAATATGTGTATTCTCATGTACTAATATGATTTTATTCTTATATTAATATTGTGCAAAAAAAGTTAGAAAATAAAAAAAATACCTTCTTGAAGGACAATTCTACTTAGTTTGAGTACATGTTAGAGTACTTTCTCACTTTCACCTGAGTAAAAATGTTGCTTCACTTCAACTTTTACTGCAGTATATGTACTTCTACTTAAGTAAGGTTTTGCTACCTCTGACTATAACACAGAAATAGGGTGAAAATAACCTGGATGAGAAAACAGTTTAAAGACAGGTTTTTGAATTCTTTTGCAGTAATGTTTTAGGTACAAAGGTTTCATCTTTAAGACCTAACTGACTCATTTTGGAGGCCTTCACAGAAGAAGTGAGAACTTTGGAATAAGGGAATCTGCACCAACCATTTCCACATCTCTCTGCTCATATCCAGGTTTCTTTTGCTAACTTCCCTTTCTTGTTGTCACTCTAAAAAACAACCACTGTCTTTTTATGCCTATTTTTTCTTCTTGTTGTTGCCTTTTCTCTCCCTGCAGTACATTATCACAGCACAATAACAGAAATGCTGTTGGAAGTGGAACAAATTGCTGTCTTAATGGGATTATTTTGAAAATGGCGCACAAATGTTGTTTTCTGTCACCTTTTCTTCCCCACGTCCTTCCTTGGATTGTCATTTAAATTCATCCAGGCAACAAACTTTATCCCACCTTGTGTTTTTGTTCCTTCTGCTGATAGACTTCAGGCACGTGTGTGTGCGCCGACATGTTTGTATGAGAACGGTGTGCGTTTGGCAGCGAGGCGCATTGCTTAAGGACGTCTCCAAACTGATTTTTCAGAGAGAAAGTGAAAATAAAATCCATTAAGAAGTAAATAAGTTATTTTTTTCTCAGCCCCCCCAGCAGACAGCCGTGCCTAAACCCGTTGCCAAGCCCTCTTAATCTCTTAATAAGCTTATAAAAGTGAAAATTTGTCTGTACATGCAGTAGCTGCGGATAATTACATGTCTCGTCACATTGTGGAGCCGCCCTGAAATCTGCCCCGAATCGACTCGACGCTGGTTAGAGCTTTAAATCACGGCAGAATGGATTTCAGAGAGTTCAATTTGTGTTTAGAGGAGAGGCTAAAGAGTAGATCAACCTCTGAGGCCTCACAAGCTTCTCTTCATGTTGCATCTTTCTTTTCTTCCTTCTTCCTTTCATGCCTCTCGTTTTCCCTTTTCACCTGTAATGATTATTCAAAGTAGCTACTTTTAACCCCCTTCTCCTGATTGCACTACTTTCCTGTTTACTTGCCTGTTCTCATGTCTTTAACATCTCCCATCCTCTTGTTTCTCTCCTCGTTTTCATTTGGGTTTCCCTGCCTTCTTATTTCCTTAGCCTCCCGGTTTCCTCCTGTGCATAATTGCCTCCTCGTTTCCTTACCTACCTCATTTGTCCATTCCTTTCACTAGCACCTGCGTGTGAAATCTGAGGTGAGGACCCTCTCAAAATCTGAAACATTTTAGGAGGGCTCAGATATGCGCCCAATTATTTTCTGTTTATCTGCACAACTAGTTTTATTTTTTTATGCAGATTTTGAAACAGCTGCTATCTGTTATCTGCCCAAATGTAACGCAAGCTCAAAATGTCAGTGAGGAAACAAACCATACTCTCAGCAAACGATGGTTTCACTGCCAAAAGCAAAAAAAGAAAAAAGAAAAAATAAGAAAAAGTTAAGGGCTGCACAGAAAATGCCAACAGCAGTGAGCAAGCAGCTAATGAAGATTGTGCCGGTGCTTCAGCTTCCCACTTAATTCTTGGAGGATCTGTAGCAGAAGGTTGCAGCTGAAGGAGTGTGTTGAAGTGACCTGCCCTAGCACCAAACACAAAAACAAATGGAAGGGTGCTGGATTTTGCAATGGAGAGCTTCGTGTCATCTCAAATTAGGAGAGCGAGCAAAACGTAAATGTTATCTGCTTCCCCAGAAAGAATCTGAGACACACCTGGCAGAAAAATGAATAAACACATGTGTGTATATTCCACATTCCAGGTGACTATTAAAGAAAATCTGAGCAAAGTTTTGCTTGTAAAACTGGAGATAAAACAACACCCCAACAAATGAAGCATGAAAGTAATGCTTGTGTTTATTTGTGGATTTAAACTGCCTACCTAATAGACCCTGTGCACGAGAAAATGCTAACTTATCAAGGTGTCAAGGGAGGTTTACACTGCATTTTGGGAGCAATTTTTGGAACAATGTGAAGGTGAAACTGAACTGAGGCCAGACTTTTGTGAGGCAGGATGGCAAGCATGGTGGCTTAGTTGTATGTTACCTCAGATTTCAAAAATAATGTTTATTGTTTAAAATGCTTTGAAAATGACAGCATGTTTCACTTCTGTTGAAACCAGGTTTGAGGCTAGTGTTAAAGGGACAGCTCACATCAAAATCAGCTGTACACATTGTCATTGTTTCGCCTTAGCTTTTGTTTTTACTCCTGCCATCAGCCCGAATAAAGGCTCGCTTTTGTTTAAAGTTCAGTGTCCTTTCTCTCATTGTGACACACATTTTCCTTTGGCCTGCTGTTATCCATCAAGATTGTGTTGGTGTGAGTTGCCCAGTTTTGGGATATATTAGCTGTAGAGATGTCTTCCTTCTCATAAGTATAATGAAACTGGATGGTGCTTGCCTCGTGGTATAACATCTAACCCATGAAAAACAAGTCCGCTGATGGGGACACCAGTAATTTTATATCCAGTCACACTGTCATGCCCCTCACATCACATTTCCTTCTTCACAGTCCAAAAATACATAAAGACATGGCTACTAAGCATTAAGTTCAATTGGAATCAAGAGAAAGGTAGGCTTCTACAGTCAATATCTCCAAAATTAGGCAACTTAAAACAATCTGGTTTAATGAATAGTACAGCTGGCAAGAAGAAAAATGTGTAAATTTGATTTAAGGGTGAAAGGTCCATTAATGTTTGTAAAGAATGTCACTTTATGGTTGAGAAAACAGCGATTGAAAGTTAATGATAAGATCCTGTTTACCAATTCTATAAACTGATGTGGCCTGTGTGAAACATGGCCGATAAACATCATCTTGTAACAATAAGTCCTAGTCTGCTTGATTAGCATCCAAAACATTTACTAGTTGTTTTGTTAAAAAGAATATTGCAAGTCTTTTTTAAAAGGACTTTGCCATAATCTGACATATAGCTTATCTACATCTGATCTGTTTAAACTTGTTATCGGATTTAATATTTCTTGAACAATCAAGATTGTAGCCCAGGATTTCACACTGGATTAAATAATATATGTAGTTAATTAGAAAATATTGCTACATTTTTTGTTACAGATTATGCATTTCTACTGTCTATGCTTCTCTGTAATTAAAGTGCTTGGGAACACAGGCAGTCTATACACAGATATTGTCACTATGCTTTTCTGTCAGTTCCAGTTTTGTTGTCTGTGCTACATAGTCAGAAAAAAAAGAAATTGATAACATTTCACAGTTTGTCTTGTACTTCAAAAACACATATCATTCTTACAGAAGTGGTGAGTGTTGCCAAAACAGCATTTGAATGAACTTGCTCTTCATCAACAGGACAGGTGGGTACAGAGAATTTAACATCCAGCTGATAAAATCAGCTTCAGGTAGATTAATTATCTGAAATAATAATATTTTTAGACTGAGAAACTTGAGTTTGCAAAAATGTCAAAGTGGCCCGGGCCCCCCTCAGGTTCTGATGCCCCTTAGTACAATTTTGTGTAGCCTGCCAGTGTGACAGTTCACGTTATAGTATATATAAAGCAACAAAGCAAAACAGAATTTCTCTTCAATTTTAACCTATATTCTAGCCAACATAGATAACTAAATATTTCAGTCATTAACAGCTGGTGTCAATAAATGCTAACTCAGTTTAAAAATATTGATTATTACAAAATACTCAAAATAAACCACCTTTATCTGAGTAAATACTGTACATTAAAACTCCTAATACATTAAATAAAAATAATAATAATAAAAATTTCAACATCAGTTTTTCCTCTTAAAAATATAAGGCCTTCTCTTTCAGCCAGTTACTTAGACAAACTAGCCTGTTCACATTTTCAGAGCTCAAGGCAGCTCTCTTTTTTGTTACTATGTGACATGTGATGTCTGCAGGACAGACAACTGTGGGTGGGTCCCTGCTCGATTGGACCACCACTGCAGAAGACAGTCTTTCTCGCTGATGGTGGATTCTGTTCTGTACAAACTCAGGGCCCTGTTACACAGGGCTTCCTCGTCTGAATCAGAGTCTGAAGACAATGAAGAGAGGAGGAGGCTCTTTGTCTTTGCTGGCTCCTTTGTGGTGGCATCTTTACACTGTTCCTGCAGCAGGGCCTCAAGGCTGGTCCAAAACTCTTCTTGCTCTCCCCTTAAAAGACACTTTATATCCTTAAAGCGTGGGTCAAGCACAGTATCTATCTTGAAACACTGATGGTTGAGTGTACATTGGGATAGGTCCTTTGTGAAGACAGTCTTAAATTTCACCATGTAGTTTGAGTCATCACCTCCATGGTGTCATGCAGGTGGCAGAAAGCAGGTAAAACCACTGAACATGAGACGTATGTCTCACCTCCAAGAAGCTCAGTCACAAACCTGTAGTAGACGGTTCAAGAAAGGAATTATTAATCTACACAATAACTATCAACTGTAGAGCTTTTTGAAGAAACAGTAACAATAAGTTAAAAAATTGTTTTATGTACCTGCATGGCTGAAGGACAGTCGCCAGCTTTTGGAGTTTTATCAGCTCTAATGGAGTTCAAATGACTAGCTTGTGCTTTTGTTTGTCTAAAGCAGCAAAAACTTCTTCAGTAGAAAAGAAACCATATGCAGCGTTGAATTCCAAGGTGTGGAAACATCCTGTATGAGTGGCTCTGTTGGCCCAGTCTTGTTTGCTCCTGGTGTAGTTCCTCCATATTAGCAGGGCTGTGTTTAAACTGACCCACTATCTTGTGACATTTTGCTAATCCATCACTAAACACTATCAGCAAGGCCGACAGTGATGGTTCTTTACAAGATGTGAGAAACACAAGGCATGTGTTGAAATGGGAGGTGTCTTACTGCAGCCACCATGGTTCGTGCACTGTCTGTTCCAATTGTGGTGACCTTATGTTGAATTCTCCATTCCACTGCCACAGAGAGAAACTGCTCAGAGCAGTTTTCGCCATAGTTTCTGGTGTTTGTCTTCTGCACAGTCAGGACTGTAGATTCCATGTCCCATCAGTGACATCAACAATATGTGCAGTGACTCCCATGTAATTAGAATTACTAATTGAAGTCCAATGATCGCCAGTAAGAGCCACAGAGTCTGCTTTCTGTAATGCATCTAATTTTGCTTGCTTTTCGGTGTCATAAAGCTGTTGAATTTTACTTGAAATAGTCTTTTGGCACAGCAGTTGGAAAGTTGGATCACCTGACGCTAACTGTAGCACATTTTCTAACCCCCATCTTCTACCACTGATAGTGGTCTACAGTCCAGAGCAATCCATTTAGCCAGAGAATTTGTGAGTTTGCCCGATGTTGATTTACTAATTTTGGTCCTAAAGTCAGTCGTGCCATCAAGATTGGGCTGCTGACACCTTTTTTTGATACTCGAACTGTGACTGCTAGCACTAACAGCTCCCACAGTTTCTGTGCTCGCTGCAACATGTTTTGCATTTAGATGGTACCGTAAGGTTGAAGTGCTTCGGTGGTATGCAAACTCCTTTTTGTACAGTTTGCACAAAACCACGCTTTTATCAAGGCTTCTGTCAGGTATTCTTTTGAAATGAAATTTGCCTCCAATCAAACCTAGCATCGTGCTTTCTTCTGATTCTTCCATTTTTGTAACACTGATGTGTGCATCAGTGTGATCGCTGTATTGACAAAAGTTCCCCTTTGCTTGGAATGCAAAGAGTGATTAAATGTGTTATTATTATTTTTTGCGTTATTTTTTTCAGATTAATTAATCGCAGTTAATGCATGGGAGTGTCATACATATGAACAGTATTAACAGAGAAAAAATATATAAAATGTACAAATATACAAACCAGTGTAAAAAAGTAAATATGTAATAAATAGTGTTATGTATGTACAGTTGGGTTGTTGCACATAGAATTTGGTATTGCACAGTGGTGGTTCATAGAGAAAATAGGAAAAATTGGGTGGGTGGGGTGGGGGGTCTGTGTTATCGGTGCATGTGTGAGTTCAGGGTGGTTATGGCCTTTGGGAAGAAACTGTTTTTGAGTCTGTGGGGTTTTGTGCTGATGCACCTGTAGCGCTTCCCTGAGGGAAGCAGGCTGAACATGTTGAAACCAGGGTGCGAGCTGTTATTGATGATGTTTGCTGCTCTGCTGAGGCAGCGGGAGGAATAAATGTCCATCGGGGGGGAGAGGGCAGCCGATGATCTTTTACGACCGCTGAGATGTTGTCTGTCCAGGAGATGTCAGCAGAGATGAGGACACCAAGGAACCAGAAGGAGAGAAGCCATCTGTCCCACTTTAGATGGAACAGCTGTCATAGAAATCTGGCCAAATTCATTAAAGCACCCAAAATGTGACTATCCAGAGTTGAGATCAGAGTTGCTGCCTTACACACCTATCTGCATCTTTTCTCCTCTCTCCATCACCCCAAAAACCTCACCCGCTTAGTGATGGTGTCTGCTCCCAGAGCATCAAAAAACAAGCTAAAATGAGGCTTCCACGTTGGTGGTTTCATCTCAGCTTTTTGCAGATGATGTGATTCTGTTGGCTTCATCAGGTGGTGGCCTCCAGCTCACACTGGAGTAGTGAACTGTCATGGTCTGACTGGCAGACCGTGGGGATGTGGGGAAAGGAGGACCCAAAACGCAGACTCTGCGATGCAAACAGTGCTCTTTATTTACAGTGAAAAGCTGTAAACACAATAACTCCCCGTTGCTCCCTCGAACCCCGTGTGCGTGCTTCCCTCCGACGTCTGTGCTCGTGCTCGTGCTCGTGCTCCCCGCTGTTGTGTTTCCGCACACCCCGTGCGTGCTGCCTTTCCGGACCACTCTTCCTCCTGCAGGGAAACCATAGACGCAGCCGTCAACACTAACCCTCGGCGGGCATATACGAATAGCACAGACATAAGCTGACACACACTGACTTGGTACGATAACTCAATGATCCCGTGCCGGTGGGAGCTTCAACACTCTCCTAAGTAGCTCCCCCGACGAGCCCTAATCACCAACAGGTGTGGCAGGAACTCCAGGTGTGGCCAGTCCTTCCTCAGGGCCCCACCCATCAGGCCTGCAGGTGGCTGTGCTCCATCCTCCAGCCACACCCGCAGACATACACACGTATGCACCCACACCCTGCCTATACGAGTGGGACACAGACTAACACAGCATTGTGGAGAAAAACACACACATCACCAAATAATAATAATAATAATAATAATAACAACAATAATAACAACAACAACAATAACAACTACAACAACAGTCAAAACTGCTCACGGACCCCCGAGTCCTCCAGAGCCGGGTCCGTGACATGAACAGCTGAATGTGAAGCAGCACCTATGAGAATTACCACTGAAGCTAAGCTTATAAAAAAAACACCCAGCACGCCCCTGCAGGCGGTTTATCCTTCAAGCTCGGGTCCTCTACCAGAGGCCTGGGAGCTTGAGGGTCCTGCGCAGTGTCTTAGCTGTTCCCAGGACTGCGCTCTTCTGGACAGAGATCTCCGATGTTATTCCCGGGATGTATGTGTATATATATATATATATATATATATATATGTATGTGTGTGTGTGTGTGTGTGTGTGTGTGTGTGTGTTTTGTTTTGTTTTTATTTGTTTTGGGAGGGGTTCTTTTTTTTTTTCTCCATTTCTCTCTTCAGACTTTCAACAGCTTGTCTGTGGGAAAGAGGATGCTCTGACAGACCAGCAGGTCTGTAAACAGGAGAGGAGCTCCAGTGTGGACCAGGAGGACCCAGAACCTCCACAGATGAAACAGGAACAAGAGGAACTCTGTAGCAGTCAGGATGGAGAGCAGCTGGAACTGAGGCAGGAGGCAGACGCCATCAGAATTGATGAGGAGCGGCTCAGACTGCTGGCGACCATCTGGAAACTCGAGATAAAGCTGCACAGAATAGGTCTGCAAAACTTTTTTGAGTCACAGGAAGAAATAAAGGTCCAACTTCAATAAGCGGCATGAATGCATTTCTTTTCTGTTAAATTTAACACTGAGTCTACATTGTCTAAGTCAAAAAAGACACTGAAGTCTGAAAACTAATTAAGCTGTGAGCTCAGTGATTTTTGTTAAACTGTTGTTGCTCGTTTTCCAACTGATATTAAGTTGATGTCTGTGAAGGTTCTCAAACATCCAGGTTATTGTGGTCTAAGGAGCTTGGAAAGAAAAGCAGAATTGGAATTCTTTAAGTTGCTTGAAGACGTTTCATTAGAGAAGCATCTTCAGTTCTAAGAGCAATTGGTGGAGAGTCACAGATTTAAGCCCTATGGGAGTGTCCCCCAAGAGGGTCATGGACCCCCTAATGATCCTTTACATAATCACACGAGCCAAGGTGTGAAAACAGGTGTAGGTCACAATCAGCCAAGGTTTTGAGCTCATTGTGAAACCTAGCCCTACCCTATCACCCCTCACCGTCATTTGTTCCTGAATTTCTTTTGAGGATCTTTTGGTCTACTCTGCTTTGTCAGGCAGGTCCTGTTCAAGAGATTTCTTGATTGAGAACAGGCGTGGCAGTAATCAGGCCTGGGTGTATCAGTGTGTGTTAGAGTTTGTATTGTTGATTGTCATTTATGCTTAGAAATATTTAACCATAGATGCTTAGAGGTGTATAATCAATTGTGTAGTGATAAGTTGTGTGATCTTTAACAGGCTACAGAGGCTTGGTGTGCATTCCACACTAGAATGCACACCTACATCCTGGGAGCATGGGAAAGTTCGTACCTTGTTTAATTGTGTTATGGTAGGATTAACGTAGTTACGTCTGTTCTAGTCTAAGTGTTTTTTGTGTATAAATGAAGTGCTGGACTTCCTTACTGTGTTATCTAGGATGAGGGGGGTCTACCCTCTTCCTGACCAAGGATGTTTGCTTGTGCGCTTTTATGACCCTTTGATCAGCAGTACCCCACACACACACACACACACACACACACACACACACACACACACACACACACACACACACACACACACACACATCCACCACACACACACAGGCAAGGTACTCTTTGTGTGTATGTAGACGTCATATGTTAATGAACCTATGCATATTCATGTAACCTCAATAAAAGGACAGTGGTACTGGAGAACGGACGAGAGCAACTGGGGTCAAGCGAAGGGACGGCGCTCTGTCCGGTCTCTCCCGTGCACGAGTAACATGAAGAACTTTGCCTACTTCGTGTCTTGCTTTGCAGTGTAATTATATTGTCTTCAACGTTCCAGCGGATGGGTTCAAGCTACAAACCTATCAGTGTGCCTGTGCCACTGATACATTGATACACATGTTAAAAAATACAGGTTGTGCGCACCAAACAAGCCAGACAGGAAGTGATGCTATAATTATTCCTAACTTGTGTTTCTGAATATGAACATTTCTGAACAAACAGTTATTTCATTGCACTGCTAATGTTCTTATATAAAATGCAAAATCAAAATGTAAATGCGTTCCAACTGTGCAACAATGTGCGTGCCAGAAATATGTGGCGCTTATTAATGGTGATTAATAAGGTCAGTGAAATTCTGCTGTAAGAGTGACCCAGGAAGCTCTGGTACTCTGCTTATAACTGCTGGCAATTCTCTAGCTTTATGCTCTCCAAATAAATTAACAGACATAGTGGTACCTTTATTTTAATCCTGGTTCAAAAATGTTGTGCTGGATTTGGACACAAATCCAAATCCAACAACTGGTACACGTCCAGCAAATAAGTGTCCAACCTGCAGCGTATTTATTTAGTTACAGGTCAAAAAACTCCATGTGCTTACAGGTAGGAGAGCACTAACAGTTAGTAATGTTACACATTTATACATTTTCTATATTGTTTCTGCAATCAAAGTTTCGTCATCATCCCACGACCCCTCAACCTGAATGTAGGGAATAGACCAGCAAAATTTAGTGTAACTTAAAAACATGCATTAGGCTACAAAAGAAAAAGAAGATTTTTCTCTGTGTTTGGGCCTTTCGTCCACACGTAAACAGCGTTTTCGATCACTGAAAACTGAGATGTTTAAAAACTCCTGCCAGGGTGGAGATTTTCAAAAACTTTGTTTTTGCATTTACATGTAGACGAGGAAAACGGAGATTCAATCACGCAATGTCAAAGGTGTGCACCATTTCTGACGTCACGCTGTGCGCCACGTTATTGTTTACATGAGATAAATTTCTACAGTGGCAGATGTAGACAAAATACAGTTACTGTCCCTTCATTTAGAAAGACAGAGTGAACTTCTACATTCAACACAGACACTCTCACAACTCCCGACGCCAACGTCATCGTCGGTTTTGAATAAATTAATTATTTACATTTGAAATGATGAAGGCACTTAAAAAGTAGCACAAAATTATCTGCCTTCGCAGAAAAACAGAAAAGAAAAGAAAAAGGAAAACTTCTCAGAAGTACTTAAGGTTTGCATAAAACCCCGCTCACTCTTTCCCTCCCAGGCTTCTAGACTTCTGATTGGCCAACATCTCTACACGGTTAGGATTTGGCGTGTTCTTGACAGCGTTTGACTGTGTTTTTGGCGTTTACATGTGGACAGAGAATTTTTTTTCAAAATGAAAAAGAAAAGTCTCCGTTTTCAAAAATACGTACGTGTGGATGTAGCCTAAAAAAGGAGCAGGAGGAACCCTGCAGCAGTCAGGATGGAGAGAAGCTGGGACTGAAGCTGGAGTCTGACAGTATCTGGGCTGATGGAGAGCGGCTCAAACTCCTGGCGACCATCTGGAAACCTGAGACAGACCTGCACATAATATGTCTGTAAAACTGTGATGATTCGCAGGAAGAAATGAAGGTCTAACTGTTTCAGATGTGGTGGAAATTCTTTACAGATGTATTGATCACATATTTAAATCATATCACTTTAGTAATTGTAGAATTACATTGTCACCAGTTGTGTGCGTGGAGGATGGTATCACACATATGCACACACACTGTGGGGCCATTGTAAGTTCATGGGAGATGTTAAGCATATAGTGAGGCTCCTTCTGTTTATCAGGGATGTAAATCTCTAGGTGATGCCTAAGCGGAAAACAAGGTCATAATTCTTTCTCTCTCACTCTGAAGAAAAGGTTTCTGGGATGAGCTGAGTTGAAGGTACAGACTCATGTGATGTGTTGAGGAATTTTCTTTGTCTGTGAGTTTGGTCAAGATATAAAAGGATCAGGGCAGTGGCCGTCCTCAGAGACCACTTGGGCGTTTGGCTAGAGAGTTTCTCTCCACATTGCAATGTGTTGATTAAACACACTTAAAATGATGCCCACAAAGTGTTTGCAGGTTATTTTTAAAAACTTCTGTGACAATATGGCACTGCGAGCAGGGTCCCACTCATGAAGCTTCGCTGTGTGATGGGTCCACGGGGGCTGATCACACCAGCCAAACTACGGCACAGCACTGTGTTTGAAAGAAAAGAAACTGGGAACCGCGGAAACCCAAGAACCTTTAACTGCAAAGAATCTGCAAACGGTGAGCTGTTTTTGATTTGGGGAGGGTTTTCAACCAGACTGACCGGAAAATCCTCACTTCCTTGCTGCTGCAATAATTGGGTGCAGGGTCCTAGACACACAACGAGTTGGGCGTTCTAGTGTGTGGTCTTTAGCACTTTTGCACCAGTGAAAAAAGGCACTTTTTGTTCGTACAATGGAAGCTGGGCCCAGCATAATGGCTAGTGGAGCCGCAGGGGGCGTCCCTAGAGGTGGTCCGGGTGAAAACCCAATTTTTAATTCTATGGTCAAAAAGGTTTGGAATTGAATGCATGGAGTATGTTTTGTGAAAGAGAAATGTCAACAAAGAAAAGAGTCAGGCTGGCTGATGTGCGTGGGATGAATGATGGAAAGAGATGTGTTAAAATGTGGAAAAAGTAGTGTTTTTGCTGATTTAGAGAGGGCAAGTGTTAATGAGCAGAAAAAAACACTACCATACACCTTGTGTCACTGAAGAATGCGAGTTTGATTGATGACCCCAGCCTTGACCTTTTGACCCTACCGGAAGTACTCCGGAAGTGACTAATCAATTCCAGATTTGTGACTAATCGCATCCGGTGGGAAAAAAGGAGGGGTGGTTCCTGGGGGGATAATTCTGATCAGAGAGGGAGGGCTATGGTTCTTGGGGCATGGAGAGTTCAGGGGGGTAACGCAGCAGATTTCTGATGAGTCAGTGCTGTATAGAGAGACAGAGCAGCAGGTAGTTTTTCACAGACAGACTCATAGTTTGAATTCTGTTTAAATGCTTCAGTATTATGACAATGATCTTGATATCCTTTTTCTCAGTAAAGAGCTATTTCTTTTTTCAATAGCGGCTTTATTTTGCTTTCTTACGTTAATCTTATTACAGGAACAATAAAATAAAAACCTTTAAGATTATCCGACTAGTAACGGATTGCATTTATATAGCGCTTGGTGGAGGCAAGCTACATCCTTGTGTGTGTTAAAAAAAATAATATCCCTTAGTGAAAAGAGCACAGCGCACATATTCAGAACTTGATCCTACTTAAACAATTAAAACACCCGGTGAGGTATTTTGGTTTTGTGCAGCCACTCTTTCTCAGACCAAAGTAAAGAGTTTTTCTTCATTTTTTTGAGCTACTTTTACAACAGGTTTTCTCAATAGACAGAAAAACAGAAACCCTAAAAGAAAACGGCCTTGATTTACGCACACCAAGGAGGAGTCAACAACCCCTCTAATCAATATTAGTATTTCTTAATGCTTGTAACCTAGCAAAGAATTTCATACAGGCCGCTCACTCAACTCCTTGTACGTGTAAAATAACCCCGAGTAAAAAAAAAAAAAAAAAAAAAAAGCACCACGCACATATTCAGAACTCTGTCCTAAATAATTTTATTAAAACACCCCGATGAGGTATTTTGGTTTTGTGCAGCCACTTTCTTCATTTTTTGAGCTACTTTTACAACGGGTATACTCAATAGACAGAAAAACAGAAACCCTAAAAGAAAACGGCCTTGTTTTACGCACATCAAGAAGGAGTCAGACGACAGTCCCGGTCAATGCTTCCTCCGTCGGGGTACCATAAACGTATGAGAAAAAACCAGTGAATTTATTATTTTTGTAAGAGTGAGAGAGAGAGGGAGAGAGGGAGCAAATCGATCAAACTTTTCTACAAAATGTTATACCACTCCGGGTCGGGAGGGGCGATATAGCATGGACCGGCTGGATGGCTACGCAGGATGGAAGCATAACCGGAAGCGTGGCAGGGACTTTCCCTTTGACCTTCATCCTGCTCCATGATCAACCGTTAAATGTTTCCTCAATATTGCTGTAATGTAACAACAAAGTTAGTTTTTTTTTTAAGATCAAACAGGTCCCAAAACATTCCTTACACATTCCCACAGTCACTGAATTAGCATCTGTGGCACAAATAAGCTTCAGGGACTGACTTGTTTTTTAGAACCGACCTTTGACACTTGGATGTTGGCTTAATTTTTACCCAAAGAGAAATTTGACCCTAAAAAAAACACGATACTGTGGTAACCACTTACCTCAACTTTGAGTTTTTTTCACAGCTATTTATTTTGAAAAAAGTAAACATGTTACAAGGACAGTTTCGACACAATGCACATTGCAGAGTACATGAATGGGAAGTAGGAATTCCTCCTCTCTATACTTACACTCCTCCCTAACGAATACCAGGTCATCATTTCCATATTGTGTGTCCCACTTTTCGAGTTTCATTGAAGTGTATCCAAGTGCACAAGATGTAAAACAATGTATTAGTTTTTTTAAGCCAATCACCGAGTCCCCGTCAAGATGCCATTCATTTAAGAGACTAATCATTTTTTGAATTTAAATTGTGCTAACTTCAACGCAGTAACATGAAAAATAAAACATATTAGAACTCATTTTTGTCGGACACAAGAACAACTCGAGCATATTTTTCGGGAGCTGAACTATGGCTTACAAGTTTGCTGTTCCCCTGGGGACCAGTGCGAGGTTGTGCGGCAGATCACGGCGTGGAGGGTCCAGACACTCCCACAGCACAGACTTTGCTATCCGCACGGATCGTTTCTGGTGTGGCTTATGCAAAAGAGACAATACAGCGTGTTTCTCTGCTCCCAGTAAGCATGTATGTTGTAGCCTGCGCTTTATAAATATCTCTTTGATTATTCAAACAGTGTTTAAAATGTGACTTGTTTGTTATCCAAAAACATTTTATCTATGTTACTGATTTTAAATATACATATATATTTCAAGTTTTTAGCTCAAATAGACTCTTGAGCATATTCAAATAGCAAAATCCACATAACCAGTGTGCACCCTAATGTAGATCTTTGAACTGTATGTTAATCAGTACATGAAGCGTACCTCTGAAAAGAGTCCATCATTTGTGAATTTACTGATTTGTTTTTTTAACTGCAGTTTTCACAAACTGTGGATAATGAAATCCTCTTTATTTTAGAAAATGTCTTTAAACTATCGCTGTTCCTACTTACTGAGTTCCCGAGCTATTTCTTTACTATGTGAATAAACTATTTGAACAAGCAAGGATTTAAAGACACGTTGAAGCAAAGGCGAAAAATTTGGAATGAAATTTATGTGACTGTTCTTCTGAAATCCGGCAGAGAGTGAAAATCCAAGAGCTGCTGCAATCCTCTGCATTAATGATCTCTCTGTTTCTCTCTTTCTGCGTGTGTGTGTGAGTGTGTGTGTGAGTGTGTGTGTGCTCACAGAGGGGAGGTCACGGCAGGAGTTCCCTGAGTTGACACGTATGAACCATAAAGTCAGTTTGGACTGAGGAGCAGTCTGCATCTTTACAGGGTTTTTTTTGTGCTTTTGTTCACTCCTAGTGCGATTAAAAAACAACAACCCACAGAGCCCACTAACTATTAGCTGCTTTTTCCCCTAAACAGTCAGTTGACTGAGAGAAATGCAATCCATTATTGTGAACGCTGAAGGAGATGTGCTCCATAGTCAAACTTATATTTCCTTAACTTACATCCTATGTTCGGTTTAAATCCGGCATCCCTTTGATGGAAAATTGGTTAAACCATTGCTCAACTTCTCTGAATGATGGCAGATAATTCTGATGAAAAGGAAACTGAGCCCGTAAGCACTTTGAGGCTGAGTCGAGGGCTCGTGGAAATAAGGTCAGGAGGTGTCCGGCGTGAGTGCGCGTGCGGCCTGACATTCCATTTTGGACGTCTGACAGACACATTAGTGCAACTCAGGGTGTGAGCAGCAACTCCTGTATACTAAACATAAGAAAAGTAATGTGTAGTGCTTCTTTTTTTTAAAACTGAGATTCCAGGGCTCATGCTTATATGGTTTTCTTTTATCCAAAAACAGGTTAGTTTAGCGATCGTGTAACTGTGTCCTTGACCTTTTTACCGGTTTGAGGAGTTGGATCCCTGGTCCAGATATTTGGGATGGTTCCAAATGCAAACAAAAGGATATTTTCCACGGTATTTCTTAAATGTGCATAAATGAGATCGGATGATGTCCAATAAAAGTAATAAACAATAAACGTAAATCTGTTTTTTTTTAACTTTGCAGACTCATTTACAGTGAAAGCGATTGTTACGCCCCAGTCTAGGGGTACAGGAATGCAACATGAGTTTGAAAAGATTGCCCCGCCCTGGTCCCCAAAACCATACACAGAGGGAAAACCGATTTCTTAGTGAACGGTGGTTTATTTTTCTACAATGCAAAATGAAGCTCCGGGGTGAACAAAGGTCAAAATAACAAACAAAACAAGCTAAGTCAGGAGGAGGTGCTATCTAAAACCCTGTGTGAAATCAAAAATCAAACAAAAGACAAGCGCTACACCTAACTCCCTAACTGAGATAAACAGGAGAAAACAGTGCAAGGGAAAACAATAAGGCAGCTCACCCCTTCTGTTCCAGTGCTATTTACAATGAAAACTAATGTACACACTATATACAGAACTCAGAAAGTCGCAAAAGTCACAGGCACAAATGTCACAGGTTTTGGTCTGCTGCTGCTGTCAGTGGCTGCCCCGGGACAACTGCTGGTGAGGGATTTTGAATGAGACCACATGACCAGGGGACCAATCAGCAGCTGTCAGCTCATCCACTCAGGGACCTGCAAAGACTTAAAGACACAGACAAAGAAACAGCCACCAAAACAGATTATGGCCAGGGCTATAACAACGATAAAAAAAGATCGTGGCTTTAATGAGATTATGAACAAAATGCATTACATTTTGTTTTTTGCTACATTAACAACTTTTCCAACTCTGATTCTCTGCAGGACCAACACGGACATCAGTTCAGACGGCACACGCAACATGTTCAAGCTTGCACGGAGGCCTTTCAATAAATATAAGAAGATGGTTAAGGCGAGAGATTACTATTCTGTCTTTTACATCAGTACAAAGGGACGACTAAATGCCAAAAAAGAGAGAAGTTTTTTTTTAAAATGACGCTTTGAAACAGTTCAAGTATGTTTGTGTTTACGGGGAGAAGGGAATAACTGCAGCCGAGGCTCTGAAAAGAGACGGTCGCTTCGTTGATGACCTGGGCTACTTTCAGCTGGTTAACATCAACGACGAACGTAAGACTGAGTGCACAGACATAATTGATTGTCTGGACAATAAGAAATTCCAGATATGTTTTCCACAGGGAGTGGATACGGAAATAAAAGATATAGCCATCCCAGGGCAGCAGAAACCTCCACACATATCAAATAATGCAAAGCGCCGCGGTGGAATGACATCAGTCTTAGATGTAGCACAGCAGAATGGATTCAGTCTAAAAATGGCAATCAAAGAAACGGGCAGCAGTATTGACCGTAAGGAGGTTTACGATCTACTTTGTCAGCAGTATCTGCGTCTGAAACGATGGATGGAGAGTAGATTCCCTAAAAATTCTTTTCAGGAAGCACTGAAATACAGGAAGGAGACCTTTGGAAAGAGCCGACAGTCTTTTACTGAAATTCGCAGTGTTATGTTGCTGCTCGAACTGAGCGAGTCAGTTTGTCTCATAACTGGTTCCTTCATAAAGCAAGGCACAGGCTTTGTGCTATTTGACAACTTTGTCTTGACCAACGCCCACTTATTCGACTACTGGGTTAAATCAAACACACCTAACTGGCGTGAATTTGTAAACCTTATTATTTTTATATATAATACTATGTTTTAGCACAAATATGTAATAATTCTTGTATTTTTGAGAAGTTATCATGTTTCTGGTAAGTTACAATATTTCTGCTAAGTTCTGCTATGCTATTGTATTTCTGCCAAGTATTGTGTTTTCTCTAAGATATTGCAGTTCTGCTAAGTTATTACATTTTAGAAAAGTTCCTTTGCTTCTGCAAAGTTTTTACAATTTCTGCAACTTTTCAGCTTTTTCAGCTAGTTTTAGCAGACAGCTTCCGCTTTAGAGCATCCACACAGCATTTTCGCAGGAAATGCAAATTTTTCTAGTTGCATTTCTGCTAAGTTATTAAATTTTTGTTAACTTGATATGGTTCTGCAAAGTTATTAAAATTTCAACACCTTTTCAAATACAGACTTTGATTTCTTCAGCTTCTTTAGCTATTTTCAGCTGTTTTCAGCAGACAGCTTCAGTGTTACAGTATTCACACAGCATTTTTGCAGGAAATGCAAATTTTTCCAGTTATTATTTTTCTTCTGCCTGAAATTATGAACCGAAGCTTTCCGACAACCCTCACATATGTTACACCATTTCGTGCACCTCAATCGGGAATGGTGTGGTATGACTTTTGGTAGGGATTCGTCGCTCGGCTTACCCAAAATTCCCTGTCAGCTGACTACTGATGACTTTCTACTTAAAACTAAAAAAAAACAAAAAAAAAAACCATCCCCATTCTGTCATGTGACAATCTGATTGATCTGATTGGCTTACTGTCACAAGGACATCTTTAATACCTTTCATCCTTTGAAGTTCTGAAGTCCTTAAATAGGGATCAGAAGCAGCAATTTTAAAGCAGTTTGTTCGCAGCCTTCAAACATTCGACCAGAGTTACATTTGGAAATATTTCTAAGCCTTTTCAGAGTCACTGTGAACAGGCTCCAACATGCGTCCACGAAAACGCCGACAAAGAAAAAAAGATAATGCTGCCTCTCCTTCGTGGTCTGGCCAGCCAATCTCTCCAGGAGAAATGACCATGGATGGTGTCTTATCAGTCCAAAGGGCATTACAGGAAAGTCAGAAGGAAAACTTCAACCTACATTACAAAGTTAAACAAATTGAAGAAGAGAAGCAACTAGAGGAGAAGTGCAGACAATTGGAAGCACGACATAAAGACCTGGAAGGAAAACAGCAACGCCAGCCTGATATAAAAATTATCAATGAGGGCTGGGGAATGAAGTTTCGTCAAGGACGAAAGAAGTTTTTTTCCTGTTTTCTTTCATCTGGAACACAGAGTGCTGAATTAAAAGAAACATCTGCCCAGCTTCAAGGAAAGAAAGCTACTATTGAGGAGATACAATGGGATCTCCAAAACATGGAGCAAAAGAATCAGGTGCTTCAAGGAAAGCTCAATGAAGCTGAGAAAACAATTGAAAAAACCCGCCAACAGAAGACTGAACAGGAAATACAAATGGAGCACAAACTGAAAAGCATGAAGGAAACTTACGGAGATCTGATAGTCAGGTTTAATGAAACAGAGTGCAAAAATAAAGAGCTTCTTGAAGAAAAAAAGCAACAGGAAGAAGAAAAACGTATTCTCCAGGACTTTGAGAGAAGGAATCTAGAACTGCAAGAATTTTGTAATGAAATGAAGGACAAAACACCTGAACTGGAAAGAGAAAAGGAAATACTGGAAAAACAATGTTCAGAGATGCAGTGTACGATCGATGGAATAAGGAAAAAACACTCAGAGCTCATGAATGAGATGTTGTTGAGGGTCAGTGACTTGAAGAGCCAAATAACTGAAATGGAGGCACAAAAGCAACAACGAGAGAAAAAATGTGAATACCTGCTGCGTATGCATCAAGAATTCAAGAGAAAAATTGACCTGATAGAAGAGATGCACAACAAAAAACAAGAGAGAAATACAGACATGTGCAAGGCAAATCGAATGGAGGAGGCAACATACAAAGACCCGAAAGAAAAGCCTAGAAAAGAACAAGCAGAATTAAAAGAAATGGAGCAAAGATGCAAGCAACTCGAGAAGCAAAAAGCAGAAACAAACGATCAGTTGAGAACCCTTATCCTGGAGAAAAAAGCGCTCATGGAAAAATACCTGGAAACGAAGAAAAGAGGCTTCTGCTGGTTATTCAGATGATTTAGCCTCGTCCTCCTCCACCTGTGATCCATCTTGATTTTCACCTCTCCTGTCCCCCCTCTCCCTTTCTCTCCTAACACATATTCCCTACCTTCTTAATCTTTTTTTCACCCTCACCCCCCAACCAGTCCCAGCAGTTTACTGCCCCCTCCTGAGCCTGGTTCTGCTGGAGGCTTCTGCCCGTTAAAAGGCAGTTTTTCCTCCCCACTGTCGCCTAGTGCTTGCTCAGAGGGGATTGTTGGGGTTTTCTCTCCTTCTCCCCCTTCATTTACTTATTTGATTGTTTAACTTTTCTTTTATGTTGTTTCAGTAGTTACTTGTTTTACTTTTTTCAACTTATGTAACAAAATAATAAACCAATTGAATTTATCCTTTGAGTATTTTTCATCTAATCTTTACAGAATTAAGCTCTGTCTTTTATTTTCTTGTTAAAACTCCATAAATGGTGAAGTAAAAACCCTGGGATATGGTTTAAAACATTGAAATAGACTAACCAACTACCCTAAAACTAAGAAACACTTAAATATTATGTTAAATTGAAAACAGTTAAAAAGAAATATCCCCATTCAAAAATGTCATGTGATAATCTCATTGGCTCTATCAGCCTTATTGAACGGCTGGAGTGATGATGTCATCATCACTCCAGCCGTTCAATAAGACTGATAGAAGGGTACAAAGAAAGGGGCAAGGCAAACTGATGCAAAACTAAACTTTAACCTAAACTGGGTGAAAAAATACAACATGAAGAACCCTGACATGAACATGAACAAACCTGGACATGAATACATGAGACCTGGAAACATGGTGTGAAACAACAGACGACCTGATAAGGAACAAATGAAAACACAGACTAAAAGCACACAGGAGGTGATCAGGGGTAGTGGAAAATGTTGGAGTCAAATTGTTAAATGTTGCCATTATTGACCCTGTGCACGAGAAAATGCTAACTTCCTGGTTTGAGACCGGATGTGGGGTTGTACATTTCCGGTAGCTTTACTTTGCGGTCAATCGCTACTGCGAAGATATGCTCCAAAATCATGTCCAAAACTCGAAAACGGAAAGATTGCGTTAAGTTACAAAGAGCAGAAGGTGGGAACACTCACCGCTGTTGTGTCATAAAAAATCTAATGATCAATTTTGACGTTTAAAGAGTTTAGATCGATCGATTGTTTACATCACTCAACACAAGCAGAACTGCATTACAAAATCAGAAGACACATCGTCCACATTCAGAAGCACATCTCTGTATAGTGACTGGTCTTATGATTTAAACAGGCAAATGGTCAGCATTCAAACTACAGGTGAAAGAGCCAGATGTTTCCCCCGTTATGTCAATATCAGGACACACCTACACAGCATGTTAACAACCGTGAAAAAAATGTCGATCTCCTCCGTGATGTCTCTCCTGTACAGTACAGAATCGCTGCATCGATCGCTAGCATTCTGACTCTGAAGTGCAGTCCTGTATGTTTGTATGTTTTTTCCCCGACAAACACAACAATGTTGACGAAACTTTTTGCACCGTTAAAAAATAAAATTGGCTACTTGATTTCACCTATCACTGGTTATTTTTAGAACATAACACCCGCGATAAACAAGGGACCGCTGTATACAAATACTGAGAAATATAGAATTTGAATCCTTTCTCTGTTTTGCTCTGAGGGGAAAAATATTGACAGGTCTATAAACAGCATCTACAGATATATTCCGTAAATGCCCAAGACATCTCGAGAAATGTAAATCGCCACTTGATTCATCCATTTGGTTGACGTGTTTTGGAATAAGCGGCAGTAAACAAGGAGCGAATACCACACCGGAAACGAAGCGCCATACAGGAGTTTCCCCACCGGAAGTAGCATATGCTAAGGGTCTATCTCCTGCATTTTGAGAGCACCTGGATTTTAAGACAGGTGACTACAGTGGCATAGGTCGCTGCTGCACCAAGTTCCACTCTCAGTGTGGGGGCGCTACTGAGCTCTTCTTGGCAGGAATGACGGTCTCTGACTGAGGGTGAATTTACACCACTGGTCAGCAGAAGGCTCCACCATCCGAACGCAGCAGCACTGCTGCCTGCAGCTGTCTGTGGTGGTGCTCAAGCATTTTTTAAATCTATACATAATAAATAACATGCTGGGTGCTGAGCCAGTTGCATTGTAATTTTTAAACTCTCAGAAAAATGTTTCATTTTTATTTCTTCTCGAGCTCCGGTGAGAGAGCAGCGCACCCTTCCTGGGATGTTTTGGGTGACGTGTTCAGCAGATGTGTTGCGCAGTGCTGATTTGGTGCTATATAAATAAAACTGAATTGAACCAAACCAAAGAGTTTTGGTGCCTCCAAATCAAACAGTGAGCAAAAATGAAGTGAAACTAAGATCTTTCTTGGGACTCAAACTGCAGCCTGACAATCTTGTTAGCGCACTTTTTTTGTTCTTCCACGGAGGAGCATTTGATCTCGGCGTTGAACCTCGTTGTCGTGATGTGTTACCGCACTAACACCACGGCACTCCCAGACAGTAGCGCCTTTGAAAGAAAAGGCAGTATTTAAAGGGGTTGACTACCTTTCACTCTTCATTACTGCTGTTGTGTGATTCCTGCTTGTCCTGGATGTTTTTTGTTACCTGCCAGCCTGCCTCTAAGAATGATTTTGATCTTTAATAAACCACCAGATCTGTGACTGCCTGCCTGCCTGGTCATGTCTGCACCTGTTCCTCCTTCCTGCTCTTCTTATTCCACCTAATACAGAAATTTTCTTTCACAACCAATGCGCTTTGATCACAGAAGCAGGATAAGTAAAACCAGTTTCACCAAAATGACTGAATCTTTGCTGTTTTAAAAGGGAAAAGTGACAATGACTTGATACAGATCAGCATGGCGACACAAAGAGCTTTGAGGGGGGGAAGAGACTTTTGTCCAGGGCACAGGCAGCATTTTTCTTGTTCTAATACTAGCTATCTATGTTCCAAAAATAATATGATAATAATATAATTTATAACAAAAACCAATGCTCTCCCATCCTCCTCAACCTTGTAGGTGTCCCAGTTTCATTTACCCTAGAGCTTGGGTTTTGTCTAATACGTTACAAACATCTATCTAATGATATCTAATGACAAGTGTTTGGTGAGAGCCGTTAATGCCGTGTCGGACAAAAAAAGCATCGTTTTTGTGTCTTTGTGTTGATGTACAGTAAATGTTTTTATGTATAGCATGTTATTGGATGTTCAAAAGCTGCATGTGAACAGATGGTCCGGTCTATTTTTGTTGATGCCGGTTAACCTTTTACTCAAAATAAATGAAAACTGACGGCACCATCTGTTTGCAGCTTCAACACCATCGACTCTGTCACTAAAAGCTCCCCAAAACCCCCAAACACTCTTCGTTGCAGCTTCACGCTCTCCTTGCCAAAAGGAGGCTGTAAGTGAACTTTGCTTACATGTTGTTATTTTAGTGACAAGTAACATGAGGACTTGATTTTTTTCCCCTTTATTATCCTTGGGTAAACTGTCCTTTCACAATGCGCTCTGGCTTGTTTTTAATAGTTTCTCAAGGTGCAACTCTCAAAAAACATTGCATCTTGAAATGACAGAATTCCTGAGGAGGAATGGGTACATTTATTTCCTCCTTAATAAAAAACTTACAGCAGGATATTTGTCTTTGCTGTTTATTTATTTTTATTTATTTTTTGAAGAACATACAAGTTACAGTTTCTTGAAGGATGTGTGTGTGTGTGTGTGTGTGGGGGGGGGGTGAAAAGCAACTTGTTACTGTCACTGTAATTCAGTCCTTAAATTACTCAATCAAAATTTGAGTCTTAATGCGGAGCTCCAGGAAGCACAGATGAGGAGAAAAGTAAGAGACAGTGAAAGAAAGTGGAAGACGGGAGACTTAAATAGAGGTGGAGGTAAACAGGAAGCTCATTTCGTGAAAATCTTCAGATTCTAAATGTCCAGGACTGAACCCGAGACTCTGAAAATGAAGCAGAAATCTATCCAGGCTGCTGCCATTAAAGAATAATTCCAGTTTATTTGAACCTACGTGTTTCTCATAAAAGAGCCTGTTCGGGTTCATTTCGCACTCTGACATAGAGCAAAACAGCAAACACTACCTGTCTAAAGGTTTTACGGCACCTTCCTTTATAGAAAATTAAGTTGTGTTATTGTCAGTGTACTCTTAAAAACATTTTCTTCTTTTTCTTGGGTCAGCTGCCGAGAGTCACAAACATATATGTGCTCCAACTTTCAAAGCTCATCTCATCACTGAAGCAGAAGTTCCAACAAATGCTTTGTGTAGTTTATCCAAAACCAGCCTGACGGAGTTTAAAGTGCCTCCTTCTAATGCTTTGTGTGATTCCCTGTATAACACGGGGTGTAAGAGTCCTCCAAATCTATATACTAATTGGCTCAGTGGTATAAGTACAAATGTATTTTAAAAATATAGGCGAGGGTAGAGCCACTAGTCCTAAACATTGAAAAAAGCCATATGAGGCGGTTTGGCCATCCTGGAAGTGCCTCAATCCTCCGTCTTGGTTTTTCCCTGGATAAGCTGGAGGATGTAGCTGGGGGACGGGGAGGACTGGGTTTCTCTGCTTAGATTGCTGCCCATGTGACCCGGCCCAGGGTGGAGGGATGGATGGAAGGATATATTGTATCCAAGCAGGGCAGGTAGTGAGTGAAAATTTGTCATTATAACTTTTGTTGGATATTCTTCCTCAGACACTCGAGGATGTATTGAACTCTGATGTTGTGAACCTCGAGGATGGATTCAGTGCAGAGCGCTGAAGGAAGGGATCAGCATCCTCCTGGTTGAGCTCCTCAACCTGGAACCTATTCTTACTGATGCAAATGAGTCTTGGAAATGTGTGCACTAACGTTTAGAAGATACCAACAAAACATCTGTTTGAACACTGATACAGTATTTCATACAGGTTTTCAAACAAAATAAAAAATTAGAAGAACTTTTATTTAACTGCCCATCAGCCTTCAGCCATCAAAATAATGAGTCAGATGCATTTAACAGTGTCGAAATATTGTCCCCTATTGTCGGCTTGTCTGACGTGCGACAACACAACACCTCCAATTATAGGTCGGAAAATACTTTGCTTCCTCTCTGATTTAGCTCAGTTTTTTTTAATAAACTCATTAATTGCAGGTCTCTTCCATCTGAGACACATTTTCCAGATCAGTGTGTCATCTGAAAAATATTGCCACAGGTTTTATTTCTGCGCTGACAAGAGAAAGAAACGAAAGAAGTACTGTAGCTTAATTTGAGGTCATGAGCTCCTGAAAATATCTGCTGGAAGCAGAGTGTGCCATATCAGTTATATCATCAGTTCATCCTGCTGCAATCTCCTCACAGGACATTTAAGGAGCAATAAAGAGGATAAAAAGGAAAATTAGAGGAAAAGGGAGAAAAATTAATGGCGAGATTGTTGTTTGAGGAAGTCGGGAATTAAAGAAAAACAGATAAAGAAAAGAAAATGAGAAAGAAAAAGGAGAAAAAAGGTGGCTAGGAAAGTAAGAATTATGTATTAAGAGGAAAAGATAAGAGATTAAAGGGCAGAGATCAGAGAATGGAAAGCAAACAGTTTTTGGAAAACAGTGGAGTGATGAGGAAAAGTGAAAGAAGGAAGATGGGATGGTAAGATAGACAAAACAAGGGGACATGAAACAAGGAGAAAGGAGAAGCGGTAAAGAATGAACAGACAACGAAGAAAGTAAGAAGAAACTGATCTGAATGTAACTAACAAGGCAGAAATAATATCATGACATAGCATGAAAGAATTCTGCTGGAGTGTGTGTGTGTGTGTGTGTGTGTGTGTGTGTGTGTGTGTGTGTGTGTGTGTGTGTGTGTGTGTGTGCGCGTCCATGTGGTTACTGTGCGGGGAACCTCCAGTCCCCGTCAATGTCGATTATCAGCCCTACTTCCCATCAGCTGAAAGTAATTTGATTATTACTATGTCTCCGGGGTTTTTTCCAGTGATCACTGATTTACTTAAAGAAAAGAAAAAGTAGAAAAAAAATTTCAATTTCTTTCTCCCTGAAGGAGGCCTTCAGTCTAATTTGATAACGAGCAGGACGAGCCTCCGCCTGACAATCACAGGAGCCGCTAGAATAAATGCTGAGATGAGATGCACGCTGATGGAAGCGTGACAGGACTTACTCATTCAATCTAAAGTCAGATTAACTGCTAAACGTCTTTCAAAGGACCGAGCTGCTGGTTTTTACAGTTTCGGGCACTGAACTGTGAGCGGCTGACCGGTTTAGGATTGATTTCCTGCTTTCAGGATGACAAAAGCTCAGCACAGAGACTTGAAACTTGAAGCAGTATGATTCATCACAGACAGCATTTTAGTCACTATTATTTTAACCTCTGTCTGCAGGATGCCCCCACATCTGGGATTTGAGAGTACAGAATGAGGCAAGAAACAAACAAACAAACAAAAAAAATTACATCGGTGGAGGCATTTTCCTAGGCCCAGTTCTCTGTACGATGAGTGAGCTGATTTCAGTAACAGGATTAGTTTATTCAGAAACTTCCAAACATGCGCTATTTTGGGGTTAAATTTCAAAGAAATTGATCTTGGGCCAGTTTTAAGCAGCAGCGTTCAATCAGATGCATTATAAAAGCGCTGGGAAAAAAATACTGGGCCAAATACCAAAATGTCAAAGCACATAGGCCCTGCCAGAAAACCCTGAGAGAGCGTGTGTGTGTGTGTGTGTTTGCGTGGAACCAGGAGGTCAATGTCTGAATATTGCTCTACTTTGATTAACAGCAAGATTTCAGCCACTCCGACAGTAAACTTTATCCTTGAGCATTTCACTGTAACCGCTGCGGTGCAGGGGGGTGGGGCTCCATCAGGGATCCATGGGCACAGAAATGAGGCGCCCCCTTGGCCGAGCACTGATTAGTATTTGACGACGGCTATCTCCCCGAGGGAGGTTTGGACGGCTGACCTAGTTCAACCTCGATGGTCGGAGGAGACGTTTGGTCCCCTGGCCTGAAAAACCTCCGTCTTATTCAAACAGCTTCAAACACGCGACCCCGACTCTCCTCAAAATCTTTCGCTCCTCAGCTCAAAAGCAGCCCGGCAGCTGCAGCTCAAGGCCGTGGTGGATTGTGGTTTAGTGAGGTCGGCGCTGAAATGCCGTCTGCAGCTCCCTGGCAACCCTCTCTGTTTGTGCATTTGACAAATAATAATGTACTTTCAGCCTTTGCGTTTCCTCCTGAAATTGCTTCTGGTAATTTGGGACCGACGGCCGCTCTACATTCTGTACATGCACGTATGGATTGAGTGCTTTTCTCTGTGCAGAACGTTTACTGCTCAGGCTATAATAATAAATGTTCATCTGAAGCAGACTGGGAAGGAAATAAAGTATAATAAGACAAGTTATGAGCAAAGAAGAAAGCAAGTAAATTACACGTCACATTAATTTTTACTGGAACTCTCGGCTTCTGGGACAGTACAGACCTCAGTGTAGGCATAATCTGTGTCACATAATTCCATTAAAAATGCTCCAAAAGACCCAAACAATACAAACATGGACGAGAGATCCAGTTCTGGGACAACAGAATTAGCAGCAGGCTGCACTGAAGAGCACAGTTAGCTACAGCCAAAGCAGCCCCGCCCCAAACTCGAAGTCTTTGTAAATTCATAAAAACCATCTTGCATTGAGTGTTTTTCATAAATTCATCGGGGGTCTGCCAGCTCTTTCACAAATGTTTATTTCTACTGTAACCTTTAACGTGTTAATATGTGACTGTATGGCAGTCCTTCTCAAATAGTGAGACACCCCCCCGGTGCGATGCCGGGGGCGCGCGTGTGACCCTGGGGAACATGCTCTTTTTGCCGTGCTAGAATAAAGTGTAATTGCACATCCACTACAGTAGGTGGAAGGGTTTTTGCACTGAACATGCATGCACATGCACACACAGAGCAGGAGATGTGAAGTGCAGTCAACAAACCCTCAAGAAAAATGGAAAAATATTTAACAGCGACAAAAAGAAAGGCGCGGAGAGACGGAGATAGACAACCGATAGTCTCCCGAAAGCTTAGATGAGGAAATTTGACGAAGCATATGTAGCGCTTGGCTTCACGTGACTACGGTGGGAGACGTAGTCACAGGGAGTAGTTAATGAGTAGTAGTACTTAATGTTGCTGATTGATTTAAATGTATGTATTGACTTTGTTTCATTTTATGTTTCAGAATCAAGTCGCCCAAAAATGTTTATAGTGTGAATAAGAATTTTTTTAAAAAATTTCAGGCAAATTGATGCACTTTAAATGTAGTAGTACTTTAGAGAGTTGCAGTACTACTACATACACTTCATACAAATCGTTTCTGTTACAGACTAAAACACAATGATAATAAAGTCATTCTTTAAGTAGGTCTATATTTCTTTCTTTTTTCCTTTCTTTAATATTAATAATGAAACAATGTTATGCAGAGATGAACTTATAATAACAATTTTATAGCCAAATTATACCATTTATAGTTTTCTTCCTGAGAGGGACTAAAAGAAAGTAATTGAAAAGCACTGCTCCAAGGGAACTGACTCAATTTTGGAGCTTCAAGTGGACATTCGAGGAATTGCACTTTACGGTGCCTCCAAGGTCGGTCCTTGAGTCTGGTCTAGGCTGTGGGGAACTAACAGGTGGTCTGATTTGTATCCACATGATCACCTTTGAGCCTTATCTGTGATTATTCTCTATACACATCTTGTCTTGTGTCTAAATTAAAAAATGGGCACATTCATACTTGTATATTTAAATTTATGTCCAATATAACTCCTCATTTCTGCCAAGAACTCTCTGGAGTCAAGTCTCTTTTTTTCTTCTGTTGCCTAAAATCTGTCACTATAAAATCTGCCTGTTCTGAAATCCAGAGCATGTAACTGTGCAGAGGCCCAAAGGCTTTTATTTCTTCTTTTCCAGGACATGTGTCAGGCTGGAAACTCAAATACTGAGCTGCTCCACCATTAACAGCCACAGAGGCATGAAATTTGGCAGAAGGCACCCTAAAACAAAGCTAAAGCTGAATAAATATAATCCAGGGGCTTGTTGGCCTTTATTTTCAAGATATCATTCTGAATGTTCCCAAAGAGACAACAAAAAATCTGAAAACCTGGCCACACAGATGAATATTGAGTTATGATGCTGCTTTTAGTAACCTTTCCAGGTGTAAGAGCTTTGAGCTTCACAGAAATAATCTTTCTCTAATCTGCGTACAATTTGGAGCTTTTTAACCCTTTCACACATAGTGGTCACTACAGTGGACAGCTATTCAAAGGCTGTTTTCTTGTATTTGTGTCAGTGTTGATGGTGTACTTGCACATAAACTACTACATTGGACACTGATGTGTCACTCCATACCCTCCCACTCACAGGTGTTTAATGTTACTATAGATGTATGACGTGTTTCATTGTAATTATTGTTATTTAACCCTGTCATGCATGAATTATGACAACCTCAATCAGGATTTTTATTCATCTTTTCATGCCTAAAGATACAAAATACTAAAAATACTTGAAAAAAATCCTGATTGAGGTTGTCATAAAGTTAAACTTACATGTGATGCAAATCATCCTTTCTTTTCACCTGCTTCAGACACTAAGAGAAAAAACTGTCTTTGTTTATGAGTTGGAAACCTGGAGGAGGCAACGTGTGCAGGACCTTTAATGACCCTGCTCACATTTTAAAGGGTAAAGCTTTAACTGGGCTTCAGCTGCTTTTGTCTCAAGCAAACCAAACTTCTACACAGTCTCAGAGCAGTTTGTAAAACCCTGGCGACCTGTACTGTAATCATTCATTTTCATTCAATTCATCAGAAGAAGAAAGTTGCATAAAGCCAGCATGGCCTTAAAGAGAAAATAACAAGAAATGGCTCATTTTAAAGAGAATAAACTGAGGGGCTGACGTGAGTTGAACTCAGGCGCACTTTGAGAGTCGTAATTTGCATTTTTATTCTCTTCAGGCTTCTTACCAAACAACCAGTTTTTTTATACCATACTTTTAATTGACCAAAGTACCTTTGGGAGTCCCTGACATAACTCCTTTAAGGCAAAAATCTATTTAGACTTACACAAAAACAAAGAGATAAAAACTCTGAGAGGAACAAATCTATAATAAAGTTTCGTTTGATTTATCTGCTCGCAGTTGTTTGCCGGGTTTTTTTTCCAGGTTTGCGGTATGTTGTTAGTCATTACTGTCCAAATGTTTTCATGCCTGAAATTAGGCGCTGAATGTTGAATGTGAACCTCGGTGGCTTGTTATGGCAGATATTTTCCGTGGTGTGTCAGTTTTGACTGATAATCAGACAGGATCCTGTGGCGCTCGCATTTGTCTCCATATGCTCTTCATGCTCTGCGTGCGTGGAGCTGATGTGAACATGCATGAATGCCTCATCAGCTCCAATACAATTGCCTCTGCTCACGTTGTTTTCCCATCGCGGGTTTCTCCGCCCATCCTGTACGCACGCTACACGGAGGACTTCCTCCCCTGTGGGCTTCTGGGTAATGTTACAGTTGACATGGAAACCGAGCATTTGATTGGGTGTCTGAATGAAAGGCTGAGAGGCTGTAGAGTGGGTAATCATGTTTCATATAAATAAATCACTTGTGATTTTTTTTTCTTTTTTGCTGCCATGCTGCGTTATATGTTTTATAGATACTAGAGATTTCATTTTTTTGCTTTATTTATTTTAGATGTAGCATCCTCTCGGCCCATCTTTTTTTTTTTTTTCAAGGTGAATAATGTGGAACTTTGAGGGGTTAATAACATAAAATGAGGTTCTATCATTATGAATATAAACAGAATGAGCATGACTTTAGTTGATTACTCTAATAAACAAATGTGGCTGTTTTTAGGGAGTGTCATATATGCACCAAGCTATATTGAATAAAAAGATGGAATTTAAAAAATGATATTCTTTTGGGTGTTTAACGTTTTTAAACATCATTTCTTGGATTCAATTCGAAAAAAATGTCCCAGATCCAAACACACTTCCACGCAATCATGGCAACTTTTGGCACTTTTAGTTGTGTGGGCCAGGTGTTGTCAAAATGTCCCAACACATCTGGACATGTGGCTGATATAATGCAGAACTGCAGCTGAGGAGTGGCAGCCGGCGTCCCAACCCGACATGCCCTATTGTGCCAGTCAGTTAATGTTACCTGCAGGGCGGATGAATAAGATATAGCTCTTGCTTTTATTAATAACCCTAAAGCATTTTTTATTGCACCACAACAACACAACAGTTGTGGCAAGGCGCTTATACTGCAAGGTGAAAACCCTACAATATTAGAGCAAGAACACCAATAATCAGACAAGCCCTGATGAACAGCACATGCTAATGCCGACTTCCTGTTAAAAACAAGAGATCTTCAAGGCTGAGGATGTCTCCACTGATTGGATGTTGAGGAGAAAGGAAAGAAGAGCACAGAGAGACCCCGACAATGAACAGGAAAAAACACAAATTACAGGAGAGAAAAACAAGACTTAGTAACACGCAGTAGGCGTACATACATAAATACATCAGGACTTAAAAGCCAGGGGGTGGAGGAGGAGGTGGAGTGGGAGGTCTCCTAGCAGTCTGAGCCTATAGCAGCATAACTAAGTGATGGATCAGGGTCACCTGATTAAGCCAGATCTACAAGTTTTATAAAAACGAGACGTTTGAAGCACAATTTTTACAGCACAGAGGCGACAGTCTCCCGAATCCAAACTAAGAGCTGTTTCCACAGAAGAGGAGACCCTATTAGTTTCTATGTATGGGGCTGATTACCACTAATAACACCCACTGAATGGACTGATAACATCTGAAGCGGGTGAAGCTGAAGGCTCTGCCTCATTCTACTCATAGGAAATCTACAAACCATAAGTAAACATGCAGTCTGTTAGGCTAACTAGTACGTGCCCAGTGGAGAAACTTTAACTTCTGAGTTAACTTCTGAGTTAGTATGATGTCATGTAATACTGATATTGTTGACATTAGAATTATTAAAAATGAGTAAAATTAGTATTTGCTAAAGTGGGTGTAGATGTAAGGTGACATCATAATATGTAGATAAGATGGATAAGAACCTTGAGATTCCTGACATGTGTGTCAAGTTTGGTTGCACAGGTCCTGACTGTGCATGAGGAGTTCTGAGATATGATGCTGTGAGGCCTGTAGGATATGAGGGGAACTGATCATTCAGGACTTTGTTACTTACAGTCCACACATTTGTCTCCAACACATTATCAGTAATAGCCAAAGTTTCATACGTGTTATCCACACATCAGCCTACTAACGTATTCTGGCCTGTGCAGACAGCACACCACAATTTTGCAGCTTCTTTGTGATAGTTGAACATGTGTCACATGACCTCTGTGCTCTTCTTGGCTTCAAAAAGCTCACAGTTTTATGTTTTTTAGATGTGCAGAAACACACAGTCTGGATAAAACTCTGAACAATGACATTTTTTTCTGTACAACACTAAAGTAATGTGTGGTTAGTTTTAGCACTGCCACTTCAGCCTCCACACCCACTTAATCTTTCTGCAGAATTTGTATTTAAGGTGTTACGTGCTGCAGCACTAAAAAGCTCGAAACAACATAAAACCATGTTGCTTTAGCACTTCAAGTTATGTTGAAGGGCTGGAGCCTTCAATTATTCATGTTGTTACAAATGTCAATGTGATTATTGTTTGTTAAAATTCATAACCTGTGTACGTGACCTCTAAGTCACATCACAAAGTTCAGCTGCACACAGCACTTAATGTACTTTATGTAAATGAAAATTCAGTCAGCATTTGCATACCTCCTCCTCCCCCCGCCTGCTTTGTTGTGCGAGCGTTTCAACCTGGATGACAGTTGTGTTTATTTATAGTCATACAAAGTCTGCACAACAGTGAATTCATGTGGGGCATCCTCCCATCATGTTTACCCAGGCTGTGTTTGCTAACAGTGCTAAGCTAACCACACATGATAAGATAACACACACACACGTACGCTCAGTCAGTCAGTCGGATCGGATGCCACAACAAAACGCAACCAGACAGAAACAAACACGGGAGCACGTTAACCTCTGCGTGCTGTTTTGACAGTTCATAACAGTAAAATGATGGCTTTCTGTAAAGTGACCCAAACATTTTAATATTTTTCATTATTTATTCAGCTCTAGTAGTGTGGGTCAAATAAAGGAAAATGGTGTTTTACTTTAGAAAAGTGTGAAACGTGGCCAAAATCACACCTGAGCAATGCAGTCATACAGTCATAATCACCAACACAGGCTTTTGTACAACATATTAAATACATTTCAGTAAGCTTGCTCAATACTTTTCCCTGTGCCGTTTCTCATTATCACACATAACTTCATTTACAAACCTGTGGTTTGGTTTGCATGTGTGGATTGGCTGGGTTGTTACAAACATCTCAATCAATCAATCAATCAATCAACCTTTATTTATAAAGCACTTTTCATACAGAAATGTAGCACAAAGTGCTTTACATGGTTAGAAAAGCAGCCCACCCCACCCCGCCCCGCCCTCCAACTCACTTACCACACTCTCATTAACATAAACGATCATGGATACATACACCCCCCCCCCCACACACACACACACTTAAAGAGTAAAATTGGGCTGGGCACACATGAGCCAGGTGAGGAAACACTATCACAGGGAGCCGTCTGCACCGGGAGCCGGTCACAGACCACAGCCTCCAGGCTGGGCACACAGCAGGAGGGAGGCAAAGAAGCCCCCCAGCCAGGCTGAGATGACCGACAGAGCCCAGCAGCCACGGTCGATCACAGCCCCGGTGCAGAGAGCCCCCTCCAAGGAAACACTGGAGATATGACCCAATAAGAATATATACAGGATAAAAAGATAAAATAAATAAGAATGGGATACAGTATAAATATAAATAGAGTAAGAAGATAAAAAATGAATAAGAATAAAATCAATAAATATTAGGTAAAACCTAAATTAATAATATAATTAGAATAACAGGATAGAATAAATAAGCATAAAATAAATAAACGTTAGGTAAAAGCTAAATTAAAAAGGTGGGTCTTGAGCCTGTTCTTAAAAACATGTACGTTCTCTGCGGCCCTGAGCTCTTCCGGCAGGCTGTTCCACAGACGAGGGCCATTCCACTGAAAAGCTGCCTCTCCATGAGTATGTGTCCTGACTTTAGGAACAATCAAAAGGCCAGTGCCAGAGGACCTCAAGGTCCGCGAGGGTTCATATGGTAAAAGCAAATCTGAGAGATAAGAAGGCCCAAGACCATTAAGACATTTAAAAACCAATAAAAGAACTTTAACACCTTTAACACCTCCAGGACACTGGGGCGTGCAGCTCGGATCTCAGCTGACCCTTTTCACCCTGGACACAGTCTGTTTGACCTGCTCCCCTCAGGCAGGAGGCTCCGGTCCATCCGCACCAGAACCTCTCGCCATAAGAACAGTTTCTTCCCCTCTGCTGTTGGACACATGAACAATAACCGTATGACTGTCCCCACCACTAACACATGACCCTACGCTGTGTTCACTGCATCATTCCATGTTTGGCACTGATCACCACCTGCACTCATGTATATATCATGGATATATCTATCTATCTACTTAGCACTTTTAATTCTTATTCTCATTTTTATTTTCATGTCTATTTAAGCTTAATTTATAACAGTATTTATAACAGTATGTTTGCACTGAAGCACCGCAGCAATTTCCTAATGTTGTAAACCCGCTCAACATTTGGCAATAAAACCCTTTCTGATTCTGATTCTGATTCTAAAATCGATCCTGAAAGACATGGGGAGCCAATGCAGCGATTCTAAAACCGGTGTAATGTGGGCCCGCCCTCTGGTCTTCGTCAGCACACGAGCTGCAGAGTTTTGTAAAAGTTGTAAAGTTGAAATATTCTTTTTGGGGAGACCAGTGAGCAGGGCATTACAGTAATCAATGCGACTGGTAATAAAAGTGTCACGGTTCTGGGTCCATTGGACCCAGTATTTTGAGTTTTATTATGTTTGGGTTTTAGTTTGCATCGGGGATTGTTTTCTTGTTCTCTTGTTGTGTTTATGATGATGATTATGATGTTTATTATTAGAGTTCCATGTTTCTGTTTATCTGGGTTTAAGATGCGGGTTTAGTTTCATATGTTATTTCCTGTCTGTCTCTCGATGTCGAGCCTGCGTGTGATGTTTTATTGTGAAGGTCTGCGTCTCATGTGAGTGTGTTCAGTTTTACCTCTGTCTCGTCTTATTGATTGTTCCCAGCTGTGTCCACCACCTGTGTGTAATTCCCGTATTTCTCTGTGTGTATTTAAGTCGTGTCCTCCGTCATTGTAGTTGCTGGTCCGTCTGTGTATTCCACCCTGCCTCATCTGCGTTTCTACCATGTCTCACCCGTGTGTTCTCCCTGCTGTCCGCCGTTAGTCTCTTCTGGTCGTTCTCGTTAAGGTTTATGCTCTGTAGTTTAGTTGATCCCAGTATAGTTTAGTTCTAGCTCCATTTGCCGTTTGTATTTACTTTCATGTTCAATAAACCACCTTTACACCTTCACGACTGCCTGCATTTGGATCCTCCTTCATTTCCTCCACACGGCTCACCTCACTCGCCGTGACAGTACGGACCAGCCAGATATGGATCCAGCGGCATTCACCCCACCCACGGAGCTTCGGGACCTCATCACGAACTCCGCCTCAAACATAATCAACCTGTGGCTAGAGCATGAGGGGGAGGCATTCCTCCACGTTCTGGAAGCCAGACTGCAACAGCTGCTCACGGATTATCCCTGGCTATTGGACTCGCTACACCCACTCGTGCAAGACTTCATCCTTCACGAACTTCACCTACACCCACCAGCCGCTACCGCTTCCCAACCCAGCCGGAGGTTTTGCCCGGCCCGCCGGAGGTTTTGCCCGGCCCGCCGGAGGTTTTGCCCGGGAGGAAGCGACGATCGCGCCGTCGGCGCGTCGCCCCACAGCCAGAGATTAGGACTTCGGAACTGCCGGCTGTGGTGAGTGGAAGAGACGCTCCGTCTGTTTCACCAGTTCATATGACTGTTTACACCGGGGCTGTGTTCGTTGAGTCAGCTGCTCAGCCGGTAGCTCGGTTAGCTGCCCAGCAGTCGCTAACTCAGTCAGCCGCTCAATCATCACCTCCATTACAGTCGCAGTCAGACCCAGTAGACACCATGTTACAGTCCATAGCCCAGTCAATAGCTCAGTTGGCAAGAGATTCATCAGCCTTATTATCAGTTCAGCCAGCCACTCCACCACCTGTTACTACTTCGCTACCTGTAGCTCAGTTGCCACCAGTTCAGCAGCCTGTCCACTCATTTACCCAGCCTTTATCCTCACAGCCTCATTACAAGCAGGGAACACACTCCACACAAACTGTAGCTGGTTCATTTAAGCTGGCCATCTCAGAGACAGTTGCTCCCTCTAGGGCCTCCCCAGAGGCTGGGTGCCAGTCACCAGCCGACTGGACCCCTAGAGGTCGAGATGCCAGCACCAGCAGCTTCATTAGAGGACTTTACTGAGCAGTCTCGGCCGTCATCCCCTGCTGAGAGCTCCAGTGAGTCCGCCCCTCTGCCCCGTCCTCTGCTGGAGGACCAGAGGGACCCATTCAGCCGTCAATCTCAGCTGGAGGGCCTGAGGAGCCCGTCCAGCCCCACGCCACGTCTGCTGGGGGTTCTGGAGAACCCAGCCAGCCTCAAGTCTCGTCTGCTGGGGGTTCTGGAGAACCCAGCCAGCCTCAAGTTTCGTCTGCTGGGGGTTCTGGAGGACCCAGCCAGCCTCCTGTTTCGTCAGCTGGAGGGCCCGAGGAGCCCGTCCAGCCTCAAGCCACGTCTGCTGGAGGGCCCGAGGAGCCCGTCCAGCCCCACGCCACGTCTGCTGGAGGGCCCGAGGAGCCCGTCCAGCCCCACGCCACGTCTGCTGGAGGGCCCGAGGAGCCCGTCCAGCCCCACGCCACGTCTGCTGGAGGGCCCGAGGAGCCCGTCCAGCCCCACGCCACGTCTGCTGGAGGGCCCGAGGAGCCCGTCCAGCCCCACGCCACGTCTGCTGGAGGGCCCGAGGAGCCCACCCAGCACCACGTCTCGTTAGCTGAGGGTCCTGAAGGACCCAGCCAGCACATCCGCACATCCGCTGACAGTCCGTGGGAGTCCGTTCAGCCGTCACCTGCTGGCTCATCCCCCGCGACTTCCACGCCACCGCCTGCAGCATTCACGCCACCGCCTGCAGCATTCACGCCACCGCCTGCAGCGTTCATATCATCACAATTCGCATCACCGCCTGCAGCGTCGCTGCCGTCAGGTCCCGCAGCCGTCCCGCTGCCGTCATCCACGCCAGGTCCCGCAGCCGTCCCGCTGCCATCATCCACGCCTGGTCCGGCCTCCGCGTCTTCATCCACGCCTGGTCCGGCCTCAGCTTCTGCCTCAGCTTTTGCCTCGCCTGGTGCCGCAGGGATCACGCACCCTTCAGGTCCCAAACTACCGCCTCAACATCATCGAGCATTTGTCAGGCCGCTTGTTGGGCATCGTCACCACCGTGGCCGCCCTCCGGACTTCTGTTGCCACCCCCGCCTTCTGCATGGACGATCTCCTACGCGCCGCCACTACCTTCCGCATTGCCGGCCTCCAGAACTGCATCCGCGCCGCCGTTGCTGTGTGCATGGCCGGCCCCCTGAACTGTTTCCACGTTGCCGCCATTGCTGTGTGCACGGCCGGCCCCCTGAACTGTTTGCCCGTCGCCGCCATTGCTGTGTGCACGGTCGGCCCCCTGAACTGTTTCGGCTCTTTTGTTGTCGCCCCCGGACTTTACTGTGGACTCGTGAACAGTCTTGTTTTGTGTTGACCTGTTTTCGGGTTGTTCTGGTCTCTTGTGCTCCTTGTTTTTTGTTTCGGACCCTCCTTCCTGGACCCCCTCCACCCGCCCTGGTCTGGTGCTCGGTTTTGTCGTTCTGTTTTCTGTTTGGGGCTGTCGGGAGCCAGCCCTTTGAGGGGGGGTACTGTCACGGTTCTGGGTCCGTTGGACCCAGTATTTTGAGTTTTATTATGTTTGGGTTTTAGTTTGCATCGGGGATTGTTTTCTTGTTCTCTTGTTGTGTTTATGATGATGATTATGATGTTTATTATTAGAGTTCCATGTTTCTGTTTATCTGGGTTTAAGATGCGGGTTTAGTTTCATATGTTATTTCCTGTCTGTCTCTCGATGTCGAGCCTGCGTGTGATGTTTTATTGTGAAGGTCTGTGTCTCATGTGAGTGTGTTCAGTTTTACCTCTGTCTCGTCTTATTGATTGTTCCCAGCTGTGTCCACCACCTGTGTGTAATTCCCGTATTTCTCTGTGTGTATTTAAGTCGTGTCCTCCGTCATTGTAGTTGCTGGTCCGTCTGTGTATTCCACCCTGCCTCATCTGCGTTTCTACCATGTCTCACCCGTGTGTTCTCCCTGCTGTCCGCCGTTAGTCTCTTCTGGTCGTTCTCGTTAAGGTTTATGCTCTGTAGTTTAGTTGATCCCAGTATAGTTTAGTTCTAGCTCCATTTGCCGTTTGTATTTACTTTCATGTTCAATAAACCACCTTTACACCTTCACGACTGCCTGCATTTGGATCCTCCTTCATTTCCTCCACACGGCTCACCTCACTCGCCGTGAGAAAAAGCATGCATCAGCATCTCTGTGTTGGCCCGAGAGAGGATAGGGCGGATTCTGGCTATATTTTTTAGATGATGAAATCCAATTTTGGTTACATGTTTAATATGTGGGATAAAACCAAGCTCAGAGTCAAAAATAACACCCAGGTTTTTCACTTGTAGCGAAGGACATAGTGAAAATGCCTGTAATTTAGACTAGAGTTTCTCTCTCTGAGCCTCAGGACCGATGATTAAAACTTCAGTTTTGTCCTGGTTAAGCTGTAAAAAGTTCTCTGCCATCCAAGATCTTATATCTAAAATACAGTTAAAAAAGGCATCCATTGGTCTGGTGTCATCAGGAGACACGGAGATGTAGGGCTGCTCGATTATGGCAAAAATGATAATCACGATTATTTTCTTTTTTTTTTTTTTGTGTCCCGTTTGGATCTATAGCCATCAGAATTGTTGTCTTAAGGCCAAGAAAGATGCCAAGCGGATTTATTTTACCAAGTGGATCGTCATGGCCTTGCCATATTGGTCCATTTGATTGACCTTTATTATAATTATGAATTTATTTTATTTTCAGTTGCTACAAACGGGACAGACATGACTGGAGGATAGGACAGGGAGAAAGAATGAAAGAAAGAGAGGGAGAGAAAGAAAACCAAATGGGAGAAGAGACGGTGAGAAGGGGGGGAAGAAAGGAAAAAAAAAAAAAAAAAAAAAAAAAAAGAACAAAACTCCTGAGTCACCTGTATGGAGAAAAAAAACAGAAGAGAAAGCAAACAACAAAGAGCAACATAATAAATAAAAAAAACGGCACCATCACAATAAACTAGCTAGCAGTAGATATCAGTAGATACTAAATAATAAACGATATTGTGCAGCACGCAAGATAGACAGCGCATAATGTGCTTTGAGGCAGCAGCCAAGAAAGCTGTAGTCCGCGTCTGTGAATACCCGTGTGTACACCTGTGTGCATACCTGTGTGGATCAGCATGCTTGCATTCCAAAGGTTTCTCCATGTAACGATCTGCTAGGGAGTGTGGGGAGCCACAGCCCCGTCCTCCAGGGTATGAAGCAGGTATGGAGGAGATCAAAACTCCAGACATCCAGAGGCCCCCAGAACACAAGAGACCAAGGAAGACCAACAGAGGGGCAGCCGCGCCACTGTCCCAGTAAGAGCTGAGGAGAGTCCCAGATGAGGGCTCACTCAGCAGCCGCGGAGCAGAAGCCAGGGGGAGTTGCAGTGACGCGCCCGTGAGCTCCGCCGGCAGCCAGCTGTGCCTGAGTGACCGAGCCCCAGGCCGAGAGGCCGGGGGCACCCCACCTCCGAAGTGGCCCGAGCGAGCCCCAGGCTCCAGGCCCCGATAAGCGGCCGCCAAGGAGTGAGCCGGTGTGTACCCGGTCCACCCCCAGACACAAAGAACCACCAACGCACCGACACCTGAGGGAGTCCACCACTGGCAGGGGAAGTGGTGGTGGGTGGATTATTTTCACTGAAATTGAGATCACGATTATTTGACGATATTTATTTAACCCTTTAAGACCTACTATAGAACCAAGTCCACCAGAGCTTATATTATTATTTTTTTTACATGCTGTAGTGCCATTTGTGGGAGCATTTCAAGTTGCTATACATCAATACAACTGTTATAGCCCATATTTTAATGATATGTATGCATTAAGTCCATAGTAATTACATAAATTGCAAAAAAGTGCAATAAACTACAAAAAAAATTGAAAATCGCTTTTGTTTTGTTTACATATATTTCTACTTGGAGAAATTTAAGAGGTTTATCCCTCAAAACTTTAAATACAATAAAGTTGCAAAAAATAGTTTCCCACCACAGGAAATTTATTTTGAGTGTCTTCATAGTTTTATTTTGGAGATACAGCAATTTTTATATACTGCAGGAAAAACAAAAAACAATCCTATGATGCAAATTTGCAAAGAAAACAGCATGTGCATCATTTCACTGTGGGAAGTGTTACGAACAGCTGATAGGAACGACAAAGCGTGTTTCTGGAATATTATGTTTTTGTTCCTGCAAGCGCTTTTTATGCAGTTTTTGCAAAGCTATATGTGGAACGAAACCATGACCGAGGACAAGCTGATGGCATAAGATGTAAGTACAACCCCTCTGGTTTCATATGCAAAACAAATTATTGCGCTAGCTTACACGGTTCAGGTTCTACAGGGATTTAAAAATAGTTACGCAAAACGGAGCGTGCTGCTCTGACTGGCTTTAAAGGGTTAACAATGACTTTAAAAAAATAATATAAAATAGTGTGCAACACCACTGAAGTTTTTTTTTTTAAACTCTCTTTTCAACCAACGGCAGTCACTCTCCAAATAACTTCTGCTTAGCTTTCCGAGCTTCCCTCGGGTCCTCTTAATCAGCGGTCTCCAACCTTTTTTGCGCCAGGGACCGGTTTATGCCCGACAATATTTTCACGGACCGGCCTTTAAGGTGTCGCGGATAAATGAGGGAGGGGCTAATAATCGGCTCAGTCATTTTTAATGATCGTTGAAAGCCCAGATCGTAATCGTGATTAAAATTCGATTAATTGAGCAGCCCTACGGAGATGTACAGCTGTGTCATCAGCGTAACTGTGGAAGTTCACTCCATGCCTCCTGATGACACCGCCAAGAGGGAGCATATACAAATTAAAAAGTACAGGGCCTAGAACCGACCCTTGAGGCATCCCACGTGTCATTTTATGGATCTTAGAGGAGTGTGTATTCATACTCACCATAAAAGTTCTGTCTGAGAGAAGTGAACCAGTTGTGTACAGCACCAGAGAGGCCCACCATGTGTTTCAGTCTGTTTAAAAGAATAGCATGGTCTACTGTATCAAAGGCTGCGCTTAGATCCAGTAGCTTAGATCTCAGCAGCTTAGATCTCAGCTTCAAAAAATCCATAAAATGTTTTAAAAAGTGAAGAGTGGATTGGATCTAAGAGACATGTGGTGGGTCTCACTGTGGAGAAAACTTTCTTAAGGTTCTCAGCATTAACCAGGACAAAGCTGTCCAGTGTCTCCTCAGGTACAATTGAGCCCTCAGATGTGTTTAAAATCATATCACGAGAAGATAAAATATTGCATCTGATGGCGCTGATTTTTCCCCTGAAGTGGTCTGCAAACTGTTCACAGAGTGAGTCTGTGGGGGTTCTTTGGGAGCTGTTAAAATCAGGGTTAAATAAATGATCTATGGTGGAAAAGAGGACCTTGGGATTATTTTTGTTATTACTGATTATTTTGGCAAAGTATGAATTTCTTGAATTCCTTAGTGTATTATTGTACATTTTAAATTGCTCGCAAAGTATTTGATGGTTAATTGCATTTTTTATTTTTCCTCCATCTCCTTTCTGCTGCCCTGCAATTTCTTTTGAGTTTTTTGACTTCTTCGTTTCTCCAGGGTGATAAATGTTTTACGTTAATCTTTTTGGTGGTGAGTGGAGCAAGGGAGTCAAGGCTTTTCTTCAGTTTGCTGTTAAAATGATTACAAATAAAATCACAGGGTGCAGGTAAAATCACAGGGGGCATTCGTCTAAAACCTTGGTAACATTTGCAGCCACTTCAGAGGTTAGATAGCGCCTCCTCACAGTTCGCACCGAGGTCTCCCAATGAATAAAACCGGTGATGTTAAAAACACACAGTAGTGGTCAGAGACAGCCAAGTCAACAACACTGGTGGACAGCCCATGGGTGATGACCAGGTCCAGAGTGTGTCCTCTGTTGTGAGTCGGCTGTGTGACGTGCTGGGTAAAATCCATACAGTGAAGAATGTTTAAAAATTATTTTGATGTAGAGTCAGAAGGATTATCTATGTGCAGGTTAAAATCACCGGTTAAAATTATCAAGTTATATTTTGAGTCTACGTTTGTTAAAAATTCTGAGAATTCCTTGATAAAAGCAGCGCTGTCTTTAGGTGGTCTATAAATTGTGACAGATAAAACTGGAGGGCTGCTAAAAACAATAGCATGGAATTCAAAAGTGGTAAAATGGTCAAATAAAATTTGTTTGGTGGTGAGTGTGTTGTTGGTTAAAGATGCAGTCCCACCACCTCTCTTACCACTTCTAATAGAAAAAGAGAAATTAAAATTTGGTGCATCCGAACCCAGCCATGTTTCAGTTAAAAATAAACAGTCAAGTTTATTATCTAAAATTAAATCATTAATAATAAAAGACTTGTTCAACAGAGAGCGGACATTTAAAAGTGCCATACTGAGTGAGACTGGGGGATTTTTGACAGTAGAGTTCAATGGATGTTGACATTTTTGAAGAGGCCGGAGGTTATTAATGTTTTGGGGTTACTGGATTTATGATAATTTTGTTGCTCTCTGTTTGTGATTATGACGGGTATTGTGTTGACTGTGGGAGAGAGAGGTCCGAGTCCAGAGTTTTCTGTATTACTGTTAAAAGTGGAACAAATATAGGAGCTGGGACCAGGGGGACATCAGTCAGTGGCAGACAGATCAGCAGGTAATGTCGGTTTGGGGTAATGACAGGGCCGTGTGCGGGAGTGCTGTACGCCAAATGCCAAATTGGCGGACAACAGATGGCATCCCCAAGTGTTGAGGTGGAGCCCGTCTGCCTCAAAAAGATGCCTCCTCTCCCAGAAGGCATCAAAATTGTTAATAAAAACCACACCGTGGGAGACACAGGCGGAGGAAAGCCAGGTGTTAAGGCTGAGCAGCCGGCTGAAACGGCCTATCCCTCTGCCGCAGGTGGGGGTGGGCCCGGAGATAAAAGCACTCACCTGCAACTGACCAAGGAGGCTGAAGAGTTGGAGAAAGTCTAGCTTCATCAGCTCGGATTGCTGTTTGGGGATGTCGTTGGTGCCGATGTGGATGATGAGCCGGTTGGCCTGTGGGTGGGACGCCAGGATGTTAGGAATTCTGTCCACTATGTCGACAATGGTGGCTCCCGGGAGCAACAGCGTGAGCGCCCACCTTATCCGCACGTTCCTGAGGATGGAATCCCCGAGGACCAGCGTGGAGAGAGGAGGTGCCACCGGGGGCTGCTGGCCATTTGACACGCCCGCGTTAGGGCACCGGGGGTGTTCAAATGGAGATGCACCAGCCGGACCGCGTGAGTGACTCCCAGGTAGCCACACCGTGGGTCTTCTTCTCCGAGGAGCCGGGGTAAAGCACAGCTCTCCGCGGTGAGTTTGCACCACAGCATCGGGCTGCCCGCTGTGGCTCCGGGGGCGAAGTGATGGAGATGGCGCAGACCTCAGCGACACAGCGGGATGGCGAGGGCTAGCGGCAGGGCCGGCCCGTGGCATAGGCCATATAGGCAAATGCTAAGGGCGCCGTCCATCAGGGGGCGCCACGCCAGTGCCACAAATGTTGAAAAAAAAAAAAAAAGTTGGTACTATTATTTCTAAATACAAAAAATAATCCCACGTTAATTAAAATGCAAAGTAAAGCTTATTTAATAGAAATATTATTTGTTACAACATTACGCGCCCCCCCCCCCTCCCCGCACGGTGCGTCCCCTCCCTTCCCGTATCATGGTTCCTTTTGGATGTCACCACATCAAAAAATCAACACAAGATGTCAAAACGGCCAAAACTGTCAGGTGCCCAGGGAAGAAAAAAGAGAAAAGAAGAGGAGGAGAAACGAGAAAAAGACAGAGGTAGGTAACGTTAGCCTACATGAAATTATTTGTCTGAATGTGATAGTAACCTAAATTTTTAGCATTAAGCTAATGTTACATGATTCACTAATTGCTAATCAATAAATAGCTAGTTAACTGTTTTAACGTCAGTTAATATTGTGGAGGGGGCTAAATTGTTATGGAAAATAATAATGTAACGTTAGGTAATTACAGTACTCCCACCTTTCCCACCATTCCTCATTTGTATTCATCTTTTAAGCAGGTGTTTTTTGTTTACATTGTTATTGCCTTCTGGTTAGCTAACGTTTACTCTGCAGGTAATAGTCACTTTTCCACCCCTGTATATATTATAGTTGTAAGCCTAGTTGTTAAAGTGCACATCATTAATGTTAATTAAGCAATATCACATGAGAGGGAATGCTGTTTTTTAATATGAGCACTGCTGTGATTCGGTCAAAGATAATCATAACATAACATTCTCATATGATATTATACTGTTACTTTGCATTCTGCTATTCAGCATTTCACTGTAATGATGACAATAAATTGAATCTAATCTAATTTGCATATCAGTTAACATCATACATATATCTCTTTGGTTTTTCATTTATATTATATCATTTCATTTTATTCCTGGAATCATAAGTTTTTATTATTAGACTTTAATACTCAGTGGTGTCACATACTCCTCTCTTCAGATGCACTGTTGAAGTTTCTAAATCCCACCCCTGGGCCATCTACCACATCTACTGCTGCTGCCTCCACTTCAGAAGCACAACCCACCAGTGATGCAGCATCAGCAGCACAACCCACCAGTGATGCAGCATCAGCAGCACAACCCAGCCATGATGCAGCAGCATCAAGCGGTCTTCCTGTTGCCTCCACCTCAGCAGCACAACCCACCAGTTTTGCAGCAGCATCAAGCGGTGTTCCTGTTGCCTCACCTCAGCAGCACAACCCAGCAGTGATGCAGCAGCATCAAGCGGTCTTCCTGCTGCACCAATAGACCCTGCTGACTGGCCTTCTGCTTTAACTGAAAAGGTACGAACAGAGTTAGTTCACAGAGGTCCATTTGTAATTGATAGTGACTTCACATTCCCGAAACAGAAAGACGGGCGAAGGTGTCAGCATGATTATTTTAACAGACTCTTAATCAATGGGGAAAAGGTGAGAAGAACCTGGCTTATGTATTCGAAAAAAGAGGATAGCTTGCACTGCTTCTGCTGCAAAATGTTTTCCAAGAGAGATTACAAACTGAGTAGGGAAGGTCTGAAGGACTGGAAAAATGCAAGCCACTTGCTCAAGGTCTATGAGGATAGCCAGGAGCATAATGCTCACATGGCAACATGGAAGGACTTGGAGGTCCGTTTTGCGAAAGGACTCACAATAGATAAACAAGAGATGGCACTTGCTGAGGCTGAGAGAAAAAGGTGGCATGAAGCTCTACATCGTTTGGTGGCAATAATTCAGTCCTTAGCTGAAAGAAACATGGCTTTCAGGGGGTCCACAGACACATTAAATAAACCAGACAATGGCAATTTTCTGAAAGAAGTGGAGCTTATGGCCAAATTTGATCCAGTGATGAAGCAGCATGTCAGTAGAGTAGAAAGTGGAGCTGGCAGTCACATTCATTATCTGGGAAAAACAATCCAAAATGAACTGATTGACACCATCAGTTCAAGAATAATAAAACGCATTGTGGAAGATATCAAAACATCAAAGTATTTCTCCATCATTTTAGATTGCACACCTGATCTGAGTCATAAGGAACAGCTCTCTGTCATAGTCAGGATAGTGTCACAAGAAGACATACCACAAGTTAAAGAGCATTTCCTGGGCTTTCTTGTTGCAGAGGAATCAACAGGAGATCATTTGTCAACTCTCATCCTAAAACGGATAGAGGAGCTTAACATTCCTTTTGAAGACTGCAGAGGACAGTCCTATGACAATGGGGCCAACATGAAGGGAAAAAATAAAGGTGTTCAGGCAAGGTTGCTTCAGCTAAACTCAAGAGCTTTTTTGGTCCCATGTGGTGCCCACACTTTAAATCTGGTAGTAGCTGATGCTGCAAAAAGCTCACCAGATGCCCTTGGCTACTTTGGGCATTTAGCAAAATTATTCAAGCTCTTCTCAGCCTCCACCCATAGGTGGGGTGTTCTCCTGAAACATGTGAAAACCACCTTGAAATCATGGGCTGAGACCAGATGGGAAAGCAGGATAAAAAGCATTGAGGCAGTCAGATATCAGGCTCGGCAAGTCAGAGAGGCTCTTCTGGAGGTGAGGGAAACAGCTACAGACCCTGCGGTCAGAGTTGAAGCCCAGTCTTTGGCCGAGGAGATTGGATCCTATCGTTTTTGCATTTGTACAGCCATCTGGTATGACATTCTCAGCAAGATCCAGTATGTGAGTAAACTCATGCAGTCGCCCTCCATGCAGCTAGATGTGGCTGTCGACTTGCTGAAGAAAACCAAAGATTCCCTCACCAGCTACAGAAACAATGGATTTTCTGATGCACAGACAACGGCAAAGGAGATGTGTGAAGAAATAAATGTGGAGGCTGAACTCAAACAAAAGCGATTGAGAACCACCAAAAGGCACTTCGGTTATGAGTCTCCAGATGAGCCCATACAAGATGCACTTAAAAAAATGGAAACCACATTTTTTAATGTGGTAGTGGATACAGCCATCTCTTCACTTGATGAGAGATTTCAGAACCTTGGAGAGGTGAATGACAAGTTTGGAGTACTCCTCAATTTCCACAACTTACAAAAAGAAGAGCTGCTACAGCAGTGCCAAACACTGAGTACTACTCTGACCCATGACAGCCAGCCGGACATTAATGGCACAGAACTTGCAATGGAAATGCAGAATTTCCCACCATTGCCATCAAAGAACATGACAAACATGGAACTCTTGACCTTCCTGCATGAGAAGAAGCTGGCAGAAATTTACCCCAACATGTGGGTTGCTCTGAGAATCTTTGCCACTCTTCCTGTTACAGTGGCTGCTGCTGAAAGAAGCTTCTCTAAGCTCAAACTCATTAAAACCTACCTGAGATCTACTATGATGCAAGAACGTCTCAGTGGACTTTCCATCATAAGCATAAATCATGTGGTCTCAAATCAGTTGTCATATGATGATGTTGTAGATGACTTTGCTGCAAGAAAGACTAGGAGAGTAAGGCTGTAGCAGGTGATGTGAGGTTGATGAGGGGGTGGTGTACAGTAATTTGTAAGTCATTCTAGTTAATGCAGTATTAAAAAGCACAACTAGAGAACTCTGTAGGATCCCCTTTTTGTAATATAGTTGTTAAAGTCATACTGGTTTATTTAATATCTTGTTTTGTGCAGTGCCTTATTTATATTGTATTTTTAATTTATTTTATCCAACTTGTTGACACATTTTATTGTGTTTATGTATGTAAAATTTATTGTATTTCATATATTCATTTTTTATTTTTTGTATTCATTTATTTATTCATATATTTTTTTATCTTGTTAATTATTCTGATTGTGAATTTGCTTTCTTTAAGTAAAAAAAAAAAGGTCAAAGACAAAGCTATTCGGTTTCTTGTGAGTTCATACACTACACTGCCGATGTAGGGGGGCGCCACCTAAAATCTTGCCTAGGGCGCCAGATTGGTTAGGGCCGGGCCTGGCTAGCGGCGAGAGGAGGAAAGTTCACAGGATCCAGGACATTTTATTTACTCTCCAGTACTACCGCACCGGACGGGTGAGGGTGCGAGAGACGGATCCTCCTGGCCCCTCTGCAGCCACCGTGCGTCTCAACCATGGTTCATGGCGCTGGTTGGAGTAGGGATGGGTATCGTTTAGGTTTTATCCGATACCAGTACCAAGCCGGTACTTTTGAAATGGTGCCAGTGCTTAAACGGTACTCGAACCGGTGCTTAAAGTACGGAGAACACAAACTTTGTCCAAAAACCTCTCATGTTTAGCTGTTTCCCACTTTTTCTTTGGTCATTTTAGCCTTTTTGGCCAGGGTGAAGGGAGTATCTGCCATCAAACAAGAAGACAGCCGCATGTAACTACGACCGTGTTTGCTAGTTCACCTCACATGCGTTAATTTAATAACGTGGTTAGCGTACTCAACGTAAATTACACATGTACAACATTAGGCTACTCACGCAGAGAAGAACGGCTGCTGCTGCCATCATCATTTCTGCTACACTGGCAGGGCTGGGGTCCAGGACTCTACTCTTTGGGTTCTTGGGGGATGTTGCTAACTCCGCGTCCGATAACAGAATAGAATAGAATAGCCTTTATTGTCATTGTACAGAGTACAACGAAATTGGAGTGCCACTCCCTTGGTGCAAGTTTCAATAATAAATATAAATGTAAAATATAAAAAGTACAAAAAAACAATTGTAAGTACTCAAACAATAGTATGTACAATATATACAGGATAGCAGCATTAATATAATGACAGTATGAATAGCAGCATAATATAATGACAAGGACGGTATGGAATAGGTTCAATTGTTTTTGTGCTTATTTACTACGGTGATAGCTCTGGGAAAGAAGCTATCCCTGAATCTGTTTGTCCTGGTTTTATGTGACCTGTACCGTCGGCCTGACGGTAATAGTTCAAACAGTTGGTTGCTGGGGTGAGAGTAGTCCTTGATGATATTGCCAGCTCTGCTGAGGTACCGAGAGTTTGCAGTGACCTCCAGGCTGGGCAGAGAGCAGCCAGTGATCTTCTGGGCTGTGTTGATGACCCTCTGCAGTACTTTCCTGTCCGCAGCTGAGCCAACAGACACCCGCAGTAGATGTGCACGGTTTCAGGTCTCGCAGCAAGCTATCAAATACGGTGCATTTCTCCGCTTTTAACAAAATGCTATATGTCACTAGGTGTTTCATCAGATTCGAGGTGTTACCTCCTTTGCACAGTATCATCTTAAAGCACTTGTTGCAGGCTGCTGAGTTTGCATCTTTTGCTGTGAAGTCAGACTTTTGACCGCTTCGCCTTGGGCATTTTTAATCTGTAGCTCTGCTCTAAAAGAACGTACGTACCTGGGCCCGCCTACTACGCTTGCAAAGGTAAAATGATTGGCTAGAATCCAAAGTGTATGAGCCATAATGGCACCGGATATCGGTACCCATCCCTAGGTTGGAGTGGAGCTGACCAGAGCCTTGGGTCTGGCCCCTAGTTGAAACCAGCAGTTCTCGTCCGTGGCAGAAACACCAGCGACGCAAGTTAAGAGCCTGGGTTGACTGTTGGCGGGATCTTGGGACACAACAGCTGGGTGGTGCACTGTGTCGGCTAGCTCAGCGCTAGTAGCGGTGGTTTGAGCTTTACCAAGGAGGATCAAGCTCGCGTTCAGCCCCCTGAATTTGGTATAGCGTGGATATCCTTTGTTCCAGCTCAATCACTTTTTGGCTCAGGTTGATGCAGCTTTCACAACTGGATGTTGAGGTAAGTGGTGCTATGACTCACAGGTAACCTCTACTCCCCCCTTTTCTCCTGCTTTGCTCTTGAGGAAATTCTGGTAAGAATTTCATTAACTTATAAAATTGGGGATGTGTTCAATACTTATTTTACCTGCTGTATATTAGATTAATGTGGTGGCATGTTGGTTAGCACTGTTGCCTCACAGCAAGACGGTCCTGAGTTCAATTCCACCATCAGGCCAGAGTCTTTCTGTGTGGATTTGGCATGTTTGTACTCCGGCTTCCTCAGACCAAAAACATGCAGTTAGTGGTGATTGGTCACTCTAAATTGCCTGTAGGTGTAAATGTTAGCATGAATGGTTGTCTGTGTCTCTGTGTTAGCCCTGCGACAGACTGGTGACCTGTCCAGGGTATACCCTGCCTCTGGCCCTGTGGTAGCTGGGATAGGCCCCACCCGTCAACTCTGGAAAGTATAAAGCTGGGCATACACTGTATGATTTTTTCAGTCGCGCGATTCAGCTCCTGCTCAAACTGTACGATTGACTCGCAGAGGTTAGAAGTTCGTAGGTCACGATGCAGGGTCTCACACTATATGACCTGATGCTCTGATGCGACCTGAGCGCTCACACTGTGCGTCCATAAAAATGAAGGTTATAACAGAAAATCTGTCGCTCACTCTCCCTCTCTATCTTTCACTCACACAGACACACCACCACCATCAACTTTGCTAAATTGCTAATGAAAAACATTGATCAGGCAGCTGTGATTGAGCAGCAATGTCCATCCAACTATTTTCACGGTTGTTGTGGTCGTGATAATTTTGTGAGGCCACATCAAAAAGGCTCGGATGAGCTTTCCAAAGTTCTACAAGTGCCTCCATCGCTTGTGTCCAGATCACACACTGCACTGCTGTGCTACTCCGTCTTTTTCACCGACACTTATGTGTTTGCGCATGCGCAATGTGACAAGCTGCGGTGACACCCTCATGACGGTCGTGAGGACGACCAGTTCCCGATCATCAATCGCTTGTTCGGGAGGATTTCGAAATCCTCCCGAACAAGCGATTGATGATCGGGAGCTGGTTGTGAGGTGTTAATTGCTTCTCGTTACCCCACATATACTACACGATGCACGATGCACGATGAAGGCCAAAATCGGGCCGATCGCCAAAACGGTCGCACGACTGAAAAATCGGCTCAAAATGTGCTAAAATCGCACAGTTTATGCCCAGCTTTAGAGAATGAATGGATGATCCTGAATTAATGCTAAATTGGGCATGGGTGGGGCATAGATAAAGTGCTAGCTGGACGGTAACAAAATAATCTAGAAAGAAACAAATTGTTGTTTTTATTATAAAGTTAGTGAGATTAAACTAACTGAGAGCCAACTGAAACAGATGAAAAGGTCAGGGGTGGTCATGATATCATTAAGGCTCCTGAGCTGCCATTTCACAGAGTGTATAAAACACAAGGTTTGCATCACTGCTTAAAATCCTTAGACAGTTTCCAGTAACAGGTTTTGTTTTCTGAGTGTTAACTATTGTTGAATTCATATTCCTATTTGAGATGGAAGTTTTTTGATGATACACAGTAGCAGTGAGGACAGGGTTTAATAGATTATATATGGTTATATAATAATAATAATAATAATAATAATAATAATAATAATAATAATAATAATATATCATTAGCACCTGGATATTTGCGCTATTTTCACTTTCAATAAAATATATTTAAATTGTTTTGGCTGTTGTCATATTTTTGGTAAAAACAGAAATGGTTTTGTGTGATAACAGATGTTTTCTTTCTCCAAAAAAAAGACCAGTGTTAGAAAACTTAAAAAAATTTGTCTGACTGCTCTCTGAAACTTTCATTACAGATTAATTATCCATCTGTCAGAAAGGGTATTTTCACATACTGAATAGATCAGTAGTATAAAACGTTCACTTACCATGAGGGAATTTTTGGTTCATACTGTGAATACATCAAATATGAACAGTAGGGTTAACGCAGCTTTCTGTCTTTATATCCGCACTGAGTTTTCTGATAGAGCTGCAATCAAACGCAGTGGAGAATCACAGCAGGGTGCCTTACTTATCCCTAACCTCTAAAAGTGCAATAATGCACTATTTTCAGTAGCTGTTTCTGTAACACTGGGTATCGAAAAATTGCACTGACATTTGGCACTCACTGGTTGGTCTCATTAAAATTTCTTTTCATTAGTCCTGAAATGGACTTTCCTTCAACAAACGTGAAGTAAATAATCTGATAATCAGACACAGTTTCCACCTCCCTTCATTATTCCACATGCGTGTGAAGTGATGAAACCCTTAGTATTCAAGGATTCTTGTATGGTTTATGATTAGTTTTCTCTGATATATTAAATGCTTTGGTAGACAAACCCATGTGTGAAGTTGAGCTTCAAAACTCTTTTTGCAAATACTTAGTTACTTGGCTTGTTAAACTGTTTGTCTGTCACCATTTATGCAAGCCGGGCCAATTGACTAGGAGCTTCAAAAGCAATCAGTGAGTGTAGCTCACTGTGTAGGTGACAATTCACACATTCTTTGCATGAATAATTTTCAAATCCAAATGGCTTGTCTGCTCAAACATGACTGGCCTGTGAATGAATGAATGAACCATCTGTTTATTCTGAGACTGAAAACACACCTGTAGTGATGACTTTGCTGATCACTGGATCCTCATGTGATGCTGATGGCCGGCTTCCTTTCAAAGACCAAAAGCATGCATGGCATGTTGTGTTAACCAGTGACTCTTAACTGGCCAAAGCTGCTACTGTGTGTTTTTGTAATGTCTTTTAAATAAAGTAGAAAGTCAGCTCATTTCATTTGTCATCTGCAGATGGACACAGCACACTAAAGTACAAGAGATGTGCAGCTGAGTATGAGCAGAGGAGACGTCAGTCTTTTATACAAGCCTGTGACTCACATAATTTGAACTGAGGGCTTCCATTATCATGTATTTTGGTACAAAAAGCATTTTAAAGCAAGATAAGATGATCTGCATTGCTGTATTACCTTCTTTTCTTGTTCTTAACTGAACAGGAAGGCAAATTATGTGCCACATAAGTCCATTAAGGTCCAGAAGGTCCAAAAGCATGTGGTTTTGGTCCAGAGGTCCAGTTCAGGGACTCCAGTTAGCTGAAGACTAGCGACTCAGAATAAAAAATTAATTCTGAAGACGTAGATTTCATGAAGGGGTCAATTATCTATAGGGGCCAGAAAAGGTTTCGCATCAGGCTGTAAACATGTGTCTGCTGTAAAGTTGCATTTTAAACATGGGGACTGAGACGCTGCTGGATCCTCTGGTGGACGTTAGAGGTACTGCAGGTCCTTAGATTTTATCCCTTAGAGTAGGGCTGTCCAACTCCAGGCCTCAAGGGCCAGTGTCCTGCAGGTTTTGTCCTTGATCCAACACAGCTGGTTTAAATGGCTAAATGACCTCCTCAATATGTCTTTAAGTTCTCCAGAGGCCTGGTAATGAACTAATCATTTGATTCAGGTGTGTTGACCCAAGGTGATATCTAAAACCTGCAGGACACCGGCCCTCGAGGCCTGGAGTTGGACACCCCTGGATTAGAGGTTGCTGCTTGGTTAGAGCTCTCTAATTAACTTGCAACCAGTTCAGGGTCCACTTAGATTCTTGCCCAGTGTCAAATGCAGAGACTTGAGCCCTTGACTGAAAGTTTAGCTGTTTAACTTTCTTTACTTTCATAGTTTCTGTCTGAATCTGTGCTGTTCAGAATTCCCTTTCCCTCTTTGAATTGTCTTTATATTGTGCATTATTAGCCAATTTTTCTGCTTTCAGCCCTGAAGGATGTCTCTGTTTTAGTTCACCGGGAGCGTGCTTTTATTGTGCAGAAGTAATAGAAAATTCAGTGTGTTTATCACAAAGGTTAGCTACATCTTTTTTATATAGCGGGAAATACTAAAGTGAGCAACGACAGCTTGGCTGTGATTCTCCACTATTGCAAAAGTCTGTGTAACATTTCAGGGAGAGGAAGTCAACTGAGATTTCATAATCTAGGATACGAAGCGGTAATAAATGTACACAGACTTGTCCACGTTTGTTATATTTGTAATTTGTGACAGAATTTATAAAGTCGGGTTAATCTGGTCATGCTTGTGTCACAGTGCCAAAAAGAATATGAGTTTAACAGAGAATGATATGATACTTATTAACACCATAAAAATATTTCTGAGCTGGATAATCACAAGTGCAAATGGGTGCAAGCCGAAGGTAATGAATTTCTTGATAAGGACACCTGCAGGTCTCATAATTTCACAGGTTCTCTGGCATTTGAGAAATTTGTTTTAGAAATATGATGAAGTCCTTTTGTTTGGCTATTTATGAAGCCTTCTGATTCTTTGTTTTGTTTTGTTTTGTTTATGGCAGACCTGTAGCAGGGCTCAGAGAAATGGTCATAATGCTGGCAGTCGGTTAATGGTACTTTTTCCAGTGCTGTGAGTCCTCAAATCGCCTCTGAAACATTTTCCTTACTAAACTAATCACAAGCTGTCCTATTGGCTAGATTAAAATCTGTCCCACTGTCTTTCTGTTGTTGTTGCACACACACACACACACACACACACACTCACACACACTGTCAGGTTAGCAGGTGGTGCAGTGAAGGTCCTGGTGTTGTTTGCTGGCCTATGCTCCCTCCTTTGCCCGGGATCACCGATGCACTTCCACCCTCCGCCCCTCCGGAGTCACTCAGGGTCAGGCAGGTTTAATCACATCCAGCTGGATTCAATGACAAAAAAACACCCTCTCAAGCGCCGTCCTCCTGAATGTCAGGACAGTTTAAACTGAAATTTGTGTGAGCCACACAGACTCTGCACTCAGATCACTAAAGTCTTAAATCGAGTCCAATGGGAAGATTCAAAACAGGACACTGAACACCTGAAACTAACGACCAGCTAATTAAAAGAAACCCATTATGCTATTTACTGAGATAAGATGCACTTTATTGTGCCAAAAGATGGTAATTCTTTTGTTACAGGAGCTAAAAAAAAACAAACAACTCATCCAATAACAAAATAAAATGCTGGCTTATTATAGAAAAGTAGCTTGTTAACTTTACTGATACAAGTTATTTGCACTATTTTTTTACAATTAAAAGTAGTTGAACAAAGTAAACCCGTTCAAGCATAAAAGAGTTCAGGAAAATAAATCAAGAAGCAACAAAAAACAAATATTAAAGACAGAACAAAATAATAAAATAAATCAGTTCAAAAAACTAAACTAAAATAAATTTGAATTAAAATACAATAAAATGAATAAGAATATCTTCTGGAGTATCTTAGAATAACATTTCTGGGCCACAGATTATGTGTAATGTGAGCATCCACTGTTTCAATAATATATACATGACAGGTTATAAGAAAAGGCAAAATAGCCCCCAGTTAAACATAAGGGGACAGTAAAGGTCATCTCTGTAAACTGGGTTATGCTTCAGATTCAGTTTGGCTCATTATGGCTCATCTGCTATAAACTGAAGCAAATGTCCACCATGTGACCCTCTGCTTGGTTCACTGATGTCACCGAACCAGAACGACTGCAGGCAGAAAGCTGTTCGTCTGAGCTGTTTGTATTAGAATAAATGCAGGAGTCACGTTTGTCTTCCTGTTTGCTTCTGACAGTTGTGCTTGTCCTCTCCAGTCAAACATGTTTAGAGTAATGAATTTCTTACTGTTTGTGACTGACGGACATGACATACTACATCCTGCTTCCTCAGGAAATGAAGGAGGTGCTAGCTAACAGTTAGCTCAACATTAAAAGTCTGTGTGACTGTTTGTATGTGTGGCCAAGTTAATCTTAATTGCACACTTACACTTTTGTCTCCACACAGAAGCTCAGCAGTGGAGTTTGGGAGAGATCACTATGAGAGCGAGGACACTGTTGAGAAAAGGATTTGCGGCTGTGTCTGTTTGCCTGACCTGGACCTCGCTAACTGGAAACTTTTGCTCAAAGCGTCTTTAAAATTCCTTTCAGAGTCCTGCATTTCAAATCCAACCCAGTCCTTTAGTTATGAGATCTACAGTGTCCTGTCTAAACTTGTGTACGTGGTGTGAGCTTACTCCTAAACATCCCTTACTATTTAGGCTTGCACAGCTAGTTACATTTGTCTTTGCAGAATCATAATTCCAGCAGTCCGCAACCCCTGGGCCGGTCCGTGAGTCGTTTGGTACCGGGACGCGAGAGTTGAGGCTCGGGTGTGAAATTCATGGTTTTCAGGGTTGTTTTTTTTATTTTTATCGTTAACTTGTCTGGTACCGGTACTGGTTTTATTTTGTTGTATTTATCTGCGACACCTTAAAGGCTGCTCCGTGAAAATATTGTCGGACATAAACCGGTCCATGGCGCAAAAAAGGTTGGGGACCGCTGATAATTCCAGTGCATGAAGTGTGAGGAGAGCGAGCAGAAGTTTTATGGTGTTTAGTGATTACAAGAAAATAACTAACTAATAAAACTCCTAAACTTAGAGTACTAGTTGAATCTACTTTGTACTGGCAGAATACAAAGTAGCTTATAAAAATAGCTGCTAGACCTTTACTATGTGTGTGTGATGGTAAGGGGTTGTTGCGTAACTCACTGTTGTCAATCACTGCACCATGCAGCGCACAGATCAATTCAACACCTCTCAATTATTCAACCTGCGCTCCTCACAGGAAGTCTGAGTGAGAGCGCATCATCAGGTCCCCCGCGCTGCCCCCTCCCTTTCTCTCTGCCGCGTGGTCATTAACCCAGCAGCTGAGCTGGAAAGTGGCCGGCAAGTGGCAAGAGAGTGGAAGGACCCCCAGCAGAGAGGCAAGGAGGGGGGGGACCTTCAGCACCCAACGGATCCTGTTTCCAGTCTTCTTCCCCTCAGTGCCCCCGGGTCGCCTCCCTGGCCCAATCACGGCTTCCTGAATAATTCAGCATGTTCATCAGCCATAATCTGATTATTCACCGGCTACTGAAATATGAATAATGAAGGAGCAGAGCGGCGGCCATTTCCATATTTTCTCTCTAGCTGAGTTTGCTGACAGGAGAGGACAGATGGACAAACAGATACATGGACAGAGCGATGGGAGAATGACACGGATATTCTGCTTCTGTTGTTCACAGTTTGGGTTATTTTTGCTCTAATTATATACATTGTACAATGATTATGAATAAAGCATTCTTTAATTTTTTACAGTGCTTGACGTTATCAACTAACACTAGCAGGTTTATTTAGCAACCTGCAGACACCCATCTGCTGACTTACAGACAGATACCATACTAACATTTCACTTATCAAAGCTGCAGCACAGACGTCTTGAATGACCTGCACCTCACAGGAAGCCAAACTGTCTGTCAGAGTGAAAAATGCTTAAAAAAAGCACCCTCTACAGAAGCATGGCATGGAGATCCAGTGACAGACAGCATCTGACTACAGCTCACTAAGTATACAACAAAGCAACCACCCTTTCCTGTAAACATGATTTTTAATAATGTTTAGTTTGATGCTTGAACGTGGCTCAGGGGTTTGGGAAGCATATCTGTAACCAGAAGGTCGCCGGTTCAATCCCCGGGTTCTCTGTCCTGGTCGTTGTGTCTTTGGGCAAGACACTTTACCCTACCGCCTACTGGTGTTGGCCAGAGGGGCCGATGGCGCGATATGGCAGCCTCGCTTCTGTCAGTCTGCCCCAGGGCAGCTGTGGCTACAACCGTGCCTCCACCAGTGTGTGAATGCGAGAGTGAATGAATAGTGGCATTGTAAAGCGCTTTGGGTGCCTTGAAAAGCGCTATATAAATCCAATCCATTATCATTATTGAACGTGTGCGACTGACTGACTTCTGGAGCCAGCCTCAAGTGTCCATTAAAGGAACTGCACTTTTTCATGGAGGTCGCTGTTTGCATTTGACAAACAAATAAGTCACCTGCCAACTGTATCTGCTAGGCCCAGGTGCCGCTGCCAGCCTCCTCCGAGGCCTTCCGCAAACCGCAGCACAATTCATGTTTAAGCAATTCAATTTTATCTACTAAAACTGCTGTCAAACCTAAAAGGACGATGTGGACCCAGCTGGTGAAATAGGGTCATGTGAAAATTAAGTGCATCTAAGTGCAGCAATAACTTGAAATAACTGACTCTATCAGTAGTTTTAGTTTCTTTTATATTAGTACCTACTTGGCTCTAGTTGGCTCGGTTTCAGTCATTTTTCATTACCGTTGAGCATCACCTAATGTGTGTGGGTTGTTATAGCAACGCAGCCGAAAGTCCCATGATGTCATTTGCATGCATTTTGGCCCATTCTTCTTTATAATATGGGTGCAGTTCATTAAGCTCTCTTAAGGTCCGGCTACTTGGATCGTCGTCCTGCTGATGACACAGTTTCAGCCCAGCCCAGCCCAGACAGATGGATCCCTTCTAACTCCAGAGTACTTTAGTTGACTGGAAGGTGCCAAAATCATCACACCTCCACCAATGTATTGATAGTTGGTGTGAGATGTTTCTGCTGAAACGCTGTGTTCACCTTTCTACAAACATAGTACTCTACTTTATGGACAAACATCTCCACTTTGGTCTCATCCAGAAGTCTTGTGTTTTTTACAGATGCAGCTTTGTTTCCAGTGTCTTGTCACCATTTTTGATTTTGAATGAATTATAGGAAATCAGACAATCGTACATATGCATAGGATTTTTTTCCAGATAAAAAAAGATAAATTCTGGATCAGTTTCAATCATCAACATTTCTTCTCCAACTTTATCCATGTCTGAGCTTCTGTTTCTCTCATATTTATACATTTCTTTGTCCTTTTCTTTCCATCACATTTTCTGTCTTCTCTTGCAGTCTTTGTAGGTATCCCACCACGCTCCTCCTCTTTAACATTCAAAGCAGCACTAGAATAATTCCCGTTTAAATAATTGATTTTCTTTTACTTTTTGTCTCTTGGACTGCTGGGTAAATAATGGATGGCTCCATCATCATCAGGGACTCCCGGACCCTATTTGCTAGCTGGGTGGGGTTGTGTATTTTGGGAGGATGCACAAGGTGCAGATGACAGAAAATGTGACATAATGTACCTGAGAAAAGGAATATTCTGTAGTAACCGCTGTCTGCAAACTTTGGCTATTAAAACATTTTTTTGTGTTTAGTTTATTTTGAAACTTATGTTTTTAACTTTTCCTGCACATCACATTCGAGCCAAAATGGCAGAGCATCTATTAAAACTTAAAAACCTTTGTTTCTCTAATTAATATGGAGTATTTGCTGATGTACAGTTATACATGCAATTAGAGTGGTGCCGCTGCTAAATGTAGGATAATGAGAGTAATTCTTAAAACAAAGGTTCACATTTACAGTCACACTAACAATCAGTGTTGCTGGTTAAAGAAATAAGAAGAATGCTGCTGGTATCCCTCAAACTGCTGGTGCTCGAAAAGCGATTATGATCAAAAAATGTCATAAAACTTCCAGGTCTAGGTACTCAAGTTAGGTCTGGGAAAAAAATAATAAGCTTCCTTCATTTTACTGGGCTTTAGACGTTTAAAATACAACAATGTGTATTGGCTTTGTGACTGTAAAATAAGGACGTTTTAATATTTTTCTAGCCCACCTTGAGAGCCTGGACTTGAAACTATTTTGACCAAAGATCTACAAAAAAAACTTCATCTTTCTTCTTGTTATTATTGTCAATGTTGCATCAACACAACAAATCGTGTTGGAGGGAAAATTAGGAAATTGATACAGGATTACAGGAACAGATAAACTGCACGGACCTGCACGGACACAAGTATCTCGTTTTTCCTGGTGCTCAATGTAAAGTGCTACAGTGGATTTGTTGCCGCCCCTTGCCTTCGTCTTCAGTTGTAACTTTTCTATCGGGGACCGTTCCTTTCCATTGACCAGTTATCATTTTGTTGACCAATCATTTTTGTTAATGACCTTTTCTTTCTGATGAACACAAGATGATAACTAAATAAAAACTAAAGCACAAAGACAAAAACTATGATGAATGTATTGATACTTGAAAGATGAAATCGGGGCAAATTTGGAAGTGATTGAATCCAATCATCTTCTTAGATGGACACATTTGATCTGTCCATGGGAAACGGTACAGCAGTGCATCGTGCTCCCATGCTCCCTCTATCCCATGAAAATGTGACATAACGGGAGGAGAAGAAACACATGGACACGGTTCACATTTGTCAAGGAAAATAAACCATGTGGAGCAAATCTCAGCACTAAAAACATAACAAACCTGTACACTTTATCTTTCAGTCAACTGAATCTACTTTAGATTTACTCTGCCACAATCTTATGATATTTAAACTAAAAGGCTTTGGAAGGACAAAAAAAATGTGACAAAAAAAAAAATGAAATTTTAGTCTAAAGACAAAACTAAAAGTAACACTAAATTTGCTGTCAAAATGAACCCTGTCCAACGAATGCAGAGCTCCAGTCACGATACCTCCATCTACTTGTGGTCACAGCTGGTGGTTAATATGGAGGAGAACTCCTGGAGGGATGTAGTTCTCAGAGGAGCTGCCCACTTGTCAATTACCCTCAAGTGAGTCCTGAGAACTGGTTTATCTGAAAGCACCTATTAAAACGCTGATGGGATTCCCAGAATGCATTAGCAGGCACCAGACACAGAGCATTGCACTGACATCCTGTTTATGTCTATGCTGATGAATGCAAGTCCAATATTCATGCTTCTTTAAGATTTTATTTAGCCCTAAACAACTCCTGAGGAAAAAAATTGAGCTTTTTAGCTGCTGACTGAAGTGGAACTAGTTTCTAACTGTGACGGGTGCCTAATGCATTATGTGGGTAAATCGGTGACAATATGAAGCACTCAACCATGCAATCCATGTCTCGGTGCAAAACTAAAAGTAAAAGAGCAAAAGTGAGTGTGAAATCAAACTTTATAGTTAATGATGTGCTTTTCTTAAATGACCTAACATCTAACATTTACAAGACTGGGCGGCACGGGGATGCAGCGGTCAATGCTGCTGCTTCATAGCAAGAACGTGGGTTCTCTTCAGAGACCGTGATATCTTCCTCCCACAGTCCAAAGACGTCCATTAGTGGGGTGTGAGTGAGCGTGAATGGCTGTCTGCCTGTATGTGTTAGCCCTGTGACAGACTGACGACCTGTCCATATACGCCGCCTCCCACCCTGTGCTCCTGCATGTTTTAATAACATAATTTGACCTCCTAACAGCTGCACTTCAAAAAGATTTAACTTTACATAGAAACATCGGAGCCACAATTCAGTTCAGCGGCACATTTTAAACCTTTTCACCCCATTCAAAGCAAATCACAGGTGAGAGCACTGAGCCTGAAAATGTGTATGTATGAATGCCCCATTAAGAGCAGATGAGTATGCCTAATGACAGGCTGTGCGATGGGATTCATTATACCTGTTTTTGTGGAATTTCTCTTTATATTTTAATTGCCCTATTTGTCCACTACTTCAGCTAAATGCAGAAAATTCTTAATTTCCTTTTAGTTTCTAGTATACAGTGGGGCAAAAAAGTATTTAGTCAGCCACCGATTGTGCAAGTTCCCCCACCTAAAATGATGACAGAGGTCAGTAATTTGCACCAGAGGTACCACCACCACCAATCCTACCATGTGAATTCATGGATTTTTTTTTCACATTCTGTCTCTCACAGTTGAAGAGTACCTCTGGTGCAAATTACTGACCTCTGTCATCATTTTAAGTGGGGGAACTTGCACATTCGGTGGCTGACTAAATACTTTTTTGCCCCACTGTATAAGGCAGCGTGGTAGAGAAACACGTAATGCGGCATGAGTGAAGCCAGAACCCTGCTAACAGTAAGATGAGTTTTTGTAGAGGGCTCTATATCACAGACTTCTCTTAAATGAAAGCAGGATCCATTCTGAGTTTTCATGATCATGGTTTAAAATCTTTATCGCAGTCAGGTTTTGGTATGTGGAACTTTTAAAGGCCTGAAATTTCTACCACAACTTCAAATTTCCACACATGCATCACAAAGACACAGAGATATACAAACACAGTTTTAATGAGGACAACCCCAGTACATTAATGTGTTGATGCTAACAAATGTTCTTCTTATCCCCAAATGACTCCAAGCTTCTCTGCTTTTAGTCTGCAGTTTATATTTGTGGAGGTTCACTTCCTTTTTTCTTTTCTCAAACTCTTTGAACAACCTTTGAAAAGCAAAGCCAATCCCTCGGTGCAACCTGTCTCCATCACTCCACTAAAACATGTCTGGATTCAGCTGAAATATTTGACTGAATAGATGCTTCAAAGCGCCATGAAAGGTTTAATGGGGCTCATTTGTGACCTCATTCAGGTCAGGTAACGAACATTTTCTCTCTTCTCGAGAAAGCTGAAAGGAAAAAAGAAATCAAGGAAAGAGCCCAGCGTGAAACAACCTCTGACCTTCCACTTAGATTAAGGGTTTAGCGAGGTAGCCCTTTTTAATTGAATGTCCTTTACTTTACATCCAACGTCCATTTCCTTTTAGCAAATAAAGAACTTTTGCTTTAATCAAGGCAATACTTCATGTCGGTGTGTTTCTGGCAGGGCACCCACACGCTCAGATCACCTTTGCTGCTTTCTAAAAGGATTTTTCTTACTAAACCAGGTTTTACTGAATAAAGCTATTAGAAAATGAGAATTTATCACCTCTGCATCGAAGCCCATCAAGCTCCCTTCTCATGTCAACAGAGACAATTCACAAGCACATTAAAAATAGCCTTGAAATGAACAGAGTTATATCTGCCCGGAGTGAGAAGACTGCAGAACACCAGTGGGCGTTCTTCAGCCGTTTGATGTGGTTGACTGGGATCACCGATGCTGCTCCCAACCCTAACCTAGCAGCTGAAGAAGCCCCCTTGTGTTCTACGTAGACCTCTGCTTGGCTGCTCCTACCGAACATCTGAGAGTTAGAGAAACAGTACGGGACTCTGGGAAATACGCTTTGCTTTTTGTCCCAGTGCCAGGTTAGATCACACGGCGGTGAAGCTCATTTGGTGCTAGAAGTTTGGTGATATGTCAACTATAGTTGCGGGGCCAGTGGGTGCATACGCACAGCTGCTGAGGTTAAATACCAGCGTGCAGTAAGCTGGGTTCATATTTGACACAGTGCCCGGGAAGATATTTATGGTCCAACATTGATTCCCAAGGATCCAGCGGGACATCCAATCAAATCAAATCAAAATTTATTTATATAGCATATATTACAGTTTTTCTCGATTGCTTAAACACTATAACCAGGCCTCTAAACTAAAATTTCAAAACCGTAACGCTATTGTTCAAAAAGCTCACCCATTTCCCTGAACTATAAACACTATTCCCTGCTTTGACACATGACTCAAATTTGGTGAACTGTTACTGCAAAACTCTACACACAAATCCCTACATTTTACAGTGCTTACACCATGTAGTCATTTAGAAAGCACTAGCATGCAATAATGTTAACTTAAGTCAGCATAGCTTGAGCTCAATTAGCACACAATTAACCAGGTGGAAACACTACGAGTCAAAATTTAGCACACACCAATCAGAACCTGCGATGGATAGATAAAAGGGCCAAAGTCAGCTCATTCAGGTTTGAAACAATGGATCCAAAGAGATGCAAAGGAAGAGGACGTGGTGGAGAAAGAGGACGTGGTGAAGGAGGAGGACGTGGTGGAGGAAGAGGACATGGTGAAAGAGGAGGACGTGGTGGAGGAGGAGGACGTGGTGAAAGAGGAGGACGTGGTGGAAGAGGAGGAGGAGGTGGTCTAGGACAACAGGAAGGTGGTGGAGGAGGAGGGAGAGGTGGAGGAGGAGGAGGACGTGGTGAAGGAGGTGGAGGTGGAGAACGACGGCGACAAGGAAGGGGAAGAGCAAGGGCAAGAAGACAGTCAGTCTCGGATGAAATTCGAGCCACTTTAGTTGACCATGTCCTTGTCCATGGGATGACTATGAGGGAGGCTGGGCAACGAGTACAACCAAATTTGAGTCGCTTCACTGTTGCCTCCATCATCAGAACCTTCAGGGAGGAAAACAGGTAGGTGTACTTGCAGTAAGACTGCTTTGTACAGTAACGTTTAAGTTACTGAACTTATGTGTCTTGAGTTTCAGTATGTTTCCATTATTTGCCTGTAAAATGAATGTGTGACAGTTACAGTAATGAGTGCTTCTATTTTTGTAGGACACAGAGACGACCACCTGGTGGAGGCAGGTTAAGGCTTTTGTCGGAGGAGCAAGAGAGGGAACTTGTAAACATGGTAATTGCAAATAATGTAATCCGCCTGCAAGAGATTCAAAGGAGAGTGATTGAGGATGATCATCTTTTTCGAGGCATAAATGCCATCAGCCTCTCCACAATTGACCGCATCCTCCGAAAGAATCAATTCCGGATGAAACAGGCATACCGAGTCCCTTTCGAACGAAACTCTGACAGAGTGAAAAACCAACGTGTGGAATATGTTCAGGTATGAGTTTTGATACTGTATAAAGTATTGTGTACCATCACAGCATGGCAGTTTATGCTGCCATTTCAGCACTCTTGAACTGTGGTTCAGGGTACCGATTGACTCTACTGTGTTATGTGTTTTGCAGAGAATCTTTGAGATTGAAGGACGGCCTGTTCCCCATGAAATAATCTTTGTGGATGAGGCAGGTTTTAACCTGACCAAAAGAAGGAAAAGGGGGAGGAACATAATTGGCCATCGGGCTATTGTAAATGTCCCTGGTCAGCGTGGGGGAATGTCACTATGTGCGCAGCCATCAGCCAACGAGGGGTACTCCACCGCCATGCCGTACTAGGACCCTATAACACTATGCTTCTCCTTGCTTTTCTTGATGGTTTAAGACAACATATGTTCCAGCTGGACTACAGGGAACCAGCACAGCCAGAGCAGCCTCACTACGTTGTTGTGTGGGATAACGTCAGCTTCCATCGCGCTGCTCTGGTTCGTGACTGGTTTACCAATAACCCAAGGTTTTCTAATATCTTTCTGCCTGCATACTCTCCCTTTCTAAACCCGATAGAGGAGTTATTTTCGGCATGGCGGTGGAAAGTGTATGACCGAGAACCTTCTGTCCGTGTTCACCTCCTTCAGGCCATGGAAGAGGCCTGCCTAGACATATCAGTAGATGCATGCCAGGGGTGGATCAGGCATGCAAGAGGATTTTACCCCCGCTGCCTGGCTGGGGCCAATATAGCCTGTGATGTGGATGAGATTCTCTGGCCTGACCCAGACCAAAGACAAGATGCTGAGGTGGGATAATGTTTCTGGTGTGTGTTGTACTGTATAGTACATGAATGACAATGTGCCACTGTACATACATTGGTTGCGTCTTTTGTGTTTATCATGTGACAAGGGTTTTGAAGGGGAGAACCATAAGCAACCTATTTGTTTTGGAACTATTGTTTTGAATTAATTGTACCAGTGTGCAAAACTCTGTTGTAGTGTGTGTGTTTTTGAGGGCTTGTGTTTGATGTCTGAGGGCAAAGTTTGGTTTTTCAGCAGGAGTGAATAGTTTTGGGTGTAGAGCTTCATTTTGACCTGGAAATAGGATGTTTGGGAAATTGAGTGAGATGTTATGGATTTGTGTTTACTGTTGTGAGGATATGAGGCGTAGTTTCAAGAAATGTGTTTTAGCAATCGAGAAAAACTGTAATTGTCTCATGCTTTTACTGACTGTGAAGCACCATGGTCAACACTGTTGTTTTACAGTTTTTCTCAAATGTCAAAACACAAAAGCCAATCCTGTAACCCAAATGACCAGTAGTCTAAACACATTTACTAAATGTAGCCACCATATTCCAGTACCATAAACACATGTCACATGAAGACACAATTCACAAAACACAACCCTCTGTACTCATAAATCTAAACACATTTTTCCTTGCTAAAACACAAGTTGCAAAACAACTCTGCTCATATTCTCAAATGAAAGCCCATGTGATGCAAAATGCTTGCCACAGTCAGCAATATTTGAACACAATAAACACACCTGGCGTCATTCATTACACACAATGACTCAAAATTGAAGACACTTGTTGCTAATGCTGTACCCACATGTAAAAGCAAGTTCAGAGTGCACAGTATGCTGAAGATTCCAAACAAACACAATGGATGAAGGCAGAGTCAGGGGAAGAGGAATTTGATGCAGAGGAGGGAGAAGAGCTGGCCCTGGAAGAAGAGGAGCAGGCCAATGAGGAAGAGGAGTTGAAATGAGAGGAGGAAGAGGAGCGACCAACATGGGAGAGGAGAAGGTCCAGGAGGGAGAGCAAGACAACCTCGCACCATCATTACGGACGAGATGCGAGCAACAGCTCAGCGACATGATGCCGCACAGTGATTGTGGTGTGTGTGTGGTGTGAATAACGTAAATAAAAAAACTTCACACCCTGTTCATGTTTTCAAGATTACTGTTGTGTGCAATAGATTCTGTTTTTGCATTGAGTTGTGTTACAGTAGTGTACGTACATGCAGGATGTTTTTATAGATTTATAGTCTTCATGTGAAACTCACAAATCTAAATGCCTAATCCTCTGCAGGGTTCTATGACGATCCGTTACTGTACAGTTTATAAAAATATGCATTGGCAGTTATGAACCAAAGAACCTTCTCACAAATTGAGCATTGTGTTTTCAATTGTTTTGCTGTAGTGTGTAATGCTGTGTATAGTGTTTACAGTTTTGACAGCTTCGAGCTGCTCTCTTGGTGTGGGAGTTTGAGTTTTGCAGTGGGAAGGTGTGGCTGTGTTTATGTAGCTTTACACTGTAAACCCGAATGTTCAAAGTAATTAAATAGATTAAGTAGTGTATACTCAAAGTCTTTAAAAAGTTCTGTTAACTTAAATATGTCAAGTTAGTGTAACATGTTCTTCTTTTTGAGTAAATGAAACTAATAATATTTGATTGAATTGAACTATTTCTATATTAAGTAAGCATCACTTAAAACCATAACTTAAGCACAACGTAACACAGTTAAGTTAGGACATATAAGAATGGTAAAGTCCTGTTATTTTTGTTGTTTCAAGTAGGTAGGATTTAATAATAAACTTAATTTATGTAGCACATGCTAAAATACAATAAAATCTCAAAGTGTTTCACCAAATAAGTAAAATCAAATTGTCTTAAATGCATTAGTGGAAGACAAAATGTATTTATTTTAATATTCATTGTTTTATCAATGTATCCTACATATATATTTTTAATTTTTTCCGTAAGTGTTGAGCAGCTGCAGGAATCAATTTTTATTCCGAGTTAATCTCTGATTCACCCTCCGAAGCGGAAGGCGGCGCTAATGAGCATTACAGTTTTTGCTCGTTGCTTGAACACTATAAACCCATGCTTAGACTAAAGTAACACAACTTGAAGCTTTTGTTACCATACCTCAAACACATGTACCCATACCTTAAACAAAAGTGCTGCTTTGCACTCTGGTTGCAATTATGCAACACACTTACTCCTTTATGCAACACACATGGTCCTGCATACTACACTCTATTTCATACATAAGACACTTCGTTCAAAAATGAAATTTCAGGGTGCCATTTGGAAAACACATGTATCCAAAATACAAAACACATCGGGTAATTGCAACCACTCAAATATACACCTGAAGGCACTTACTTGCAAAACTGAACACCAATTAGCCAACCACAAAAAGCCCTCAGTTTAGCCATTTCAAGAACTTTGCAAGCATGGATGGAGGGAGAGCAAGAGGAAGAGGAGGAGGAGGTCAAAGAGGCCATGCACGGACCCATATTTCTGATGATATAAGAGCAACTTTGGTGGACCATGTCATCAACCACGGCCTGACTATGAGGGAAGCTGGGCAGAGAGTCCACCCACATCTAAGCCGCTTCACAGTGGCATCTGCAATAAGAAAATTCCGACTAGAAAACAGGTCTGTCTTCATCTCACTGCCTTCTACTCTACTCAGATGGTTTTTATAGTACTGTTCTACAGTTACCATATCAAGTGTGCAGGGTATTGCAGGGTGCTAATGCTCCTTTTGCAGCCAAAGTGGTAGTTTCTGTGAAACATACCATGATTACTTATATTGAAGTACAGTGTTGTACAGTGGATGACACAGTACATACAGTAAAGTACTGTAAGAAAAATAAGCAAACCGATGACAATATGTGGTTGTATTTCTCTAGAATGACTCGAAGACCTTCTGGGGGAGGACGCCAACGCCTGTTCACAAAACGGCAGGAACTTGCCGTTGTGGACCTAGTGAGGGCAGACAATGCTATCCGTCTCCACCAGCTACGAAAGCAAATACTTGCAGACAGGCAAGTGTTCAACAACATAAACCATGTGAGCATCACCACCATCAGACGCATCTTGGGAAAACACAGCATCACCATGAAGCAGCTCTACAGAGTCCCATTTGAGAGGAACAGTGACAGGGTCAAAGGACTTCGAGCTGAATATGTACCATATCAGTACCACATGAATACATTCTGAGAGCTACACAGGTACCCGTGTGATGGGGTGAGGGTTCTGTATGTGTAGCACTGTAGTACAGTAATATGTTCTCTCTTTTTTTTTTTTTTGCTTTCTCTGAATTCATGGTACTGCAATGTACAATATTGAGTAGGCCTATTTGCTTTTTTGGTTGTTTGCAAATGTGTCTCCTGAAAATATGCCTGGAAATCAAATGAACAATGGAAATCAAAGACTGCAGTGCTTTATATAAAGTAGACTAGTGTGTTCCCCCTGCTCTGTAAGTGTTTGCATATGATGCAAGTATGTGTCATTTTGTCAACAGAGTTACATTTTGACAAAGGAATGTTAGGTTTTGATAGCAGAGTTTAGGTTTTGAGAGTAGAGTTTCAATTTGGTGCAGATGTGAATGGTATATTTCCCAGTGTTGTGTCATGTTTACTTGTGTTTAGGGTTTTGGCACAATGAGCAAAGTTTTGCAAAATGTGTTCAGGCAACGGGCAAAAACTGTAATACGAAACACAGAAGAAGTAAAGGTATATGGGCGGGAACAGCTCCAAAGAGGCAACACGGACGACTGGAGAAAGTTGGACCTAACGGCAGCAACTAGCATCACTGGACTTACAGTAAGTTTTGAATGTTGATATTAGTTTATTGTTAAAATACGAATATTTAGTTGTATTTTGGGTGCGTGTCGAAAAGAATAGCAGAAATGTCGGGTCCGTGTTTTTTATGTGCTTTGCTGCTCTCCCCGAAGGAAACTTTGCGCTTGCAGAGCTAGCATTAAGTTGTTGTAATGAGGGTCGCAGGCTGTTTAAAAAGTTAGATACTACTTGTTCTAGAGGTGGCGCCCGGTCGCCTAGTATGAAACAAAGTGTTTTAATCTCTCTAAATTTTTAAACCCCCTCTCATGACTCAGAATAGTTGGGTCCAAACAAGCCCGTTGTCCCTGCAGTTACACAGCGGAGATGCCTGTCTGCAGTGAGAGTGCTTTCAAGCCGTTTTCTTGTTAGAAACGCTATATTTTAAACTATATGTGCAGGGTTAGGCTTGTGAAGGAGTGAAGGAGCTCTTGGACCTCTGGCCCGCTCTAAAAATGGAGTCTGAGGTAATATGGATCAGCTCTCTTTAAAATGAAACTTGTAATTCTTACTCATGTGGCAACTTTTTGCTGCTTTATAAAGGTGTGGGAGATTCTTCAAATTGAACTGTATTGTCCTTCTGCTGTAGTTGTATGCAGAGTTTCAGCGGATTACAAATCAGAACCTGCCCAATACATTCTACGCTGAACTTGACCGCCATCTTCCTCGACTGATGACCTTATTCAGACAGAATGCATCAAAAACTGGGAAGACAGCAGATGCCCTGGCTGAAATTCTAAGAATTCACAATGAACAGGTAATAATAGATTGTTACACATTTCATAGGTTGAACCAGTGGAACATTGGACAGGTTCAATGATTTAAATGAGCTTTTTGAATTTTGCTATTACTCCACTTTGTGTTTGCTATTTGTCTGACTGTATTAAAGATGTGAACAGGTTATTTGTGGACATATGTTCTGATTTGACTGTTGTTGTTGTTGTTCAGTAAACTCACCAGTATATACAATTCTGTTTTTATCTGGAAATAGGAAATCCATGATATCCACACCAAGCGCACTACCGTTCTCCACGCCCTTCCTGTCTATCTACGTGAGGATGTCTCTGGATTTTTCAGAACCTGCACTGTGAGTATCCTTAAGTATCTAACAGATACTACTGTGTATATAAACAGTGCATCAAAGTACAAACATGTATTTTGATGCGCTGTTTGGACTTACCTTTGTTTAGTCTACCCATACGGTTTCCATGTATGGTCTTTTCTGTCTCCTCACTACGAATGAACTGAATTGGTGTTTTGTTGAAAGTGATAAGATGTTTAGTAAAACATTTTCCTGTGTATTTCCTTTAGCTTAGTTTCAGTCTATCTCACACCACTTGATTCTCTGGTGAATTAGCTGATTTATGTGTGCAGAACATGGATCTTCTGTTTTTCACCTCTTACAGTGAGACTCAGGTCTCCCTTGTAAAAGAGGTATTGGATCTCAATGGGAGTTGATAAAATGAGAAATTATATGTCGTCTGTTGTATTTCTTGGGTTAGATTGTGATTAGTATCTCTTTTTCATTAATTCAGGACGAATCTGATGAGTTGGAGCTTGATGGTGTTGAAGTGGCCCTCTTCACTGTCATCAGTGACCATGACACGACAAGTCCAGTTCACTACCAACCTGTGAAAATCTCTGTCGTCATTGAAAGTGATGCCGTGGTCAGTCTCCCCAGATTTGGTGAAGCCTTCCTGGTAATGTTTGGACTGATCTATGCACCTCAGCTACCCCAAAGCCCTGACCAACATTTTAGAATTTACTCAAAAGATTTTACTTGGTCTAGAAAGTGGTAAACTGTCACCCAGGTTACAGACCCTCAAGAATGACTTGGTTATGTAGGAACTCATCTGAAAGAAGGACGCAGGGTGAAGCATTATAAAAGGCTAGTTCAAAGTTCTCTCCTTTTATCTAAATAATGCCTCAAAACGTTATTGCATTACTCTACAGGTGTTCAGCCAATAGGTCCAAACTATACAACGTGCCTTTGTTCTCATTACAGTTTTTGCCCGTTGCCTGAACACATTTTGCAAAACTTTGCTCATTGTGCCAAAACCCTAAACACAAGTAAACATGACACAACACTGGGAAATATACCATTCACATCTGCACCAAATTGAAACTCCACTCTCAAAACCTAAACTCTGCTATCAAAACCTAACATTCCTTTGTCAAAATGTAACTCTGTTGACAAAATGACACATACTTGCATCATATGCAAACACTTACAGAGCAGGGGGAACACACTAGTCTACTTTATATAAAGCACTGCAGTCTTTGATTTCCATTGTTCATTCAGAAGGCATATTTTCAGGAGACACATTTTCAAACAACCAAAAAAGCAAATAGGCCTACTCAATATTGTACATTGCAGTACCATGAATTCAGAGAAAGCAAAAAAAAACAAACAAAAAAAAAAACCCCATAATACAGTAATAGAAAAAACACTATACTGTAAACAAAAAATCATGACAATTGTGCATACGTGGGCTCATGGATCCCGCCGTCTGTTGGGGTCTGGCCACAGGACCTCATCAACATCGCAAGCAATGTCTTCTCCCGCTAGGCACCGGGGAAAATATCCTCTTCCATGTCAAAACCATCCATGGATTGCTGTCACCTGAATGTCGCCGCAGGCCTGTTCCATTGCCTGCAGAAGAGGCATGCAGGCATGTAGTTGGCGGTCATATACACGCCATCTCCAAGCCGAAAAAAATTCCTCTATAGGGTTTAAAAATGGTGAGTAAGGGGGCAAGCATACCACTTCAAGTTGACTGTGGTTGGAGAACCAGGCCTGGACCAGAGCAGCCCGATGGAAACTGACATTATCCCATATCACCACAAACCTGGGCTGATCTGGTCTGTTCTGTACAACTATATCATGGAGAGCATCTAGAAATGTGAGTATATGTTGGCTATTGTATGGACCTAGTTTTGCATGATGATGCAGAAGCCCTCGAAGGCTTATGGCGACACACAATGTGATATTTCCCCCGCGCTGCCCTGGGACGTGCACAATTGCCCTTTGGCCAATTACATTACGACCCCGTCGTCTTGTTTTGCACAGGTCGAATCCAGCTTCATCAATGAAAATGAATTCATGAGGCTGTGCAGCTCCATCCATGGCCAAGATTCTCTGTAAAAAAAAAAAAAAGAGAACATATTACTGTACTACAGTGCTACACATACAGAACCCTCACCCCATCACACGGGTACCTGTGTAGCTCTCAGAATGTATTCATGTGGTACTGATATGGTACATATTCAGCTCGAAGTCCTTTGACCCTGTCACTGTTCCTCTCAAATGGGACTCTGTAGAGCTGCTTCATGGTGATGCTGTGTTTTCCCAAGATGCGTCTGATGGTGGTGATGCTCACATGGTTTATGTTGTTGAACACTTGCCTGTCTGCAAGTATTTGCTTTCGTAGCTGGTGGAGACGGATAGCATTGTCTGCCCTCACTAGGTCCACAACGGCAAGTTCCTGCCGTTTTGTGAACAGGCGTTGGCGTCCTCCCCCAGAAGGTCTTTGAGTCATTCTAGAGAAATACAACCACATATTGTCATCGGTTTGCTTATTTTTCTTACAGTACTTTACTGTATATACTGTATCATCCACTGTACAACACTGTACTTCAATATAAGTAATCATGGTATGTTTCACAGAAACTACCACTTTGGCTGCAAAAGGAGCATTAGCACCCTGCAGTACCCTGTACACTTGATATGGTAACTGTAGAACAGTACTATAAAAACCATCTGAGTAGAGTAGAAGGCAGTGAGATGAAGACAGACCTGTTTTCTAGTCGGAATTTTCTTATTACAGATGCCACTGTGAAGCGGCTTAGATGTGGGTGGACTCTCTGCCCAGCTTCCCTCATAGTCAGGCCGTGGTTGATGACATGGTCCACCAAAGTTGCTCTTATATCATCAGAAATATGGGTCCGTGCATGGCCTCTTTGACCTCCTCCTCCTCTTCCTCTTGCTCTCCCTCCATCCATGCTTGCAAAGTTCTTGAAATGGCTAAACTGAGGGCTTTTTGTGGTTGGCTAATTGGTGTTCAGTTTTGCAAGTAAGTGCCTTCAGGTGTATATTTGAGTGGTTGCAATTACCCGATGTGTTTTGTATTTTGGATACATGTGTTTTCCAAATGGCACCCTGAAATTTCATTTTTGAACGAAGTGTCTTATGTATGAAATAGAGTGTAGTATGCAGGACCATGTGTGTTGCATAAAGGAGTAAGTGTGTTGCATAATTGCAACCAGAGTGCAAAGCAGCACTTTTGTTTAAGGTATGGGTACATGTGTTTGAGGTATGGTAACAAAAGCTTCAAGTTGTGTTACTTTAGTCTAAGCATGGGTTTATAGTGTTCAAGCAACGAGCAAAAACTGTAATATAATGCAAAGCAACACTAATGTTTTGTATGTTTTAATGTTTTTCGTAATACTATTTCCAAAACATTGTGGGCTGCGCAAGATGACCTAAATTTCACTGTTTGATACTAGTTAATGTAAAACAAATAGCATTGTAATTCACTCAAATTGCTGCCCTGTTGCCTTATTCAGATATTAGCCAGAGAGCCAAAAGCACATTTTGATATTATTAATTATTATTTGGCATTATTTTTCATTACTCTGACAGTTTTCCTGACTAAACAATTATTGGTCTACTTATTTTAATTTATAAATGTTTTTGTTAATTATTTTTAATTTATTTAATTTTTTTTTAAAAATGTATTTAATTTCAACATAGTGTTAAAAGGGAGCAGGCAAGATACTGTTCAATGGCAGATACTTATGACTTTTGCATATTAAGTTACCGATACTCAGTGTAATTGAGGCAATCAATTGCCTCAAAAATTTTAAGTTTTGGGTCACATGTTTTTAAGTATCAAGTAGTCAACATATTTGACTAACGTGTACTTAAAATAATGACAACACAAACTAATAAACATTTGAGTTTTGTTAACATGAAAATGTTGTGGTTGTGTACTTATTTTTTATAAGTTCTGTGAACTTATTTCTTTGAATTTGTAAACTTGAAACTTTAAGTCATATTAACTGCAATTATTTGAGTTGACCGTTCTCAAAGGATACAAGTATCATGTAATCCAATCTTTTATGTTCTGGAAAAATTTGACTTTTGAGTTGATCAACTGAAAAAAATTGAGGCAATCGATTGCCTCAATTTTTTTGAGTTCTGGTAACTTATTCGGGTTTACAGTGTAGAGAAGGGTGTTGTGTTTGGACATTGGGGGACCTGGTGGTAACGTTTGTGACATGTGTTTTAGCATTTGAGAAAAACTGTAAACCATCAAGAAAAGCAAGGAGAAGCATAGTGTTATAGGGTCCTAGTACGGCATGGCGGTGGAGTACCCCTCGTTGGCTGATGGCTGCGCACATAGTGACATTCCCCTCACGCTGACCAGGGACATTTACAATAGCCCGATGGCCAATTATGTTCCTCCCCCTTTTCCTTCTTTTGGTCAGGTTAAAACCTGCCTCATCCACAAAGATTATTTCATGGGGAACAGGCCGTCCTTCAATCTCAAAGATTCTCTGCAAAACACATAACACAGTAGAGTCAATCGGTACCCTGAACCACAGTTCAAGAGTGCTGAAATGGCAGCATAAACTGCCATGCTGTGATGGTACACAATACTTTATACAGTATCAAAACTCATACCTGAACATATTCCACACGTTGGTTTTTCACTCTGTCAGAGTTTCGTTCGAAAGGGACTCGGTATGCCTGTTTCATCCGGAATTGATTCTTTCGGAGGATGCGGTCAATTGTGGAGAGGCTGATGGCATTTATGCCTCGAAAAAGATGATCATCCTCAATCACTCTCCTTTGAATCTCTTGCAGGCGGATTACATTATTTGCAATTACCATGTTTACAAGTTCCCTCTCTTGCTCCTCCGACAAAAGCCTTAACCTGCCTCCACCAGGTGGTCGTCTCTGTGTCCTACAAAAATAGAAGCACTCATTACTGTAACTGTCACACATTCATTTTACAGGCAAATAATGGAAACATACTGAAACTCAAGACACATAAGTTCAGTAACTTAAACGTTACTGTACAAAGCAGTCTTACTGCAAGTACACCTACCTGTTTTCCTCCCTGAAGGTTCTGATGATGGAGGCAACAGTGAAGCGACTCAAATTTGGTTGTACTCGTTGCCCAGCCTCCCTCATAGTCATCCCATGGACAAGGACATGGTCAACTAAAGTGGCTCGAATTTCATCCGAGACTGACTGTCTTCTTGCCCTTGCTCTTCCCCTTCCTTGTCGCCGTCGTTCTCCACCTCCACCTCCTTCACCACGTCCTCCTCCTCCTCCACCTCTCCCTCCTCCTCCACCACCTTCCTGTTGTCCTAGACCACCTCCTCCTCCTCTTCCACCACGTCCTCCTCTTCCACCACGTCCTCCTCTTTCACCACGTCCTCCTCTTTCACCATGTCCTCTTCCTCCACCACGTCCTCCTCCTTCACCACGTCCTCTTTCTCCACCACGTCCTCTTCCTTTGCATCTCTTTGGATCCATTGTTTCAAACCTGAATGAGCTGACTTTGGCCCTTTTATCTATCCATCGCAGGTTCTGATTGGTGTGTGCTAAATTTTGACTCGTAGTGTTTCCACCTGGTTAATTGTGTGCTAATTGAGCTCAAGCTATGCTGACTTAAGTTAACATTATTGCATGCTAGTGCTTTCTAAATGACTACATGGTGTAAGCACTGTAAAATGTAGGGATTTGTGTGTAGAGTTTTGCAGTAACAGTTCACCAAATTTGAGTCATGTGTCAAAGCAGGGAATAGTGTTTATAGTTCAGGGAAATGGGTGAGCTTTTTGAACAATAGCGTTACGGTTTTGAAATTTTAGTTTAGAGGCCTGGTTATAGTGTTTAAGCAATCGAGAAAAACTGTAAAACAAACAATAAACAGGACAACAAACAATAGGTAACAACACAACAAGCTAGAACAGCCAACTAGTTAGAATCTAAAGCCAAAGTAAAAAGATAAGTTTTAAGACGTGATTTAAAAGACTGGATAGACTCGGCAGTACGAATATGAACAGGGAGGTTATTCCAGAGTCTGGGCGCCACGGTTGCAAAGGCCCGGTCACCTCTCTACTTCATTTGAGACCTAGGTTGTGATAGGAGCCTGTGATTGGATGATCTAAGTGCTCTGTTGGGATTGTATAAGTGGAGTAGTTCAGAGAGATAGGTGGGCGCTAAATTATTCAGAATTTTAAAAGTGAACAAAAGAATTTTAAAATCTATGCGATATTTAACAGGGAGCCAATGTAATTTGGCTAAAATTGGAGTTATGCGTTCATAGATTCTCGTACCTGTTAAAAGACACGCAGCTGCATTTTGAATTAACTGAAGCCGGTAAAGAGAAGAGTGTTGGAGTAGAGGGAGTTACAGTAGTCCAATCTGGATGTGATAAATGCATGGATAAGCTTTTCAAGGTCCTTTAAAGGAAGGAATGGCTTTGCTTTAGATATCTGACGCAACTGGCAAAAGCTGTTTTTTTTTTTTTTACCACAGTGGAGACGTGTTTCTCAAGTTTAAAAGAGCCATCCAGGAACACTCCAAGGTTCCTTACAGTGAGCGAGAGATGGCTAGCGAGAGGGCCTAAGGCATCAGCTAACTGGTCTAGCGGAGTGTGACTACCAAAGACTATGATTTCGGTCTTATTCTCGTTCAATGTAAGAAAATTATGTGATAACCAAATTTTAACTTCATGCAAACAGTTGAACAGAGGTTGCAAAGAAGCAGACACATCGGATTTCAAAGGTGAATAAATCTGGATATCATCAGCATAACAGTGAAAGGAGATGTTGTATTTTCTAAAAATTAATTCATGGCCATGCACATGTGTACTTCAAAGAGGGCGCACGCTACACAATACATTTTATAAAATAATTGAGCAATATAATCAGCTGCATCTGAAACTCAGCAGTGGCACATGAACCAGTTCTCCACTCACAGCAAATCTCCAAAGCAGGAGATTGGCTATAATCATCTTCAGCTGCAGTCGGACATGGTGGAGCCGAAGTATGACCAACAACAGGATGAGAGACTGGCGATGAGGTTGAATTATACCCTGAGTCAGGAAACACAAGGTGCGAAGGGTAAGGGGCTGAACTTCCAAAATAAGAGCAATGCAATTGTGGATGATGCCATTCTCTTGTTGAATATGTCGCTCTAATATCACCAGCACAGCACTGAAAGGATGCATTACACTATAATTTCAAACTTTAATTATATTGCCAACAATAACTATGTTTACATTGTCATTTGCTTTGTGATATGTTCAGCTCTGCACATCCAGCCATCTTCATTTTCTCACTGTCTCATCAGTAAACTGAAGACTATTGTCATGCAGATGCCGAGTATACGTTCTTTTGTGTGCTGCAATAAAGACGAACACTTGTAGCGAGCAGATGCTTTGAATTGGAGACGTCTTTATTGGATTCTTTTCAGCCACACGAATCTTATAAACAGTGAAGGAAAAAATTAACTTACCGCCATTACTTCAACGCTTCAATTACAAAATTTTAGATTTAGAATAAAGCTCGAGTAAAGGCAAATGCATGTGAAGTTTGTTAAATAAAAGTAGTTGGTTTGCAGTAAAATTGGACGTTATTTGTCTCCCTAATGCATCACTGTGAAAACATCATTTCAGCCACACAGTACATCCTCCATAACGACAGCCTGAAGGAGCAGCACTCTAAAACATCAAGTGAAAGTGTGTTATGTCTGAATGCCAGCAGGTGAAAGGTCAGCACTACACTGGGCAGGCAATTACTGATGAATGAGTGCCAGCATGCACGTCCTTCAGGTCAGAGGCACGCGGGGGGATATAATGCTTCATCCCTGATAAGCTGTTTTCAGCCGACCCGAGGGCTGCAGGAGCACCGGGCAGACCTCCGTGTTTTGTCTTTACCTCTGTTATTATCTGTCTTAACTGGCACTTAGAGAACATTTGGGCTTTTTATCGTGTGCGCATCACCATATTCAGTGGATGGACTCAAAGTAACTGCATCCTGCTGCATGACATGAACTACCCACACTATTAAACACAAATCCAGCAACAAATTCAAGTTATTTTAAAAAGCAGGGAAAAATGTCAATGTCATCTTAGGTGGAGAGCAGACATGAAAATTCTGTGTTAAATGTGTTAGATTACTAAATCAATCAAATGCTAAAAGTGAAGACACCAAAAAACAACTTCTCCTTTTCATTTTATACCTCAGATGATTTTTTTAACCACATTTTTCTTCAGTGTTATAATTCCAGCTAAAGCTAATCAGATGAGAGAAATGTAAGACACATTTTCTCCTGGTTTGCGCTGCTTTGCTCTTGTGTTTTGTATGTTTTGCTCTCTCGTTGAGGAACGAAAGGTAGCGGTTCCACCCAAAACTGGGGTCTGCCGAACCCAGCCTAGACTTCAGTGTCCATGCCATTCGCTTCATCACCCCACCAGTATTTCAGAACCAGCTACCTGTCTGAGCAAAACAGTGCCCCCCTGACCCAGATCCAGACTTGAACATTACTCCGATCTCTTTCCCATCATTTCACTTGAACTAATAACATTCTCCTCTGTCTCTTTCCAGGACTGTGGAAGTAACGTGTTAAACTTTAACTATCGCTCTTCAGAGTCCGCTCTCCTCTCAGCGTTGCATGCCCTGACACACATGAGTCAATCATATTGTTGCATGACACATGCTTAGAGCACAGTTTCGCGGCAGTTTCTGCCATGTGGTGGCAGACATGTCTATTCATTGTCACAATAAAGCTGAAAGTGAGACTGCTGATTATTTTATCTGATTTACTTTATTCATAATGGTCGATATTTATTCAGAGCTCTGGTTGGATGAGTCTGAGATGCCAGTGATGTTGGTGCTCTGGATTGAGCTGACAGTTGCAATGTCCTTTGTATGCACTTTTGTTAAGATATTGCATGAACTGTTTTGTTAAGCTGATAGTTTGAACTTCAGTCACATCCTGATTAGTTAAAATCCAGTGTCATCGTGTCCAGATGCACAAATACAGAGCACATCATTGTCCAAATACTTTTGGACCTGTCTGCACAATATTTAAAGAAAAAACAAGCTTTGATGGATTTTGAGGTGAATTAAGAGACTGCTACAAATCAGCTCAACACTTCACTCACCTGGAAAGTTTAAATCCTTCCCAAACAAACTGATTTGCCGGTTATTGAAATTAAATCAAAATTTAAATAATATTTTTGGGGTTTTGTCTCAACAGAGTGGTTCCATGCTCTGCGTTTGTGTCCGTTTGTGTGTCGAGTCCACAGTGTTGCTCATGCGTGTCGAAGCTGAAACTCATCTTGTGTCTGTAAACATAACCCACACGACAAACAGACACAAACACAAAACATGCAACAGGCACCTTATCAGCTCTCTCAGCATCACGCGCACACACAGGAAGTGCTGCAGTGTGTCTTTGATGTGTCTAAGTGCGACTACTTCACTGCCCGCTTGGAAAAATGGAACGAATCAGAGGATTAGGGAGGCCTGGGAGTCACTGCAGGCTGTGTGTTTGTTGTGCGTGTGCACGTGTAGTCTTTCGGGGGGGTCATGCTATGTTTGGTGCACTGATTGCTGATCCAGTTCCTCTTCATCAAAGAGAAGAGGAGGAGGAATGTCACCAGCAGAGCCGGGAGCCTGGCGGGCAAATCAGGGGGGAGTTTGAGACTTGACAGAGTGATTTGAGAGGGGGCACGGTCACATTCTGGCAATTAGGAGGAGGGAGGGTTGTTTCCTATGCTGACACTGTGTGTGTGTCGGGGGGGGGAGTAAAACATAAAGCGATGGTGAGAAACCAGCAGCAACCACACAAAAAATAATGTTTTCTTCACTGCTGGCCTTTGTCAACTTTTTCCTGTCGGGTCTGCGGGGACGTGCAGGATCTTTGAGGTGTGTCGTCGAGCAGACGAGCGTGTCATCCTTCGCATACACGGGGTTTCACACGAGAGCAGCCGAGCTCTTCAAAACGAGTCCAAGTACACAGAAAAGAGGCTTCAACAGGCAGATGGTTCTGATTGGAAATCTAGTTTGAAATGAAAATACATCTTACTGTGCAGTGATGCAGACAGTCTCCGTCTCTGTCTTTGATAATCCCTCAGTGCAGGCTGTAGTGCTTACAACTCACAGCCAATTTATCAATAAAGTTTGAGTTTGAAGACTCTTGTCATGCAGTATGTAAGAAGGAGAATGTTTGAGTGTTAAGGAAAACTTTTCAAGGGGGACTTTGTGTGGTTTATTGTGTATTTTTACAATTTAAATATAAAATAATCAAATCTACAAAGGAAACGGTTTATGTATACTAATGTAATTTAGCAGGTAATATATTTCTTCTATAATTCATTTAAAAAAATGTATAATGTATATTTACAAAACATCAAAGACAAAAACAAGTTAGAAAAACATCAAATGTAAAGCAAAAAAAAAAAAAAGATAATTAGTACTGCCCAAAAGTGTTGAGCCAGCCCTTATTTCTTTAGATTTTGCAGGAAAATAGGAACTAGGTGAAGTGGTTTGAGCAAAAATACTTAGAAATACAGAATATAAGGCAAAAACAGAGCCTGCAAAAGGTCAGTATTCGTATCACTACCTTTATTGTTCATCACAGCCTGGAATCCCTGAGGCAGCTGACTATAATTTCTTGGCATGTTTACTGCATGTAAACATGGATAGGAACATGTGTAATGCATGTTTTTACTGCATTTTCAGCGCCATATGATTGTTAGCTGGTGAAAAATAAAAGCACTGACAATCAGACTTGGATCGAAGTCTGATGGTGCTTTTCCGTGTTCACAAGTCCATGAATATTATGAGGATCTCCAACATCACGGACTGAAATGCAACTGAAACCATGACAGAGCCTCCGATGTGTTTGATAGATGGTTGCAGACTCTCACTGTTGATGTGCTGCATACATAATGATGACGATTTGAACAAAAAAAATTCAAATTTGGATTGATGACTCCATCAGACCTGTTGCCACTCATTTTCGGTTCAGTTCTTGTGTAATTTGACATACCTCAAGCTTACCTCCCTGTTTCCCATCATTAATAATGGCTTATTAACAGCCATGCTTCCACTGAGACACTTTTGTCCAGAGTTTTTAAGGACATACTGCACACCACACCAAGACATACCAAGTTTTTAGCTAATAGCTCTTTGGAAATCAGCTGTCAAACTGTTATCTTTGGTATTTTTAAGATTCAACTAAAGAAATGTGAGCAAATTATGTGTTTTGGTAACAAAGAGCCTAGAGATTCAATTTAAAATGGGTTCTTTGCTAAGTTTTCAGTGTTAAGTAGCTTAGCAACAATTCCTCTGAAAATAGTCAGCAAGGAAAACCTTGAAATATCGCTCGACCATTTTAAGAAGATTGCAAAAACGTCTGACTCCTTTGAAATGAGGTGTGGCTCAAGACTATTATTTATAGCGAGATGGGATTATATATGTAGAGAGCGAGTACAACAAAACTGATCAGTAGAAAGAATGAGGGTGAAAAACAGTGGATCAAGTAAATGTCTATGAAATTTCTTAATGTGGCATCAGAGGAGACTGTGAGACTTCCAAAGGCGACAAAATTCATTATCTGGGGACTGTCCCTGAAAGTGTTATGGAAATTTGATGAGTCATTAAGTTATTTAATCTAAGAAAAAAAGTAAATAAATAAATATAATAAAAAAACAACCTTGTCCTAATTTCTTAGTGAGTCAAGTTATTGAGGCATGAATACTGTGAATAAATGTAAAACTCAAGACAATTCACTCAGCATTTTACAGTCAGCCATTTTTTGTGGTGTTTTAGGAAGTAATTCATGGTAAGAAGAATATGTAGCTCTGTTTTCAGGTGGCTTAAATGTGTAAAGAATATACTTCTTTTTTAATGTCAGTTCCATCCTGGCATGCACAAAGTTAGCTTTCGAGTTTCCCAGCTGGACTAAAACATGCTCCAGGTTTGAGGAGGAAGATTTGGGTTTCAGTCTCTGTTTGATGTGGACCATTTCGCAGGAGCAGTTTTGGGTTCATTTTGTTTTCCTTTACTGGTTTCTGGTTGTTTACATGAACCATATGAGAGCTAACCCTGCGATGAGTGGCTTTTTCATTTCTTTTTCATCCTCTGATCAGTGACATTAGCGGTCTCAGCGCTCACAAAAACACTTTGCTGTCCCTCGTTGTCCAAATACTTTTGAACACGTACAGTTCCTCCATGGAACAAAATCTGAAATGAGTATGAAATCCTTGTTGTGGTGCTAAAGGAAAGGTCACAGAGGGTCACCCAAAATTATTCAAATTCACCCTCTGAGGATCATGAATATTCACGGATCTTTTATGCCGAGGACCAGAGTGTTGGAGGCGACTTAATTCAGAACACAGCGGCTGTGAGTCCACGTGTGCAGCAGGAATACAGAGCAGAGTGTGCGCTGGACTGAAGCTAGCTCTGTCAGTTTGCTGTGGATCACACTGATCCTGCTGTTTGTCTGTCGCTGGTGTTAAGCTTCTGTTTACGGCAGCTGGGGAGATGTTAATTAAATCGAGGGCTCTTCACACCATTGTTATGCATAAGCAAAGTATTAGAATGAAATGAGAGAAAACACTTTCCATTCGTTGTCCACCTCATCTCTGCTGTAGATTACTGGTCTGCAGGTGAAAGCTACAGAAACCGACACACTGCTGATGGCATTCAGATGACTGGGTGTTGATTTAGATGCTCACAAGGAGACAAAGTTCTAAATGAAAAACCCAGTAAAAACCACATGCAATAGTACATTATCAAATAAAGTGAAATGAAAATCTGTGACTTTTAAATCAGTAACAGTTTAAAAAGAGAGCATTTGACTTTCCCCTCGATAGCAGACACATTTGGACCTCACCTTTGTGACTTTGGGGACTTACAGACTGCCATCTCTAGATTTTAGTACTCAAACCAAGTTTGAAGAGTCACATGGCAACATGCTAAAGTCCTAGAAGTAGCTTTGCTTTGAATCCCACAGACAGAAGGATGGGATTATGTTCATTGTTGTATGAGTCGGTGGAGACCAAACCGGTGCTAAAAAAAGAGGGAATACTGGACTATCAGGAGGACACTTGGGTGGGAGTCACAGGAAAGTGCTAGGATCTTGTGAGCTGGCCATGACTTTGTAAGGTCGTATCAATCACACTGTGAAGCTTTCCTGTCTTCTTTTGTCAAGGAACTCTAAATTAACAACCTTGGCACAAATATATACCTGTCAAACGTGATCTTGAAAAAAGCCACAGAACTCTTTTTACTTTCCCTGGATGGAAGGAAAAAAGGTTTAACAGTGAGCGGTAACTGACACTTGGAGTGATCATAATTAACATGTGTTTCATATTTCACACAGCTCCTGGTGGAAAGGACGGGGGTGTTGGTAGAACTAGTGTTGGAGTCAGAGTGCGTGTCTGTGTGTGTGTGTGTGTGTGTGTGTGTGCATGTGTATTATGAAGCTCAGAGATCAATGCAGCGTTTGATCTGCATGTATCTGAGTGAAGTGAGCTTCCAGAGAGCTTCCAGAGCTACCAGCCCAGGGGGAGGCTCAGCGTAACGGGCAACACCTCACTGCACCACATCATCCCCCCATCGCACACACACACACACACACACACACACACACACACACACACACACACACACACACACACAGACAGCGTTTCATCTACTCTGCTGTTTCATCTCACACACACGCGTGCGCGCGCTAGCAGCAGCGGCGTCACGTCCATCATGTTCTTGCAGGAACAAAGGCTCTGAGCTCAGACTGACAACCATCTGAAGCTGACTCTCGCTCACATTTGTGCACTCTGAAGGAGTGGCTTCAGATACTAATTAAAAGTAGTTTCATAGTGTTAACTGTTTAGACATATTTCTGCAAATTCTTCCCTGACAGTGGTCCTTAAAAAGGTTCATAAAAATAATGAGTCATGTCACAGATCTATGCTTACATTCTGACTCAGGAAGCATTCCTGTTGCAGAGCTTACAAACAGCTGGTGCAGCTGTTTCTTGTTCGAGGACTTAAAGGGAAACAAGTCCCACTCTTCACCCTGTCTCGTAGAATAAATCAGATGCGTCAGAAAACTACTGGTGTGATTCTATCATGTGGACAGGCCTAACTTTAAAGCTGGTGATTTTCACAGTGATCATGTGTGTACAAAGTCCACAGGGAGGCCCACATGGTTGTGTTTACATGCAGCTTTTTCAGAGTATTGGAAATCGTTTGGCTTAGATGAAGTTGGTAGGGATGCTAACAGAGTCGGAGGAGTCTCTGATTGATTTTGAACTGTTGTGGGTCAGAAGCAGAGCTTTACAAAGATGCAATAGTAATCGGTGCAATAATAATCCCACAGAATGACCAAGAGGTACCCTTCAGAGTTGAAAAATGCAGGCAAGTATGAAAAATTGCAGTTCCTCCAATGCCCACATGAGGGTCCAGCAATGAGTCAGTCTCCATATACTCCCATGTTAAAATGTCCAACTTTACAACTGAATTGCAGCTGGATACATATAACAGTTTTGGTCTAAAGCAAATTTCCTCTTTCAAACAACTGCTGTATACAGACGGATGATTTTTGTTTAACTCGTGTGTGTGTAGCTCAAACTGCTGAAAAGGTTAATGCTGCATGCACTCCATGGCAGGGTAACCAGCACAATACTAGGCAGGTGGTCATAATGTTATTCCTGATGTAGGCGCTCCATTGGGATGAAACACCAACAGAAAAATATACAGTCAGAAAGGTTGACAAACCAGGGTTTGCTCCTTCACTTAGAAGTTGTCAATCACAAGTCATTAGCCAAGCAATGAGATGGGCAGTGTGACATTCTCCAACTAATACTTGTTGTCACACTGGCTGTGCTTGTCTTTTATATTCAGTGACTTACACAGATTTGATTTTTTTTTTTCATATTGGGGATATGGGGTTGTTGTGATGACTACTAGATTTGTTTTGTTTACACATTGTGTTCTTGACTGTGCAATGACTTTTACACAATGTAACCACTGTATCGGGATGCTGCTGTGCACTTTTTGTACTCTGGTTAATGGGAAATGGTCATGACTATCCTGGGCACAGTAACCAGATTGTTGGATATAGAATATGCAACACTTAATATCAAGGCTAATGGACAAATTATCATTTAAAGGCTGCATAGCAGACTCACAGCAATAGGTTTTCACAGTAGAATCAAATCTCACACACAAACACACACACACACACACTCACAGTATACCTGCACCGAAGCAACATGGATTCATCAGTTAAAGCCACATGATGCACTCAGGATCTCCCACACACCTGAATTTGTGTTAAAAAAAACATGCATTTGCTCACACACCATGCAACATGCACTCCCGCTGACATGCTCAATATTCATACAGAGGAACACACACACGCACAATGGACAGACACAAACACACAAAGTCCCTCATATGCATGTGCACATTCATCTCATAGTCTCCCGGCGCTGCTTGCAGCTTGTCACTGTAGACTTGGCGTCCCGCGATGCGGACAGGTCCAGATGGTGCTGTCACGGCTGTCACCAAACCGCATCTCCCAGAATACACCTGTGACAGCTGGAACATGTGCGCCCAGTCAGAGCGGCGCCACTACAGAGACTAATTATCACCAGCAGTCCAGCCGCTGCCGCGTACACGGGGCCCGCGCCTCGTCGTCACCTTACAAGGTTGCCGAGACCGGCGACAAATCAACTGTATCGTTAGCGTATGCCAGCTTAGAGAGAGAGAGAGAGAGAGGGAGAGAGATATATTTTGTAGCCATGGAAACGCATAGCAACCATCCTGAAACTAAGTGAACCTGCATTACTGTTTTGTTTGTTTTTTCCAGTAAAGAAAACAAGAAACTGTGAGAACAAAAAAATGAAGCTTTTCTAAGAGAAAATGCCTTTCTGTCATTTACCCAACAACCTGATAGAGTTACTGGCTACGTATTAGCAATCATAAATCATAAATCATGGCACATGTTAGAGCTACAGGCTCAAGTATGTCACAAACCTGGCAACAAGTACAAATGTTTAGAGAATTTTTTGCCTATTTAACCGTCCAAATGCAAACGCTTATAACATTTTTAGAATTAATTTGAAACCCAATATCCTCTGTAAAAGTGCTATCACGAAGCTAAAATGCTACCTAAGCTAGTTCAAACATTACTCCAGTTACAGACGAAGACATAAGAGCATGCTTCATTCCAGATTTCTGTAAATCTCTCTAAAATGTCTTTATTTGGTCATCCACATGCTCACGTATCCAAATCTCCAGCTCTGGGTTAACCATTCTCAAAAACTGCTCCAGAATTATCTGCTCAGATATTTCTTCTACAGTTGATTTTTCAGGTTTAATCCATCTTGAAAACAGGTCTTCCAATCTTACATAAAGTTCACGTGGCGTCTCACCTGGTTCAACTTTCAGAGATCTGAAGCGGCGTCTGTAGGTGTCAGCAGTGAGCTCATATTTTGCCAGAATTGCCTCTTTCACTTTGGGGTCCTTAGGGACTAAGTAAAGCGCTATACAAATGTTACGGAGTATAGCACGGTGGGAAGGGACGGAGAGAACCCCCCCCCTTAAGTTTTGTTGGTTTTGTTTTTTGAGTTTGTTCTGGATTTATTGCATGTTTTCGTGTTTACTTACGGTTGTTGTGCCTATGTGGGAGGGGAGATTTTACTCTAGCCCAGCTGCCAGTGAGGCGGAGTTGAATACAGGGAGCGGCCGATTGGAGTTCCTCTTTATAAAGGGGAGAGGAAGCAGGAAGTGGTGTTGTTGTTTTTAGTAGGACTTCGGTGAAGTAAGAGAGCCCCGGAGATCGAGGACAAAGTGTGCACATTTTTAATGGAAAGGATTTTATTTTGCCTGGCCTGGTTTTGCTTTTAACGAAACGGAGGACGTGGAAAGGAGGACGCATTTCTATGGAGCTGAGAGAGGACGTGCTGGAAAAGAGAGGACGTGTTGGAAAAGAGGAAAACGAGCACTAGACTGGAGACCTCCTGTGCCCCAATAAGAAAAATCGGACCAGTTCTGGGAAGTCTAACTGCCGGGAGGAGATGTGGAGACCCAGCCTGGAACGAAGTTAAAGTCTAAACAGGTGGGTGGCAAACCTGTTTGAGGGAGCTGCAGGATTGATCCGTGTTGGTTGCATGTTCGTGAAGTGACCCTCTCTCCCCTGTTTTGTAAACTAGGCGAAGGACTCGGACCGTGGTGGTATTTGGGCTTCGGATCCCTGGCCGGAGTTGTCTTCAGCCGGTAGTTTGCCTAGAGGAAGAACAAATAAATTTTGTGTAACCCATTGCAGTGTGTGCGTGGTGGTTTGTTGCTGGTCCCTACTAGAACTCCTATTCTTTTTTTGTACGGAGGCTCTCTTAACAGCCCTCTCGTAACATTTGGCGTTTGTCGACAGGATTTGTGACCAGTATACAAACCTACCTGCCTTAGACTGATTAATATGGCGGATGAGTTATCTGAAACCAGGAATATGGTGTCACCATTTTTTATTGGTGCGCCCTGGGTACCAAAATTTTGTGGGCTTAATACGAGTTATGAAGATTGGGAGAGTCAAATTAGCGCAATGCTCCGTGCTCAGAAGTGGTCGATAGAACAGCAATGTGATTTTGTATTGAGTGCATTAGGAGGAGAATCACGACGTGAAATTCTTATTCTGGAACAAGCGGAGCGGGATACGCCAGATAAGATCTTTCTTCAGCTTAAAGAACTGTATGGGGACAAAACAGCTGTGGGTACCCTGCGTGCCATGTTTTATGAATGTAGACAAAGGACAGAAGAGCCTATTAGAAAGTTTACCTTACGCTTAAGGGAGTTGGGCCATCGCCTGCAGACAAAAGAGCCACAAGATCTTCGGCGGGCCGACCTGCATCTGCGTGATCAGTTTGTCTTGGGTCTTAGGGAGGGTGAGATACAGCGTGATCTGCGGCGTTTATTAAGGCACGATCCTAACCTCTCATTTAAACAGGTGCGTAAGGAGGCTCTGCAATTGGAAGCGGATGCGCTGCATGGCGTACATGAGGACTCCGCTTGTGCTGTGGTAAGAGGGGATTTAAAGTGGCAGGATACTTTGAATTGGAAAGATAAATTCAAAGTGGAGATCCTCGCAGAAATGAAGGAGCAAATTATGGATCTTAAAAATACCCTTCAGGAGGAGCTGAGGGAATTTGTCCGACCAGCACCAATGCCACGGACGTTTGCAGCTCCTAGAGGTGAGCGAGAAAGGCGGAACCTTAGTTCCCCTCAATATAGGGGAGGTGTTGAAGTGTCCGAGCCACCCCCGGTGACAAAGCAAACTCCACGGTTGGTGGAGCGACCACGGCACAAGTGGGATGAGCAAGGGCAGCCTATTTGTAGTAGGTGTGGAGTTAGTGGACACATGGCAAGAGAGTGTCGGGGCACTTCATCTCAGATGGCTTTAAACGAGTAAATCCAGTCGCTATGGCCCAGGTGATTGGAAAGGATGATAGTGGTCCAACCCAGTTAAACCACCCTCAATTTTTAGGGGCATGCCGTCAAGTAGAAGTATTCGTTGATGGTAAAGAAGTGACATTTTTGCTGGATACTGGGTCCAATGTAACATTAATGCCACAAGCCTGTTTTAGGAGATTGTTTGGTGAACAGGAGCCGGGGAAAGAGAGTGATCTTAACTGGCTAAAGCTGAAGGCCGCGAATGGATTGGCTATTCCTTACGTGGGCTATGTGTTAGCTGAAGTACAGGTGGGAGACATTACCTTGAAAGATATGGGAATTGTGATTTCAAAGGATGACCCCAATAATTCTAATGCCTTACCTATATTAGGTATGAACATCATCGTTCCATGTTGGGATGTGTTTTTTTGAAACCTCAGACACAGACCCAGACCTGGCCGGTTGGCTCGACTGTAGACACTCAACAAGCGTGGGCATCTGCTTTTCAGGACTGTCAAAGAATTCAGGCAGCGGTCCCCGTATCACAAGTAGGGACCCTGCGACCCGCTTACCGCCACCCGGTGAGGATCCCTGAGCACAGTGAGCAGGTGATTTGGGCTAGGGCCCCACAGACACTGAGGAAAGGACAATGTATCTTGGTGGAGCCATTGGAAGGGCCTAGTACAGTTGCCGTTGCTCGATCGCTAGGAACTGTCTATAGAGGCCGGGTCCCCATCAAAGTAAGGAACCTTAATCCTTTTCCTATTACGTTACGACGTTATGAGGCCCTGGCTACATTCTCCACGGAAAATGTCGATATTCAGGAGCCTTTTGAAGTCACGTTTGAGCAAACCAGGCCAGGCATTGTTGACGTGGGCATATCCCAGGTGAGCTCGGAACCATCTGGTAAAGCTCCTCACATTGAAGTTATGACACAAGGGCGGTCGAATCTATCCACGGAGGAGCAGGAAAAGTTAAATGGTCTCTTGAGGAAGTGGGGTGATGTGTTTGCTGCTGACGAAGAGGATTATGGCCACACAGATGTAATTACGCACTCTATTCCGACAGGTATGGCACCTCCTATTAGAGAGCGGTATAGGCCAATCCCCCCTAAAATGTATCAGGAAGTGCGAGAATTGCTGAATAATATGATCCGATCAGGGGTGGTGCGAGAGAGTACAAGTCCCTGGGCAGCACCCATTGTCCTAGTAAGGAAAAAGAATGGGGAATTGAGATTTTGTGTGGATTACCGTAAGCTGAATGCAGTGACACATAAAGACGCCCATCCATTACCTAGAATTGAAGAGACCTTGACGATGCTGACTAAATCAAGGTACTACTCCACCCTCGATCTAGCAAGTGGGTATTGGCAGGTGAAAGTTTCTGAAGCTGACAGGGAAAAAACTGCATTTTGTACTCCTTTTGGCTTGTATGAGTTCGAAAGAATGCCTTTTGGATTGTGTAATGCTCCAGCAACATTTCAAAGGTTGATGCAGAGTTGTTTGGGAAGTCAAATCACAGAGTCCGCTTTTGTATATTTGGATGATGTGATAGTATATTCACCGGATTTTGACAGCCACCTAGAACATCTGCAGGCAGTGTTTGCAAGATTGAAGGGCTATGGGCTGAAGTTGCGACCTGATAAATGTGTTCTTTTCCAGCAACAGGTGAAGTTCCTGGGTCACCTGGTGAACAGTGAGGGTGTGGCTCCGGACCCTGATAAGATTGCCGCTGTACAGAAGTGGCCGGCCCCGCAGACTATTCATCAGGTGCGTTCCTTCTTGGGCTTTGCCGGTTATTATCGGCGGTTCATTGCAGGATTTGCGGGTATTGCTAGGCCTCTTAACTCGCTGCTGGTGGGAGTACCGAAGAATAAAAAACAGAATATCCCCATAAATTGGGATGAGGATTGTCAGCAGTCCTTTGATCTTCTGAAGCAGAAACTGCTAGAGGCTCCTATTTTAGCTTTTGCTGACTTCAGATTACCCTTCCGGCTTTATACGGATGCCAGTAAAGTGGGCCTTGGTGCAGTACTGTCTCAAGTACAAGATGGGAAGGAATGTGTGATAGCCTATGCTAGCAGAAGCTTAGCACCCGCCGAAAGGGATGATGCAAACTATAGCTCCTTTAAGCTGGAGCTGCTCGCTTTGAAGTGGGCGGTGACGGAGAAATTTAAAGATTATCTATGGGGGTCTCTGTTCACAGTCTATACTGATAATAATCCATTGGTCCATTTATCGACTGCAAAAGTGGGCGCAGTGGAGCAACGGTGGGTGGCCCAGCTTGCAAATTATCAATTTGATATTAAGTATCGGCCTGGCCAGGAAAATGTGAATGCTGATGTTCTGTCTAGAATGCCATTGCAGGTGCAGCCCCAGGATTTGGTGCCTCCACGGAGGGTGGACGAAAAAGCATGGGTTCAGGCTGTGCACATTGATTGGGATCCAGGATGCTGGCAAGGCTTACAGGAGCAGGACCCCACGCTGCATAGAGTGAGACACTACATGGCCCGAGGAAAGATGCCATCTGGGGAGGAGAGACGCCAGGAGCCTACTGTAGTCTTAAACTACATGAAACAATGGTCACGGCTGGAGTTGTTGGAGGGTGTTCTGGTCCGCAGGGGGGTGGATTCCAACACCTGTGAGGCGTACTACCAAATCCTTGTTCCTTTGGAGGAACAGCAACCAACATGGAAGGCTTTCCATGAAAGGAATGGTCATTTGGGGGTGGCAAAGACACTGTCGATGCTGCGCCGTAGTTTTTATTGGCTTCAAATGGAGAAGAGAGTGCGGAACTGGACAACATCCTGTGAACGGTGTGTACGTCATAAAGGTCGTGGTGACGGTCAGGCCCCACTTAGTCCTGTTCTTACACACGCACCTCTCCAAACCGTGGCAGTTGATTTCCTGACATTAGGTAGACCGGCAGATTCATACCAGTACATTTTGGTCGCCACTGATTTGTTTACAAAGTATGCTTGGGCAATACCTACCAGGGACCAGACCGCTGCGACCACAGCGAAGATGTTGTTGAAACATATTATTCAGCCAATTGGATGCCCAGAACAACTGCACTCGGATCAAGGTGCTAATTTCGAGTCTGCCCTCATAAAGGAGCTCTGTCAGTATTATAATTGTCGGAAAAGTCGAACTACTGCCTATCACCCTCAGGGAAATGGGGCCTGTGAACGTTTCAATCAGACATTAATAAATATGCTGTCCACCCTAGAGGAAGAGAGGCGGACTCGGTGGGTACAATGTTTGCCCGAACTGCTCCAGGCTTATAATAACTCTGTCCATGCGTCTACAGGTTACACCCCCCATTACCTGATGTTTGGATGGAATGCTCGTCTGCCAGGCGAGCTGTTTATGGGGACGAAGAGACCCATGGAGTCAACCACGACGCAGGAATGGGTTAGGAGACATCATGAGCGCTTGAGGCTGGCATACCAGATGGTGGAAAAGAGCAGCCAGAAGGCTGCAGGCCGGATGAAGGACAGGTATGATGTTGGGGCTAGGGCAGCACCATTGCTCCCGGGAGAAAGGGTCCTAGTCCATACGACAAGAAGGGACGGACAGGGTAAACTGGCAGCACACTGGGAGGAAGAGATCCAAATTATAGTTGGCCAGCCTAACCCTATGAACCCAGTCTACAGAATTCGGCCAGAAGGCAAAGATGGGCCTGCTAGAGTGGTCCATCGTAATCGCCTACGCATATGTACTTTCTTGTCTTCCGTCAATGATAAAACGGGAGGTGGCGCCCTAGAACCAGGAATGGTGGCTGCGCATGATATAGCGACAGCCTCAGACCAGTGGTTACTCCTATGGAGTATGGCACAGCAGATGCCAGGGCCAGATCACTATCCGTCCTCCAACAAGTCCGCCCCTACAACTCAGGAGGGTTTAAGGAGATCTGCCCGTGAAAATCTCGGGAAGCCCCCACCTCGATATACTTAGTAGAGTGCCCGAGGACGGGCTAAGAAAAAGTTGGGGTGGGTGTTACGGAGTATAGCACGGTGGGAAGGGACGGAGAGAACCCCCCCCCCCCCCTTAAGTTTTGTTGGTTTTGTTTTTTGAGTTTGTTCTGGATTTATTGCATGTTTTCGTGTTTACTTACGGTTGTTGTGCCTATGTGGGAGGGGAGATTTTACTCTAGCCCAGCTGCCAGTGAGGCGGAGTTGAATACAGGGAGCGGCCGATTGGAGTTCCTCTTTATAAAGGGGAGAGGAAGCAAGAAGTGGTGTTGTTGTTTTTAGTAGGACTTCGGTGAAGTAAGAGAGCCCCGGAGATCGAGGACAAAGTGTGCACATTTTTAATGGAAAGGATTTTATTTTGCCTGGCCTGGTTTTGCTTTTAACGAAACGGAGGACGTGGAAAGGAGGACGCATTTCTATGGAGCTGAGAGAGGACGTGTTGGAAAAGAGAGGACGTGTTGGAAAAGAGAGGACGTGTTGGAAAAGAGGAAAACGAGCACTAGACTGGAGACCTCCTGTGCCCCAATAAGAAAAATCGGACCAGTTCTGGGAAGTCTAACTGCCGGGAGGAGATGTGGAGACCCAGCCTGGAACGAAGTTAAAGTCTAAACAGGTGGGTGGCAAACCTGTTTGAGGGAGCTGCAGGATTGATCCGTGTTGGTTGCATGTTCGTGAAGTGACCCTCTCTCCCCTGTTTTGTAAACTAGGCGAAGGACTCGGACCGTGGTGGTATTTGGGCTTCGGATCCCTGGCCGGAGTTGTCTTCAGCCGGTAGTTTGCCTAGAGGAAGAACAAATAAATTTTGTGTAACCCATTGCAGTGTGTGCGTGGTGGTTTGTTGCTGGTCCCTACTAGAACTCCTATTCTTTTTTTGTACGGAGGCTCTCTTAACAGCCCTCTCGTAACACAAATACAGGCCATTTACCATTTTACCATGACTTTAGTCTCATGAACAACATTAGCTAATTGTTATTTACTAGCTAATCTTAAAATGACAGTTCAGTAAGGAAATGAAGCCCAACAATCATGTTTTACAGTCCCGTGGTCTCAGCCTCAGATACTTATCAATTTTCTCCTTCATTTCTGTCAAACAAAGCTGTATGAAACGTTTCCAGCGGTTGGTGTCACGGTTGCTAGGCAACCTGGGCAGCGCAACGGGGGCTAGACCGTCCCATTTCACAAGCCTCTCACTTAGCGGTCTTTGAGTACGTGGCCCTTGTAGACCGTTAAGGCTGCGTACTTTAAGGCTGCAGACCCTAAATTGGGATACAGCCTCCCTGTGTTTCCTCTGTGGTCCTTGTGTTCCTTTGCATGCCACTCTATGAGTTTTGGTTTCAGTTTCATGTATTTCCCAGTTTAGTTATTTCTTAGTGTCCTCGCCATCTCCACCTTAAATAAACTCACTCCTCATACCAACCTTTGCCTGCACTTGGGTCCTCACTTTACCTCCACAAAGCCTGCCTCGCCAGCCGCGACAAAATCAGACCAAACTACCCTGGATACCTGTCGTTGACTACAATCGTAGTAACATGTATATGTTGAAAAAAAAAAAAAACTGCTTCAGCAGCAGACAACACATGAAAGTTCATTTTAGTTCTAGCTATTTTTTTAATTCTTCAGACAAGTTAAGAAGAACGTTAAAGTCTTTAACACGGTAGTACAAATTTTGACTTCTATTTCGTTTTTTTTTTTTTTTTAACAGGTTACATGGTTTTTTTAAGGTTGTTTTTTTTTTTAGTGTAATGGGATCTCGGCTGTGCTGCAGTTGGGAAGTGAAGGACTAGTCCATTAATTGGGAGTCAAATTTATATTTCTATCTCTGTCAAGGTCGACAAGGCAGCACTTCCTCCCACAGATGGAGTTTTTTTTACCTCTTCTCTTTGTCAGCGGGATGAGCTGATTGTCACGCTGAGCCGAATGTGTTTTCTCTGCTTTTTTACCTCCCTTTTTTGTCTCCCATTAGCACACTGTTCGCTCAGTCGTACGCTGCGTTTGGGGATGGCGGCGGCGGTAGCAGCGAGGGGCAGATCCATCATGCCGTGCTGCGTATGGTAATTGTTATAATAGATGCAGAGCAGTTGCTTAAGGGCTGATGTTTTGGGAAACTGTTATTGAACTAATTACTCATTTGCATACTTTGTCTTCAGTGTTTAGCTCCAGATTTTGTCTCTCTCTATGGAGTCGCATTAAAAGTCATTGAAAAGAGGGAAACGCTGAGCCGCTTTGCTGGCTGAGTGGAGTCGACTCCCAGGCCTCAACCCCCACCAGTCAGCTCCTCACGATCACATGGTTAAATCTCACCCTGTTTCCTGTTGCGCAGTGGTGTTCATCTTTTTTTAAGTGCATGAATGAAATGCAAATACACATGCAGTTCTGACAAGTATTATGTAACAGTTAAACAAATAAAACTACAGTTTATTGAAAATAACAATAATTTTTAATTATATTATGAAGCTGTTGATGAAAAAAAGGACATCACCAGAAATGGATCAGGACCAAAAAACAATCCTCATTTTCTGAAACACAATAGTCTACATCTCAGGACACACTTCTTAAATAATCAGGCCCAAACTTATTTTAATGACCTTATAGTACCATATCACCCCATTAGAGCACTTCGCTCTCACACTGCAGTCTTATGTGTTTATACACCTCTCTGAATGTAATGATTAGTTATTATCAATCTCTGGCTCTCATCCACAGTGTGTCCTAGCCCTATCTTCCCTTACCCCAACCGCCCTGCCTGAGCCCGGCTCTGCTAGAGAGTTTTTCCTGAAAAAAAGGAGTTTTTCCTTCCCACTGTTGCCAAACACTTGCTCATGGGAGGTAGTCTGAATCTGGGGTTTTTCTCTGTATTATTTTAGGGACTTCACATTCAAATATAAATTTCTTTAAGGCGACTGTTGTTGAGATTTGGGCACTATATAAATAAAACAGAACTAAAATGAATTTAACTGCCACCACGCCTGGACTTCATGTTCCTGTGGGTGGTGGCCTCACAATGCTGTGAAATCCTGTTCTCAGCTGCTGCACCACAACCCAGCTTTGGATATGTGAAAGAAAGGCAGTAAGACTTTATAATATCACCCATGTTTTTGGGACATTGCATTGTAATTTCATATGAACATTTTCAATGAAGGATTTTTTATTTATTTATTTTTTTTAAAAAAGGTTTTACGCTTCTCACCCTCAGTGAACACTACTTTGGTCACATGGTGGAAAGAGAGGGTCCAACAAACAATGTTCAACCAGCAAAAGGAGGCTAATGGTGACAATAGTTAACAGGACCTAGTGAAATATTATGTTTTGTGGCATTGTTCAGTGTTTAGAGAAGAAGTTGATGTTGTGTGGATGTGTGAAGGTCATTGCAAATGTTCAGCTAGATCAGTGGTTGTTAAACTTTTTACATCATTCCCCACATGGCAGAAAGAAATATTTCCACGCCCCATCTAAACAAAACAATGACAGAAAAGCATAGCTGCAACTTTATTTAGATGATAAATTCACAATGAATCCTTCGGTAATTTTTGTTTTAAAAAAACAACTTTCATTTCAAACAGCTATTTGTAACTTTTGTTACTAGACTGTTTCATGAGTCTGCAGCACTTCTTCAAAAAAGCAACAAGTTAAACAGAATGTGAACATTGCCAAACATGGAAAAATAAAGTTCAGTCTTAGTCTTATTAAACAAAGAAATCCAGAAACTTGTGAACAGAGATGAAATATATATAATTTAGTGAGAGTTTAATACACTCTCAGTGGCTGCAGTGAGCCTGTTTTTGACTGCAGAGCTGTGGCGGGGCATGGTCTGCGGCACAGCTGCGGGGGAGGCGGATGCACCTGAGCGGCATCCCCAAGCCACCTCGCCGGCTTAAAGCAGAATGAACTGGGTCCTGCTGTTGTTGTTGATGTGTGTAGGCTTAAGCCGAAAATCTGCAGCCGCGTGTGTAATTCGATAGCCGCAAAATAGAAGTGTACTGAAAAGTGCAAACATGACGTTGAGACTCTCGTGCCCCAATTCTGGATTTTGGCACCACTGTAAACAATGCACGACAGACCCAACCACAGGTTCACACTTTTCAGTACACTTCTTTATTGTGGTTGTTGACTTGCGCACGCGGATGCAGCTTTGATGCAGCTAATGCAACAGCAGTTCCACATGACTTTTCTGCCAGTTAACTTGTGCCCCACCTGTGAGAAGTCTCGCCACACACTTTAAGAACCACTGAGCTAGAGAAAGATGAGGTTAAGTTAGGTCATACAGCACAGTTGGAAATCATAATACTTGTCATGCAGAGAAGAGCTTTATAAACACCAGTGCAAAATGCTAGTTTATGCCTTTAACCTGTAGATTTGAATATAACAGTTGGACGTACGGCACAGTGGTTAGCACTGCTGCTTCAGGAGCGTCCTGGAGTGCTCCCTGTTTGTGTGCAGGTGTTTTCCTGGAGCTAAAAACATGCCCATCATGCCTCAGGACATGCTCACGTCCTGATTTAATAAAAAAAAAGATTTGACCAAATTTCAGTCTTTGTTGAAAGTCAACACAAAAACACAAGGCCATGAATCAAATTCTTCCACTGAACTCTGAATATTTCTTCGGGCTGATTCGTCTACAGACAGAGGAAAGTTCTGCAGAGATCGTTACATAAAGCAAAGAAAGCAACAAAGTGGAAAATAACAACAGTATATGAATAAATCTTCTAGTTTGCATTGAGGCAGGGATGCCTTCATGCTGGACCTCAATTAATTTTCTTCTCCTTTGAAAACTGTACCGTGCTAAAGGCTGCCCGCTCACATTTATAATCCTGTTTATTAACTCTTTGATCACATGTTTAATGATGTGAAATGTTCAAAAGACAAAGAAATAAGGATGCTGTATATTTATGAATCGATTCGTTCATTTCTGCCCCCTGCCTACTTCTCTCTATAGCTGCCAGCAATAATTGGCCTCCACCTGTGGGTGTCTGCCCAACAGCTCATTGGCTAATTGGAGAATGTGAGTGTACAAATCAGCAACCAGAGCCCTCCACAAAACAGACTACAAACGAGATCCTTTCTCTGCTTCTCCACTCTCCAGACTGTGACTGAGCTGCTGGTCTCTGTAGCCTTTAAGGCTTGTTAAAGATGCAATCGCTGAGCCATTTATTAGGAACACCTGACAGTTGTGTAGTGCTACTCTCAGGACAGACTTTAAGACTCTTTCTGCTAGAAAGCGGAGATTATTAGTATGTTCCTGGCACTTGTCAAGATCTTATTACTGCACTGAGGACTGCCTTTTTTTGGTTTGTTTTAAAGAAACGGACCTTTTTAGATTCGATATTCAGCAAAATGTCTTTGCATGGAGATTTTTTACAGTGTAATTGAGGCCGATTCTGATGAATAGACGTCCTTGTGGCCTTTCACGCATTAACTTGATGTGCCACACAGCATAACAAAGTATTGTGATCCTGCTAACGACCCCACCTGTGCACGGCTGTAATCCAAGTTCAGACGGACACCTCTGATGATTTGTTACGCACATAATTACAGACGAACATATACATCGCTCTCGTGCGACGCTCACCACAGTTATGCTTTAATCTACCGAGCAGTCGACAGCCTGTAAACCTGAGTTATTATTTGTTTACCACATATAAAGTGTACATTGATCACAAACAAAGTGAAAGTGCAGGCGGCTCACAAACTGCCAAAACAGCTTGCATCAGCAAAAAGAAAAAAACGGTCTAGATGTGGCGGCTGAACGAGCCGAGCCGATCACGTCCCTCCTCATTCGCTTTTGGTGACAAACTCCCCTGTCATTAACCTCTCTCTGCATTAATAGCAGTGTAATTAGTCCCTCATCCTCTATCCATAATGTTGAGTCAAGAAAGTGACGCTAATTTAGATCTAATTAGGCTTTTTGCAACGCCATTACATGGCTCTGATATGCAGAGGAGCTAACGACAGGCCGCGAGTCCGGATGTGAGGAGCTGTCGGGTGAATGCTGCGCTGCTAAACGACTGCAGAGTGACTGAGCACAAAGGAAGCCAAGTCACCGCCTGACAACTGAAGGCAAACTGCAAGTAAGCACTTCTGTCACAGAGGTTTGCACAGGAGAAACAGTTAGTCTGTCAGAGAGAGGCTGGGGATCGTGCAAGGACACTCCAGCAGCAGCAAGCAGCCGTTATAAAAACTGACAGTTCACAGTATGGATGTGAAACTCTTCCACATATACTATGCTGATTATTCAGTAATATAATATAATAAGAAACTATTTAAAAAGAAACAATAACCTTCAAATTAAACAATTTATGCCATTTACTTCCTGCACAGAATGACTCACCGAGCTGGGTGTGATTCAGAAAAGCACCCCTGCAAAGAAAGAATCACACAGATAGCAAATAAACAGATCAGGCTGATCCAAAGATCTGAAATCTGTGAGAATTTCCAAAACTGAGAGTAACATATAAGTTGTTTGTACTCTACCTAAGCACTTGGAGCGTTTTATACAGCACACCTGTTTCTTTCCACAGACTATTTTTTTTATTTGTCCATTTGGATATTGTTAAAGGTTAAAGTCCAAAGGTTTGCTGACACAGGTTCTTAAGCTTCAGCTCCACTTGTATGAGTCACAGAACTGGACCGCTTGACTGCGTTTGTGCCTTGGTTTTGGTGCAGAGGTAGTTGGGAATACTCACACGTGTCAAGTCAGCCTCAAGTGGCCATTAGAGGAACTGCAGTTTCTGCTACTTTATGTTTACATCCTCAGAAGTTGCTTTCAATGTAGAGCTATTATTTGAAATAAAAAAATGTGTGTTAAATCTGAATGTGGCATGCTGTACATATTACAACACGTTCCCTCTAAAATGCAGCAGCTGGTTCAGACTTTCACGCCTTCACTTGAGGACCGACCCAGACCTTCACGCTTCGTCATCTCTAAAAAAAAATGAGACGAGCCCAGATTTCATTCTTTTCTAAAATATTTCAACATGTATGGTTTTAAGATGTGCATGTAACTGAGCTGCTACAAAGACTGCTGGGTGGAGTTTGAAAGTGATTGCATGATTCAAATCCTCACACAGTCTTCAGAGACGCCCTGCGATCTGTGTAGAGGCACCTCATTTCTCATTTGTTCAAATTTTCCTCACCGTCTGCCTCTAACAGCCACATGCAGAGCCTTTGTGCATTCAGTGACTCGGTCCAGCAGCAGCACTTGTGGATCTGTGTGAGGTCCCGGTGTCCAGTTAGCGGTTTGTTTTTTGTCTTTTAATGTGTCTTTTAATGATGAGCCGCTGTGATGGGCTCGAGCGCTCGTCTAAATCAATATGGCCTGTACCTTTCTGTGCTAATGATTAAAGGCGATCGCCCCGCACATCCAGGAAAAACACAGGCCGGCACAATAACTAACAGTGTATCGAACTCAAAATCAAAGCGCTGTGACACGGCGTAACGAACGGCGGCTCCGCTCCAGTTAGCGGAACACGTCGTCATATCTTTCATTGTGAGTAAATGTGATTGAATGTGTTTTCTCCCTTTCAGAGACCATTAGCGGGCCCGATAGTGATCACTGGGGTTGACGTCACACTGGTTTCAAGAGCGGTGGCTGCTGCTGCTTATCTAATGGCCCACAGGAAGAAGAAGCCATTAGCAAATAAGCAAGTCTATCCCTGTAAGAGCTATTAGCCCCAGCTTCATTTCTCTGCCCACAAAGTTAGTGAGAAACACAAGATGACAACTGTCAAGGACATAATGACGGGTTTGAACTTGGCTGGCTGGAAATTTGCTTATTATTGTATGTTTTATTGTTGTACTTGCTAAATATTGGTGCCCTGTGGTTTGTGACTAACACGAGTTAGGCAAGCAATTTGTGTCTTCACATTAGTTGTTTTGTAAGCAGATGTTATTTCAAGTGCAAACCTGGGAAAGTCAGATTCAGAGAGTAAAACCTCCAAAAAGTTCACATTATGTTAGTTTGATCTCACCCTCCAGGAAACCCCTGAAGCATCTATCCAGTCTGAAAGCAGTTGCATATCCTTCCTCAAATGTTTTACATTCAATGTGTAAAATATTTCAGATCTTAGAAAAATAAATGTGTTCTTAAATGTTATGTACTCCCCTTTTTTCAATACAAAAACTCTGCAGTGTGAAAAGGTTTGAACGCCTGCAACATTCACAGCAATTTGTCACAAAAATTGGAAGGATGTGTGAAAAGTCCCAGCTCTCCACAGACAGATCCTCCCAAATGACTTGCACTAGATATTAGAATACCGCTCAGAGGTGAAGAAAACGCTGTCAAGTCGTGACATGATCTGACACGACCTCATCTGCTGCATGCACAAAACATATTTACTCGCTCCCCTCTTGCAGGCGTATAAGACTGCAGCAGGAGAGGAGGTAGACACAATTAAGGTCGTCGGCTTCAGCCTCGATCGCAGCGGCTGTGCTATTTGGCCTCGTGGCAGGTGGGCTGCCCGAGTGACATCATCCTGCTTTCAGGGTCGCTGTTTGTCGGGCACATTTTTTCCACTGCCCTCTGACTCTGCCTGTCGTCGGTGTGGCTCTCTCACAAAGATAAACCAGAGCAATCAGGAACAGGATGATTCCTCTCTTTTATTTCACTAATTTATTTCTCCACCGGGGCCACACTGAGACTTTCTGGAGCCTAAAGCAGAATTCAGTTCCACATCCCTCTGCATTAAACAACCTGTCAATCAGTTCAGGAGCTGGTAGCAATCGAGTGTTTTAAGTTGAAAATGAAACTCCCTGAGGCAGGATTCTAAGATTATTTCTTCTTTTCTTGTGTGCTTGTAATTGAGTTATTTATCTGCTTTTTTGTTTCAGCCGGCGAGCCATCGAGCCACCGAGTCACAAGCTCTTGCCGTATTGAAAACAGGCTTTGAAGACGACACGTATTGGCATATGGTTAGGGACGGTTTAATTTAATTTGCGTGGTATCTTACAGGTCCCCTGATTACAACTGTTTGGGAGTTAATTGGTGTCGCTCCGTCCTCTGAGGACAACAGAAGGCAAACCGAGGCTGGCACACACATCTTCAGCTCCTTTTTGATTCGTTATTACAGTCTCTTCATTCATCAAACGTGTCAGATCGCCAAAACCGCTCCATCTACCTATTTTCTGATACTGATGCAGGGAGATGTAGGCCAGATCCCTCCGCCAACAGGAACCTACCCAGAATGCAATTTACCGTTTTATTTTGTCCTTTTTGAAGTCGACTCCAGTCCGCTGACGGTTTCATCTAAAACGGAATTGCGTTGGTTCGCAGCCAAACTGGCAAAACAGAGTGCGCGCACGTCTATAAGCAGTGCCCAGCGATCAAACGTAAAAGATGGCACGGCACGTTCGGTGCCACGTGGAGCATCTTTGAACGATGTGGTCATCTAAGTCTGAACTCGACGCCAGCCGATTAGCGAAAGATGACGATTAGCAGATCTGAGGCAGCGCTAATTACAAAGTGAAGGCAGCTAAGAGGAGAAGTCTGATCTGATTGTTTGACAACTGAATACAAAAATATGATCTGACTGTAAAAGCACAAACTACTAAACTACAGAAGTTATTTATTACACTCCATTAAATGTTGTTTTTTGCTATAAAATCTTTTATCTTTATAGTGAATGTGCTGTTTTCAAAAAGGTTTATCTAAAAGCTGGCAGAGCCGATAGATTTCACCTTGTTTTGTGAGACTCAGCTGTAGCCACACACTAGTTTTGGCTTTACTGATCATCATCATGTTGTCGCAGAGAGAGGAAAACCAAGTAGAATTAATTACTGGTTGCTCCATTGCTTAAAAAAGTAATGCATTACTTTACTTAATTATTCTCCAGAGAAAACAATTTGTTACACTACTTGTTGTATTATGTTTTCATTATTATGTAACCTGTCCTGAAATGCACTGTCACATAATTACCCGTTAACAGTTTAAACCTCAGGCTTCACACAGATCCCCGTCCTAATGAGGACACACGTACAAACCAACAACACAAAAGCAAAGATGAAAACCAGCTCAAAGAGACTTCAAAGCCATCGCCACAGTGATTCTACTGTAGAAACATAAACAGGAAGAAATGCAGGAGATAATGCTGCAAGCCTGGCTGCTCATCGCTGCCTTTGTTACCTGCTGAAAATCAGGCTGGGGCTGCTGGGCTGCAGTCAGCCTTCACTCAGCTTTAACATCACTCTTGGTTCTGTGTGCTGACATGCTGTCAGCACTTTACCACAGTGCTCCTGTCTGTTTGTGCAGTAAAAGTAAAAATAATATGAAAACCTTGACTCTTCAAAAGTTGTAGGTCACTCCATCATTCTCCTCCTCCCTGTACATGGTATAAATTGTGTGTTAGTACCAGTGTTGGTCAAGTTACTTGAAAAAAGTAATCAGTAACTAATTACTGATTACTTCCCCAAAAATGTAATCCCGTTACTTTACTGATTACTTATTTTCAAAAGCAATTAATTACTTAGTTACTTAGTTACTTTTTAAAAATACGATTTACAACCTGAAGAGGTGATAAAGCAATAGATCTTTCAGCCCAATTCTACTTTTTCTGCATAATCCATCATACAAAATGGAAAAGTATCTTTTTTTTAACTTGTTTTATCAGTTTTAATCTTTTAACTTTATGCATCAAGCAAAAATTTAATTATATGCAACATTCTCTGACTTGAATAAATTAGTTTAACATTTAAACCTATTTTCTGCACATTCCAGCACATAAAATAAAATATTTTTTGTGTTTACACTCAGTCTTTCAAATAGATGCAAGTAAAACACAGCAGAAAATAAATAGACTCAGCGGTCCTTTTGCTCTATTTTCACCTGTAAAGCAGGACTACGGTAGGCGGAGGTTTACCCTGGTGCAGGTGTGCTGCGGTCAGTTGAAGAATCCGTGAGTTTCTCTGTGAATTTCCCATTACGTCGTTGCGCACTCGGTGCTTGTTTAGGGGTTTTTTTCGCTGTAAAAAGAAGTTTTCTTCCCACGCACAACGGACGCTAATGTTTTTGTCACTTTTTATGGAATCAAACTCAAAGTAAGGTCAGTACTTCCACGCTTTAAACGCTGCACGCTCATACTCTCTCCCACAATAGATATGTGATCCATTGTTGATCTGCACACAGCTGTTGTCACTAACGGCGCACTCGCTTACGTCACTGTCGTGAGACATTCTCGCAAAAAAAATCACGGTTTTAGTAACGCAGTAACGCAGCGTAAAAAAACTACGGGAAAGTAACGGTAATCTAATTACCGTTTTTGCAATAGTAATCCCTTACTTTACTCGTTACAAGTAACGCGTTACTGCCCATCTCTGGTTAGTACAGTAATGCTTTACATTACTGCATCACTAAAAATGTACCATATTATATTAAGTAATACACTGCTTTGTAACATGTTACACCCACTTTCAATCAAGGGTGCCGCACAATGAAAGGGTCTTCTTTTTCTGAAACAACTTTCCCAACTGCAAAGTGATTGCACAGGTCACCTGGGGGGAGGCGACTCAAAGTCCAACTCAGACTGACTGCATTCACTCTCAGACAAGTATGCAAAGGTTTGCGACTAATTGCCAACTACAATATCAATGCACATTCATCTACACCAGTGAAAGTAGTTCATGTGTCCTCTTTGGAAAAGGTGACACGACACTACGGGCCATCGGTTTGTATTCTGGTTTTCAACACTGCAAAAAACAAGACAAATAATAATGATAATAATAATAATAATAATAATAATAATACTTTTTATTTATAGGCGCTTTTAAGACCTTCAAGGTCACCTTACAATAACACAAGAACAAGAGTACATGATAAAAAACTTACATAGAAAAACTGCAGCCAAATTACAGGTAACAGCTTACCTGAGGTCTTCCAATCCAGTGATTCCCAAAGTGGGGGGCGCACAGCCATTACGGGGGGGTATAAATAAAAAAAAAGAATGCTTTGACACTGGTAGCATAATGGACAGGTTTTTGACAGGGCTCCCACACAAACGCAAAGTAGAAGATGAAGCATCGCCAAATATTCTTCCAAACCAAAGACCAGAAAATATGATGATATGATGATATCTTGCCTTTGGCTTCACCTGCACAACAGCAGTGCCAAGGTAGGTATCCCTGACAGAATTTCTTTCCCCTGCCTGCGCTGGGCTGGGGGTGGGGGCAAGATTTTCTTGTAAAACAAAGGGGGGCCCAGCAAAAAAAGTTTGGGAACCACTGTTCTAACCACTGCCACTTTTGAATAATCCTATCAAATGTGAACGATTTGATTATCTCCATGTGATGTTTTTTTTAGCAGTGGACTTTGACTGACAGCTCAGGCTGAACAGTTTGGAGATAAAGCTGGAGAGGCTGAGATGATTTGATCTGATGATGTGCAGAGGAGGGATAGTGGATATATTTGAGCTGCTGGGTAGGAGTTAGAGAGGAAGACCTCAGAAAAGATGGAGGGAGAATCAGAATCAGAAAGGGTTTTATTGCCAAATGTTGAGCAGGTTTACAACATTAGAAAATTGCTGCGGTGCTTCAGTGCAAACATACTGTCATAAATTACGCTTACATAGACATGAAAATAAAAATAAGAATAAGAATTAAAAGTGCTAAGTAGATAGATATATACATGAATGCAGGTGGTGATCAGTGCCAAACATGGAATGATGCAGTGAACACAGCGTAGGGTCATGTGTTAGTGGTGGGAACAGTCATACGGTTATTGTTCATGTGTCCAACAGCAGAGGGGAAGAAACTGTTCTTATGGCGAGAGGTTCTGGTGCGAATGGACCGGAGCCTCCTGCCTGAGGGGAGCAGGTCAAACAGACTGTGTCCAGGGTGAGAAGGGTCAGCTGAGATCCGAGCTGCACAGAAGGACAGCGTAAAATGGAAGCAGATGATCCGCTGTGGTCCTCTACCAGCTAAGGTGTCAATCTGAGTCTGCCCACTCAGAGGCTAAAGGAAGGTTTCTGCTGATTTTTCTTTTTCTAATTTCAGTTTGACATGATTTGTGGCTTAAAAAGGGATGACTTTTGTAATTTTAGGTGGACTTTAAATGTGCTCAGTTTCCTGATTCTGATTTTAATCAAAGGCCTGGATGCTAAAAGCTGTTCATTAAATCAAGCAGTCTGTCAGCTCTGATCAGCTGCAGCTGCTCATATAAAAACAGCAACACACTGACATTAAGGAAGAAAAGGACACATAGACGAAGAAGCTCGCAGGGAGGCCTCAGTGTCGGCATCAACATGCAGAACGGCATTCTGGGAAAGCAGAGGAAAAGAGAAAGGAGGCTTCAAATTGAAAGTGGCAGCTGTAACTGAATTCCAAATCAGGTTTTTTCTCTTCAGTGGGAGGTCAGAGGTCATCGGAGACGGCAGGTCTTCATCTCCTTGAGATTTTTCTCAGAATTGAACAATGGCAGCAGTGTAGTGACATCTTTTCTTTTTCCTTTTCATTCATCGCGCCTTTAAGAAATCCATCATATTATCCACAAGTCCTGGCGGGATTTAGATAACTTCCTGTCATGTCAAGTCAATCTGGAGCTTATCCAGCGCCTCGCTGTCATTCGGCAGCATCGCTCCATGTTTAAGGCTGGTACAAGAGTTCTGCATTTACAGCATTTGGCAGCACGCTGTGACGCCAGGCAGTTATTACCCAGCTCTCCCGCTAGTCACTTTGGCTGAAGTAAACATCCCCCTCCGAGGCCGCGCGTCACAGCTCGTTTCTGTGTCTGACTTTGTAGACAAAGAAAACAACTGTTGTAAACGCACACTGTTAAAACTTCTCCCTCACTGGCTCCACCTTAATTATTTCTTGTTAACAGACACAAATATCCTTTTCAAGATTATAGTCATGTATTAAAAAGCAGGAGGGTTTATTTATAATAGATTTTGTACATGGCTTTGTAACATGAAGTATCTTCTGCGCGTGCTACGGGTATTTTGTCCAGTTAAAACAGGGACATGTCACCATGGCAACCCAACCATTCTGTCTATTTGTTTTTCTCAAGCTAACAGAGTAAATTTTATACCATAACCATAGTTTTATGACCTAAACTCAATCAAGCTCTGTATTTTGTACATAAATCACAAATAAACAATTAAAGAATAATAAACATGAAATGTGAAAATATAGAAATTGGGTGTCTGGTATGAGTGTCAAAGTGATTTGCTGCACCACCAACCCCCTGTAGCTTCTAAACGTGTACCTTTTCACCATGTAATAGGGGAAAATATGAATTCTGAAAACAAGCTTAATTAAAAAAACTTGAGATGTTGGATACAATTGAACTAAAAAAGGGTGCAAGGATTTTCTAATCTCATAAACCTATGCTTTAATACACAATGTGACATTTATATGGGCTCATCTTGAATCTGATGACAACAACATGTCTCGAAAAAGTTGGCACGAGGCAACTAAAGGCGGGAAAAGTAAATGGCACTAAAGAAACAGCTGGAGGAACATTTGGCAACTAATTGGGTTAACTGACAGCATGTCAGTAACATGATGAGTATAAAAAGAGCATTTTACAGAGGGACGGTGTATTAGAAGTAAAGATGGGTGGACGTTCACCACTCTGCAAAAAAACCTAAAAATTATGAATCATGAGCTTCAGATACTCTGAAGAAATCTGTGAGCATGGGACAAAGTCTATGATGTTCAGACCCTCAGGTGGCACTGCATTAAAAATGGGCATGAAATAAGAAGCCATATGTGAACACGATCTATGTCTACATCTAAGCCTGAATGCCAAAGGCTGAAATATCCTCAGAACCACGTGTAAACCAGCTGTCTGAGAGGGGGTCGTATGGTACTATGAGCTCTTTAAGATAAGATGGGGCCTGATTATTCAAGAAAACAAAATAAAAATAAAACCTAATTAGAAAATATAAAACTAATTGTAACTCTAAGATGAAAAAGACAATAATATAATATATTGTGCTGATTAGCCACCCCTGCCTTTTAAGCTGTTGGTCCTTTGCATGACACCTAAATGACACTGAGACACAGGCTTTATGGAATCGGACACAAAGACCTCAGAAGAGCTCATAAGTTATGAGCTGTCGTGTATCGGGCTTGTGCCAGAACATCTCCCCTGCACCATGTCACTGGTTCATGACTTGCCTCGCCTTGGACTGCTGTCATTAGTTACTCATCACAGAAGCATTGCTGTTTTGGAGATGGTCCAACTCCGTTATCTGGCCATGAAAATTTGACATTTAAATGACCTCGGAGACGTCAGCGGGGGCCATTCTGTTTTAGGCTCAACTTTTGAGAAGCCTGAAAAAAACAAAACAAAAAAATGTTTTCAGGACAGGAAGATTTTACAAAACCATTTTGTCATCTTTGCACCTATCAGTGGCTGCTGGAGCTTTTCAAAATGATTCACACTTCAGCTGGATAACCGCAGTGATAAGGTCACTGTGATAAAAAACAAACCGAGCCAAATTCACTGTGCTGCATCAGCCATCCGCAGCAGGTTTTAAGCCTCCACATGTAGATATTTAGAGTAAACTAGAATTAAATCAAACCAAAAAAACATGTTCGACGGCGCCGCTTTCCTTGGAAAATGCACCGAAGGAAAGAATTGTCTGTAGGGCTTAAACGTGCAACGACACAAGTGAAGAAGCTCTCACTGCTGATGATACTGAGGATGTTACATAAGAGCAAATGTTATGTGATTTAGTGATAATTACATTCAGATTCTGGGTGATGCTCTGCTCCTTCCCGAGCACATGAGCTGGTTTTTAGTTTCCAGCTATGGCAGCAGCAGCGATGATGAAGTGGAGCTGTGATAATTTTGCTGTCAGTTTTATAAACAGGGTCCACCGAGTCTGACCCGTGGCTCGACGTGCTGCCCATGAATCAGCCAAGCCCCGTAAACATTTGGGCAATAAATAACTATAATTAAAAAAATACTGGTTATTGCATAAATTAGGTAATCAATTAGACTGCATTTGGTATTCATGCACTGCCTGCTCAGCCTGCAGTTTGACTTATTAGACTCTCCGAGGCTCCACTGTGGTTCAGTGAGATTTGGGGGTTGGTATTTTCTTGTGCATGTGTGTTACACTGAGAGAGACTAATGGTGCCTCTGCTGCTGCTCTTTGCATTTACACTGCAACAATATTAAAAGGAACAAGAAAATAATACAGAGTTGGCCCAATATCCAGTTTGTTGTTTTAACCTATTACAATAAGAAATTCACAAGTTGCTGTATTTAATAATGAGGTCAATGTATGTACAAATACCCCAGTGGACTGGGTTTCACAGTTTTTAGGCCATTTTTATTCTACACTTGCATTTTTGTGATGTTGTAGAGAGATGTCCTTACATGGTCATCTCTCTTGTTTGTGAGGGGAAGCCAATAAGAGCAAAGTTGGATTAAAAGAGGATGGGGAGCTGCATCAGGGCCCAGAATTCTGCCAGAGGTTTTCCTTCCCACTGTCACCAAAGTGCTTGCTCATAGGGGGTCATATGATTGTTGGTTTTTTTCTCTGTATGTACCTTACAATATAAAGTGCCTTGAGGCAACTGTTGTTGTGATTTGGCGGTGTATAAAAATAAAATTGGATTGAATTGAGTACAATAAGACAAATAAGCATAACTGTCAGTTGTGAATCATTGAAAATCCAGTCATACCAATATGTATATTGCCACGAGCCGCAGGAAGGACTCGGGTGGAGACTGAAATCACAAACATTAGTTCCTTTATTTGACTCTCCATGTGTGATATATACAAGTGAGGGAAGAGGGGTCTGAGGTCACCAGGGTTCATGAAGGGGTCAGGAAAACACAGGGGAACTTCCCACAGCTAGCTTTCTCCTCCCAGGGATTCTTCTCCATGCTCAAGCCGCACCGACTCACCACATTCATGACAGGACCACAGCAACAAATCCTCTGGCTGGCATGCAGAATCTAGCACAAGGACAGGAGAATCAATGTCAGGAAAAACTCGAAGAGGACTGTAAAACTGAAGTAACATTGACAGGGGTTAGACAGTAATCCAGTGACAAGGTGCTCCCAGCTGCTGCCTTAAGTACTGAGTAAAGAATCACAGGTGATCACTTGCAGGTGCGAGGCCCAGAGGCGGCGCCTGCAATGCACTCTGCCAAGGCAGTGAGATGGAGGTGAGAGAGAAAACATAAACAAAACATATGTAGCCATACTGGGCCAGCCAGTCAGGCACGGGGACCATGACATATATTTAAGCAGGCCCAATCTGCTGATTCAGCTGAGTAACTTCAGTTTTTACATGAGTTCTGGTCACAGTATATAAAAGATTCAGTAGTGAAGCTAATGTGTAAATCCCTCAAACTTGCATTTTTTTTTCCCTAGTGGCCAGCAGATGGTGACTAGTAAAAAGATGTAGTTTGCAAACAACCTTTTTGCTTCCTTGATTGATGAGCTTGAACAATTAGATATGCCAGGTTTCAAAAAACTAAGAGGGTGATGGTGACAGTTTCATCCTACAAGCCAAGTCTTTTTGCACCGTTGTATTGAAGCATCCAAGCATCCATGTCTTTGCACTCTTATCAAGCCCATAATGTGTAGTCTGCATTGGCCTTGAAAGTAACCAGAACAAGTATGTGGTCGCCTGTGTCCACACGCCTTTGCCTCTCATTGCCATTTGTTCTTTCTTTACAGAAATATGATACAAATTTTCAGCATACACTCGTGTATGTACAGCCTTATTATACAGCATGCAGAACAGTTTGTAGATGCAGTCTAAACCTCATGCCACATTTTTCACCATGTCATCAAGTTGGAATATTTTAGCCTTCCGCATAATTGTAAACACCTTTCCTTAAAATTCAGGCGGACATTTTTGCTATCTTTGGAAACTTTGGGATCTTCAGGCTACACGGCATGAACGTGTGAAGCTGAATCCACTGGGGGACTCACTGCTGCTATGAAGAATATGTTTTGAAGGCTGAATATGAGACTAAATTAACTCGTTAAAATGAACTCTTTATTCTTGCAGGGCTCGCTTTTGCCTTCTCCAAACTGCATTGCAAACAGGTTAGCAGCAAGGGTTCCTCCCACACTCGTCTCCCGCGGTGCACCTAACTTAGCGAGCATGAATAGTTGATGGGAAAAGAACAACAATTGTTACTTAAGTCTTCATATAATATTTACGGGACAAGCACGGCAGGTCTACAGCTGTGGCCTTGTAACAAAAGCACAGAGGAGGTTTGTGCAATTAGCAAAACAGGAAGGAGAAAAGAAACAAAAGAAATGTTTTTATGGTGAAAGGGAAAAAATAAATATATTAATGCAATTGTTCAAACTGCTCCCTTTCCACATGAATTTAATTGGAGCCTCTGAGAACTCTGCTGAAATAAAACTGAAGTTGATAAGCGTGCATGGAGCCGACAGATTGCCTCATATCCATGCAGCAGGCTCAGCCCACATTAAGAATGGCCTCGGCGTCTTCCTCCTCCCTCTGAAGGCTGCTGGAGCCTTGGCAGCAGCTGCTTTTGTTTATTCTGCACCTAACATGTCCTCCCCCAAAAGTTTACCCTTGATCAACAAGCATATTAGGTTATGCTAATATTAGTCGTCATTAGAAATCTGCTCACGGCGCTGGTTTCCTCTCCGCTCACTGACTCATTTGTTTTGATTACTCCGCGTTCCTCCCCGAGTGTTAGCGCAGGGGCAGCAGCTCTGCCGGGCAGCGTGGGCGCCCTAGCACAGGTCAGGGGTTAAATTCTGCACATCTATATCATTCGTTTTAGCTTTCAGTTAATGCGCAACTCCCACCTCCGGCTCTTAAACGTGACAGAGGTGCACTAATGGACAGCAAAAGGGCTTTAATGTACTGAAGAGCAACGAGCAGCCGGCGGCTCGGGCCTCCATTCGCTCGGCTGCAGCAGAACAGCGGTGGCGGTCTCTGCTTGCATCAGCCCCAAAAACAAAAACTGCAAAAGCAAAGAAGGAAAACAAGTTTCCAAGATACATAAAGATCCAAGATGTGTGTTAATGTTTGTACAGGGAATCTATTACATTATTATTATTAACACAGTTTAAACACAGTGGCATAGTGGCACAGTGGTTAGCACTTATACCTCACAGCAAAAAGGTCCTGAGTTCAATTCCACCACCTGTCTGGGTCTTTCTGTGTGGAGTTTGCATGTTCTGTGCGGGTACTCTGGCTTCCTCCCAAAGTCCAAACACATGCAGTTAGTGGGATTACGTTAATTGGTAACTCTAAATTGCCCATAGGTTTGAATGTGACCTGGTGACCTGTCCAGGGTGAACCCTGCCTCTTGTCCCAAGACAGCTGTGATAGGCTCCAGCCCCCCTGCGACACTGACAAGAATAAGTGGAAGAGGATAAAACCATATAGACACCACTAATAACACAGTTTAGTCTATTTGTACTCTCCATCTCTGAATCCTCCTTCTCCCAAGGTGGTCCTCGACTACTCTTGATGTACCTCGCTGATAATGGAAGGTGATCAGGTGGGCTTTCCAGGCTATGAAAGCCGTCCCAGTCTCTCTTACACTCCACCTCACATCAATCCTCTTTATTGTTTGTTATTTTTATTTCTTATGAATTAGATTTTATTTAACGACAGCATGGAGGTGCAGTGATTAGCACCACTGTGGCATGTGCATGTTCTCCCCGCTCCTGTGAGGATTTCCCTGGGTACCCCAGCTTCCTCCCACATGACGGAAACATGCATGTCAAGTTAATAAGTGATTCTGAAGTGAGCATAATTGTGAATGTGAGTGTAAATGCTTTTCTGTTAGCAGTGTGATGGCGTGGTGACCTGGTAGGGATTTACCTGTCATTTCATCCTGTGCCACCTGGGGAAAGTTCTAGACTTCTGGAATGGAGAAGCAGTGAAGACGCTGGATGGATGTGTGGTTTGAGCAGAAGTCTTGTGTGGACTCAAGGACTCTTTGTCAAGATGCTGACTGAATGAAATTTTTGCCACATGTCTCAACAACTTTGGGATTTGTGTGAAAAGTGAAACTAGTATCTTTGTGTTTTATAAAGTTGTTGAGGCTTTTGGCAAAATATTATTTTCAAAGTGTTTGTGCTGGGTGACTATATTTGGGTTATTTGTGGTGCAGAAAAAAAAGAGGGCCACTTTGGACTGAGTTTTGATCAAATCTGACTCAGCCCAGTTTTCAGATATTATTTCTGGCCTTTATAAAGATCGTGATGGGCCAAACTGAGCTGAGAGACTGAAGGATGGGTGTCTCGTGCAAAGCTGCCCTGTTAAATTGCCAAAACTTATCAAATTCAGCAAAGTTTTAATTATTTTAAGCAGTGCAGAAAAGCTGGAAATGTAAACATAAGTTTGAGCCATCAGAGCAAAGCTCAGTACTGATTACTGTCAAAGCTGTTAGCTACCGAACAGTTAATTTAATTCAATATCCTTCACTCGCTGTAAGTGCTAGACACAGATATGTAACATTTGGGGGCAGGGGGTGCTTTATTTCATTTCAATGAACTTACTTCCTCAGACATTGATTATTTCAAGTAAAAGTCAAAGTAATATCCCTACCTTGGTCAGCTTGTCACATGGCACAGAGCGGTGCAACTGGCAGATGAGAGGTGGGGTAAATGTGGAGACAGCGCTAAACAAAGCAAGTAGATGCAAAGCACCAGGATGAATGTTGTCTTCTACACAAGTCATTTTTATATATCACTACTTTGTATTGACCATCATTTTAATGAGAACATTTTAATGTAATAGTTAAGCATATTTTTCCCCAACACCGTTAATGTCACATTTGCACGTTCACCAATCACATGACGATAATCTTGAGAGGCTGAATTTTTAAAAACATGAATTATTAAAAACAGAATGAGGAGGTTTGATTTTGGTTTAGGACTCTCTCATCTAAATGAGTTATTTGCATTTTGCTGAAGCTGTTGTAAAATGAAGAAGTGAAGAAGTTTGGTCCCGGCAGCTCTGACAGCTCAGTTTTGAAGTCATGAACCTCAAGCTGCCGTTGACTCATCGTGTCTCTCTCTCTCGCTCTCTCTCTGAGATTTTCACGCAGTAAATCCTGAAAATCGGACACGCCAAAAACGGTGGACATCATCAATGTTCCGGTGCTCCTGCTGAGAACTAAATCCATCATACGCTGTATATCTCTTATTCCTTTTGTGTGTGTGTTTTTTCATCTCCCCGCTTCACACAAACTCCGGCAGATTGTCCGACCTTGTTCAGAGCTGTGAGGGATCAGCAGGTTTCAGACATCCTGTTACCGGCTTTTGTCTTCTCAGTAGTATCTGACAGTGATCATAGGAGCTGTGCGTGTTTGTGCACGATTACAAACGTTTAACTGGAGCAGGAGGAATGCACCGGAGAGAAACTGCACCCCTCAGTTTAGTTTGAATTGTTAAATCGGTCTGGGCCTGAGAATCTTTTATCCTGTTTCAAACTATTTTTTCAAACAGTAAATATCTTTCTTACTCTTTGATAAAAATAAATAGCCTTGATACATTAGCAGATTTTTCCATCACCATGGCTCAGCTAGGCCAGTTAGGTTACTGTATTTCATCTTTCATTGCATTTGGGGAAGATGTTGCTCTACACCAGAATCAAATCACCAACCCCCTTAATCTGAATGTTGATCTGAAGATTTTTGTCTGATACATTAATGTTGTTCACTACTATTCTTTGACGAGCTCATTTTGACAGCTGAGTGTCTGCAACGGTTGATATCAACTGCAGTTTGCTCTGCATCCTTCTCACGCAGCACAAAACTGCGACTCTTATTGTTCACCAACGTGGGAAACGTGGGAGGTTGGGCGAGACCCTATGGTCGTCTGAGAGGTCCACTTCCTGTTCTGGGGTGCGGGAAGCTTCAGCTCAACTTCCCAGATTAAAGCCTCTGTCACCACTCGGTATCAATTCACCTCGAGGGGGAACCAAAGTTGTTCACGCTCACAAATATCGATCCGTGTATCTGCGATCACAGGCAGACAACACGCTACAACACACACACGCGCGCGTAGACACACACGAGTTGGACGGCTTCTTGCTTTATCTGGGATTTTCTCCCTGATAAAAGAGCCCGCGGTGAGCTCGTTAAGACAGCCTGTGGAATAAGGAGGGTGGCTTTGCTCATCCCCGAGATGGAAGATGAATCTGAGCCTAATGACCTTCACTGACAGACGTAATTCTATCAGGACCCAATCAGCTGCAGCAATTAGGCGCTCTTTGTGAGCCAGGGAAAGGGTGTGTGGATCCTAACCGGGGTCAATTAGAGAGTATAGAGCCTCCGCTCAACTCCCACTACATCACTGTGTCTGTCGCCGGGTGACCAGCCTCCCCTTCCCTTTAATCACATAATATAAATGTATCTCACTTGCCCTCCCTTCATCTCTCTTTCTCTTCCACTCTGTCCCCAGGCAACTTCATCTTGGTCAGCCAGGCTTTTTTAAATCAGTCCCTGTCATTTTCTGTTCCTGGAAAAAGACTTCCTGTCGTGGCCTGGAGGTTATCAGCCACAGTCACCTCTGTTTCCTCATTGAACCTCTGAAGGGTCACATCCTGATCTTTATTTTAATCCATCTGTGCACCAAAACATGTTTTCTGTTGCTAGGCTTTCTTTCAGAAAAGAAAACGTTTGGTGCTCCATCAGAAGCTGGTCTGAGATGATGACTCTGACACACTCACAAAAAAGTGAAGCAGAGCATTTAAAGTGATGTGAAGCCTTATCATTTGAAACTTTGGCCATACAGTGGGGCAAAAAAGTATTTAGTCAGCCACCGATTGTGCAAGTTCCCCCACCTAAAATGATGACAGAGGTCAGTAATTTGCACTTCAACTGTGAGAGACAGAATGTGAAAAAAAATCCATGAATTCACATGGTAGGATTTGTAAAGAATTTATTCGTAAATCAGGGTGGCAAATAACTATTTGGTCAATAACAAAAATACAACTCAATACTTTGTAACATAACCTTTGTTGGCAATAACAGAGGTCAAACGTTTACTATAGGTCTTTACCAGGTTTGCACACACAGTAGCTGGTATTTTAGCCCATTCCTCCATGCAGATCTTCTCGAGAGCAGTGATGTTTTGGGGCTGTCGCCGAGCAACACAGACTTTCAACTCCCGCCACAGATTTTCTATGGGGTTGAGGTCTGGAGACTGGCTAGGCCACTCCAGGACTTTCAAATGCTTCTTACGGAGCCACTCCTTTGTTGCCCGGGCGGTGTGTTTTGGATCATTGTCATGTTGGAAGACCCAGCCTCGTTTCATCTTCAAAGTTCTCACTGATGGAAGGAGGTTTTGGCTCAAAATCTCACGATACATGGCCCCATTCATTCTGTCCTTAACACGGATCAGTCGTCCTGTCCCCTTGGCAGAAAAACAGCCCCATAGCATGATGTTTCCACCCCCATGCTTCACAGTAGGTATGGTGTTCTTGGGATGCAACTCAGTATTCTTCGTCCTCCAAACACGACGAGTTGAGTTTATACCAAAAAGTTCTACTTTGGTTTCATCTGACCACATGACATTCTCCCAATCCTCTGCTGTATCATCCATGTGCTCTCTGGCAAACTTCAGACGGGCCTGGACATGCACTGGCTTCAGCAGCGGAACACGTCTGGCACTGCGGGATTTGATTCCTTGCCGTTGTAGTGTGTTACTGATGGTGACCTTTGTTACTTTGGTCCCAGCTCTCTGCAGGTCATTCACCAGGTCCCCCCGTGTGGTTCTGGGATCTTTGCTCACCGTTCTCATGATCATTTTGACCCCACGGGATGAGATCTTGCGTGGAGCCCCAGATCGAGGGAGATTATCAGTGGTCTTGTATGTCTTCCATTTTCTGATGATTGCTCCCACAGTTGATTTTTTCACACCAAGCTGCTTGCCTATTGTAGATTCACTCTTCCCAGTCTGGTGCAGGTCTACAATACTTTTCCTGGTGTCCTTCGAAAGCTCTTTGGTCTTGGCCATGGCGGAGTTTGGAGTCTGACTGTTTGAGGCTGTGGACAGGTGTCTTTTATACAGATGATGAGTTCAAACAGGTGCCATTCATACAGGTAACGAGTGGGGGACAGAAAAGCTTCTTACAGAAGACGTTACAGGTCTGTGAGAGCCAGAGATTTTCCTTGTTTGAGGTGACCAAATACTTATTTTCCACCCTGGTTTACGAATAAATTCTTTACAAATCCTACCATGTGAATTCATGGATTTTTTTTTCCACATTCTGTCTCTCACAGTTGAAGTGTACCTCTGGTGCAAATTACTGACCTCTGTCATCATTTTAAGTGGGGGAACTTGCACAATCGGTGGCTGACTAAATACTTTTTTGCCCCACTGTATATGAGAGACATATAAGAGATGCAGAGGATTTCATGTTGTCTGCACTGAACTGAGCTGCTGAGGTCAGTACTGTACGCTCTTTCTCACTTCTAAAATATCCTTTACAACATTATTAGCCAAATTATGAGCCTCTTCTTGTCATTTTAGTACCGCTGTTCAGCAGCTGTCACTGACTATTACCATGGAAACATGTCTCTTAGCTTTTAACATATTACAGTAATACCAAAGCTGCTCTCAGACATTCATTCGTCATCGTTAATCTGACAGCATCCAAAAGTGTCGGCTTCATGTCTGAATGAGCATCCCGGAAATCATGCAGCATTAACAGAAAGGTGCCCACGTGATTCCACTTCCTGTGTCTGGTCATGTGTTTAGTGAATTTGGGGTTGCTGGACTCACTGATTAGACACCAAAGACTGTATCTAAAAGATGGATGTAGTTTCAGAAAGTAAAGTCTTTGTGGAATTGCATTTTTTTCTTATGGCCAGCAGGGGGTGACTGCTCCCATTTGCACAAAAAGTTGGACTGTAAAAAAGAATGAGGCAGCTGATCTCTTAATTTGTGACCTTCTGACCAGTTTTAATACCTTTGTAATGCACTATGTGTCTGGTTCTCATCTCAAAGAACATAATTTAAAAAAGGTAATGTATAAAGGCTAAAATTTCTATTTTCAGGTTTTATTAAGTAAGATGTGATTCCCATTTTATAAATAGTCCCTTTTAAAGGTGAAAAAGGATGATTCATTTGTGGTTGACAGCTCTCTGCAGCATGAGTGTTCCTCAGTTTCACAGTCAGGTTCGGCACTTTTTTGTAGCTATTTTGACCTGACAAACAAGACTCGAGGCTTTGACATGTTTGACTACTGTTGTGGTTCAGTCTGAATGAAGTGCTGATCAAACTGGACTTAAAAATGAAGAAAAGCAGAAAACAAAGTGTGAAAGAGCTCAGTGTAGTGTACATGGGGAGCATTTGCTAATCCGGTTAATGAGGTTTGAGGTCAGAGCCTTGAAGCTTTGCTTCAAATCTCAGTTTGGATTCAGTGTTTTTGAGCTTTGCTTCTCCTAATATGAGCCTGAAAATTGAGAAAATTATAAGAGCTCGATATACTGGATCTTAATGTGAGTATATTTCACATAATTTTGTTTTTAATTCACTGGTAACAATTATAAAAATGTAATAACTTATTCTTCTTGGATACTTAATGTTGTTTTGCTATGTTTTTATTCAAATGTACTCTGGAGTTGGAAAACTTAGCTTTTCATCATGATAAAAGTTGAACAAAAGAATTGGATTTTGAAGAAGTTCAGCTCGGCACAGGTCAGCGTTACTTCACCACGGTTCTCAGCGCTACCTGCTGCTGCTACACTTACCGCCACCAATCCCAGGATAACATGCTGCTGCTGTGAGACCTGGATGATTATGAATTATCATATCCAGCCGGGCTGACAGTCCCTGAAGGCACCACTTTGCAGAGAGGCAGCTGAATCAACTCAAGTAGTCACACAAGCACAGTCCCTCCTCAGATCACCACATCTTCCCTGTAACCTGCTCTCATGCACGCCTCCATCTGCGACGCTGGTGAGCTCATCACTCAGCTGGCTGCAGGAGGAGAGAAGCGAAGGAAAGGGAGGAGCCCGCCGGGGACGCCGCTGTCTAAAAACAACCAGCAGGGATTTTTTTTCTTTGTTTTTCTTTTTTTACTTTGCTTCTGCTTCCAAAAACACATGTTGTACCCATCTGTCACAGCCGAGCTCGGTGGGGAGGCACCTGACGTGTCATGTGACGCCGCTTGTCTGAAGTCTTGCACAGACTTAGTTTTATTGACAGCAGTGTGGCTTCTCTGTGATAAGCTGGCATGTGTTATGATGGGCTGCTTTATGGATGGGTGGGTCACTTCGCTAGAGAAAACTACAGACTGTATATCTCCAACGCTGCCAACACCGTGCCATCCAACAGCTGAGGGATTTAAGTTCTATATAAATATATAAATACACGCATGTGTTTGTGTGTTTTGTTTACTGTTTGCTGCACTCTGCACGCTAGCTGTTTTTGAAGGCGTGCAGGTAAAGAAGAGGTAATTGCACACAAGGGGATCTGTGTCTGTGTGTGTGTCTGTGTATTAAGGATACAGTGGAAGTGAGAGGTAGGGTGTGTGTGTGTCTGAGCTGAGTGTCAGGCATGTGCAGAGCTGCTTTTTCACACCAGTGCAGAGTTGGCACAGGTGTCAAAAAAAGTAATTAGCAAACAAACAAACAAACAAAAGCCCAAGCAAGTGAAGAGAGGAGGAGCCGACAGAAGATGGCTGTCAGAATCACATGACTAACCACTGACAGGAAAACTGGTCTCATACGGCTATGGTGAGCTTTTAGGAAGGCAATTCTCGGGATTCTTTTAATTGTTTTTAATGATCAAGTATCAGAGTTTAGCTCTTGCTGCTACGCTGGCAGCTCCGTGAGGCGATAATGCTCTCTACACACCAGGAAATAAAACACGAGACACACTCTGGTTTTTAATGGAGGTGTGAAGTGGGAGGTGTTACTTTAGGCTTTCAGGTTTTGGAATTAAAGTCCCCTTCGTGCTCTCAAAAAATATTAAGTGACAGTTGGAGTTTTTCAAATGATGTTTCAGAGAGTAAAGGGAGGAAATTCTACTTCAACGACATCATGTAGACTGGTTTAAATACTCTTCAGTCTGGGGTTTAAATTCTCTGACTTTTTTAGTCAGTTTGAATTTGAAATAAATTTGAGTCCGTTCTCTAAACACACCAATCCTTCCCAGAGTTGCTGGATGGAGCCAGTTATGAGAATGTGATATACCAAAGGCTCAGATTTACAGCGAGGAGATTGGCCACATTCTAGTGTGGCTAGAAACCACAGCAAACCACAGCCGATCACCAAGGCACAGGAGTCACCAGCCATTAGTAATATTGTAAAGGCTCCCCATTTTATGACAGCTGGCTCATGCCAACATGGTTCCTCAAACTAAAGCAGCACTCGGAAATCAGAGGTAGAAACTCAATCTTTAAACTGGAGGCAACAAGACTGTTTGTTGGACTGTGCTGAAGAGTTGGTTGAGGGGAATTTGATGCTAGTGGAGTTTCCTGCAAAGAAAAAAAATACCAGGTTTAATGCTAGGTCCAGATGAAATGAATGCATAAACTTCATCAATACAACTAAAAGATGAAGTGACGACATTTCAAAGAACATAGATGCTATTTCAGACTTTAGATATCTGATATATATTACCTCACAGCAAGAAGGTTCTGAGTTCAAATCCACCAGCTGGTCAGGGCCTTTCGGTCTGGAGTTTGCATGTCCACTCTGGTCTTCTCCCACAGTCCAAAGACACACAGTTTGTGTGGTTAGACAATTTAGAAACAGTTAACCTGTCTCTCTGTGTTAGTTCTGCAATAGAGCCCAGTGTGGTCCCCCCCCAGCTTATACTCTGGCACTATAAGTAGCATTTTGGCTTGCCTATAAACTTAAAACACATTTTTGTAAGCTGTGTCCAAATTCATGGGCTGCATCCTCCTGAGGACGCATTTGTAGACCAATTACGTCACAGCGACTCGACGAAGGCTGTCCAAATTCGACTCCTCCGAATGCACCCGACAAATGAGTCCTCCTTTTCCCCGAATTTGAAGGATGGGTCGGGTGTGTCCTTCGTGGCCCACCATATTCCAGTTTCCAGCAATGGCGGCCGCTACTAAGTTTTAAAATTACTGTTATTAATCTTTCTGGGTCACAAAATAAACTTTTAACATATTTTCAGGCGAGAAACTAGCTGTGTAAACTTCAAATATCTGCTCGGTTTATCAAGATATCGCATATTTCCAAAAGTGCTTCGACGTTTTCAGAGACGTCTGCTACCCACCAGCTTGATAGCTAGCCGGGAGCTTGAGGGTCACTGCCGCCGAGAACGGCACAACTCCCGGCACATCATTTTCAGATCACCGCGGACTTTTGCTGCTCAGGTTAAACGTAATATATAAGTCGCTTAGATAACCTAAAAATGTTATTGTTTGGCTTTTTTCAGTGTTTTATTTGTTCGTGAGTAAATCGGTTTGGCTGAAATTAAAGTTATTAGGTTAGATTAGATAAAATAAAACTTTATAAATCCCCCTAGGTGGGTTCCTCCTTGGTTTTCACACAGCTGAATAAACGTCAAACAGAAAACCGATTAAACAGAAGTGTGAGATGGTCGAGAATTTATGCCAGTGTCCTGTTATATTTTAGATAGCAAGGAGCAGATGGACAAGTTTATTAAACTCCACCAAGACAGCGGTGAAGCTAATCAGAAGGCTAGACCGCCCAATTTCCCCAACTGTTTACTTCCGGCCTACCCGACCTTCTGAGGACCCGGCCCACGTAGACCGCGAGGATCCTCAGGAGGATGCAGCCCATGAATTTGGACACAGCTGTAATGTGATAGCATTGTTGCTAATGTTGTTAGCTTCTAGAAATGGCATGTTTTTTGCTGGTATGTTAATAAACCAAAGTTTTGATCTGATGATGGCGCAACGCTGGATACATTATATATTACATTGAACTAAAATGCATGCGTACCATACATCATTAAAGCTAAATTTATTAAGATGAAATCAATGGCAGGTCTAAAAGAAAGGTGAATGACGTCAAATTGCTTTATCCCATGAGGATAGCTGTAGAACTTATAGCCTGATTTGTAATGCTGAAGAATAAAAAAAATCATTAGAAATCCTCATCTGGGGACACTGATATACACGTGTGGGATCTATGCTAATCTCAGGAGACACTCAGAATCACTAAAATCCTTACATTAATATTTCTACATGAAAGCCCCAGTAGAGGTCACAGGCTCATTGAAATCTCAATTTACCAATCATTCACTAAAAAACATCTGACTTGTTCAATTTTATTTGTGCTGCTTTGATGATGGCACTTGAGGAAAGGTCACAAGTTCCCTAAAATCATTAGAATTCATCCTGTGGGATCATAACTATCCATATCAAGGTGAGGTGACTTGCTATTGATTATTAAACTGCTGGTAAGTGGGTCCGACTACAGCATCTTCACTCTCGGGCCGATGATCAACTGTTGCTTTCACTTGTCGGTCAGATTTGAGAACTGGTCGCTGGATTCTACGGTACCGACTTACTGTTTTAAGTGGCATGTGGACAGGAACCTTAAAAGTCTGACATTTATTATTTCTGTAGCTGTTGGGAGCAGCTCGCAGACTCAGCAGAAGCAAAGCTCCTGACAGCACGCAGTATACTGAAGGTCGGCCTCTGATGAGAGCGTGCTGCATGAGTCCTGTTTAAATGATATGTCTGAGCACGAGGAAATAAAAACATCAAACATAAAGTCAGAGCAACCCAGAAAACGATTGTTCCAGATATAACCTCGAAGAGCTCCTGTGCGTGCCCACTTTGCCCCACCCATCCTGACCGCCCACGCTAACTGGGTCAGTGAGGTTGGCGAAAACTAATAGTGCATCATTTTTAATTGCCCCTACACACAATTTCCTGACAGATGCCATAACCGCTAATTAGTTACTGACAGCATTATCAAGTTTTCTTCTAGTACAGAGGGGCCCATCCTTAACGCCGCTGTCAAATTAAAGTGTTGTGAACTAACAAGCAGATAGAGGCACCAATTAAATGAGGAAGGGCGGCTCGTGCTCCGGCTCCGTCCCCTAGGCTTCACACAAAAGTTTGACTGTGCTCTCTAAGACGCTGCTGGAAGCAGGAAGATGTTCTGAGGCGAAAGGCAACAAGAGGCCTCTGGCAACTCAGGACAGTTTCTTAGAAATATTCCAGCAACAAACAACAGCGGGTCATGCAGAGTTTTCAGATGTGTGCTGGTCCAAAGTTTGTGAAGTCTGAAGAGTTTTCTATGATTCTGTAAGAGTGTGGTGTGAAAATCTGCAGATTTATGTACAAGTCTTACATACAGAGATTCCAATCTAACAACTAGAACAATAAGATTACTTCCTTTGTTAATTATAGAGGAAAATAGTCCAACATTTATGAAGGGTAAAAGTATGTAAACCTCTTGGATTCGCAGGTAATTTAAAGATGGGGCAGCTGTTTTCAGTCAGGTGAATGAGAATCCGGTGTGAGACGGTGCACTGTTTTAAATGTTATGGATCTATGACAGCTTAACAACAAGGTTACAATAAGGTTTCTGAGAACCTCAGTTTTTTTGCGACTTATTAAGCTGAGAAAGGTTATGAAATCATCCCTAAAGACTTTAGAAAGTCTCTGGACAGATTATGTGCAAATGAAGGAAATTCAAGACTATTGTGCCTTTCCCTTTGGTGAAATTTCATAAAATGTGTGGTAAGAACAAATATGGAGGGATTACACAGACTGGTAATGCAAAGAGGTGGAATCCACAAAATGTTGCTGTGAAGAAATCTTTCTGTGGCCTGAATATTGAACTGCCAGCTGTTGCCCAGGGAGTTCTGCTTGGTCATTGATGTTTCATTCAGTTCTCTGTTTGGATTCCTACATCAACAGAGGCACAGGTCATCCAAACAACTGTTGCTACGGACAACAAATGGATAATACCGACAACCCTCTGCACCATTTGCTGGACAGGCAGCAACACTTTCTCTAATGTCTGTTTCATTCTATCACAATTGAAATACAAATCCCAACATAATAAAATGCAAAAAAAGAATCTCATTGTTTCAGCTTCGCTGCCACAAAGATGAACACTGAAAGTCTTCCCACCTCATCCCTTCATACCTGTATTTATTTGTTGTTGTTGTTGTGCTTTAGTCATTGAGTTATTTTATTTTACATTTCTTTGTTTTCTTTTGTAACTCTTTATACTCCAACATCAATCCTCAAATAGTGAGAAGAAGAATCAGAATATCTTTGTTGTCATTGTAACAAATACAGCGAAATTAAGAGCAGTCCCTGCGGTGTCAAGAGAAAAAATGTTTAAATATAATTACAAAAGAATAGTATAAAAAAAGGGGAGAACACAGTCATTCAGTAACAATAAAAAAAAACCTTATTACACAAACACGATTGCACAGGATGTATTTGTCACAGTATTTGTCAGGAGGTGATTACTTCAATTCAAGAAAGTAAAGGGAAATCGGAATGTAAACACCTAAATACAGTGGGGCAAAAAAGTATTTAGTCAGCCACCGATTGTGCAAGTTCCCCCACTTAAAATGATGACAGAGGTCAGTAATTTGCACCAGAGGTACACTTCAACTGTGAGAGACAGAATGTGAAAAAAAAAATCCATGAATTCACATGGTAGGATTTGTAAAGAATTTATTCGTAAATTAGGGTGGAAAATAAGTATTTGGTCACCTCAAACAAGGAAAATCTCTGGCTCTCACAGACCTGTAACGTCTCCTGTAAGAAGCTTTTCTGTCCCCCACTCGTTACCTGTATGAATGGCACCTGTTTGAACTCATCATCTGTATAAAAGACACCTGTCCACAGCCTCAAACAGTCAGACTCCAAACTCCGCCATGGCCAAGACCAAAGAGCTTTCGAAGGACACCAGGAAAAGTATTGTAGACCTGCACCAGACTGGGAAGAGTGAATCTACAATAGGCAAGCAGCTTGGTGTGAAAAAATCAACTGTGGGAGCAATCATCAGAAAATGGAAGACATACAAGACCACTGATAATCTCCCTCGATCTGGGGCTCCACGCAAGATCTCATCCCGTGGGGTCAAAATGATCATGAGAACGGTGAGCAAAGATCCCAGAACCACACGGGGGGACCTGGTGAATGACCTGCAGAGAGCTGGGACCAAAGTAACAAAGGTCACGATCAGTAACACACTACAACGGCAAGGAATCAAATCCCGCAGTGCCAGACGTGTTCCGCTGCTGAAGCCAGTGCATGTCCAGGCCCGTCTGAAGTTTGCCAGAGAGCACATGGATGATACAGCAGAGGATTGGGAGAATGTCATGTGGTCAGATGAAACCAAAGTAGAACTTTTTGGTATAAACTCAACTCGTCGTGTTTGGAGGAAGAAGAATACTGAGTTGCATCCCAAGAACACCATACCTACTGTGAAGCATGGGGGTGGAAACATCATGCTATGGGGCTGTTTTTCTGCCAAGGGGACAGGACGACTGATCCGTGTTAAGGACAGAATGAATGGGGCCATGTATCGTGAGATTTTGAGCCAAAACCTCCTTCCATCAGTGAGAACTTTGAAGATGAAACAAGGCTGGGTCTTCCAACATGACAATGATCCAAAACACACCGCCCGGGCAACAAAGGAGTGGCTCCGTAAGAAGCATTTGAAAGTCCTGGAGTGGCCTAGCCAGTCTCCAGACCTCAACCCCATAGAAAATCTGTGGCGGGAGTTGAAAGTCCGTGTTGCTCGGCGACAGCCCCAAAACATCACTGCTCTCGAGAAGATCTGCATGGAGGAATGGGCCAAAATACCAGCTACTGTGTGTGCAAACCTGGTAAAGACCTATAGTAAACGTTTGACCTCTGTTATTGCCAACAAAGGTTATGTTACAAAGTATTGAGTTGTATTTTTGTTATTGACCAAATACTTATTTTCCACCCTGATTTACGAATAAATTCTTTACAAATCCTACCATGTGAATTCATGGATTTTTTTTTCACATTCTGTCTCTCACAGTTGAAGTGTACCTCTGGTGCAAATTACTGACCTCTGTCATCATTTTAAGTGGGGGAACTTGCACAATCGGTGGCTGACTAAATACTTTTTTGCCCCACTGTATACCTAAAAGCTGCCATGAAGTGTGTTATAAGTTAGTTTTCATTTAAAGATCACAAGTAGCTCTTTTAAACTATGTATGGCTATTTTAGGTTTGTATCGTATATCTTTTCATTATCTCTTCCTCATTATTGTTTTCTTATTATCTCCTTCTCCTCCTCCTCTTTTTCTGTCTCCTCCATCACTTCTACAGAAGAAGACATATAGAAATATCCTCATTTATTGCCAATATTTTCATAATTATTGATTTTCAGGAGATGAGGCATGCAACCTTCCCATCCTTGGATGGTTGACAGCAAGTCAGCTAAATAGCTAGCTAGAAGCTAACATTATGCTAGCTAATGCTAGGCCTAAAATCACACTCTCTGATTTGCAGTGAATAAACTCTCATATGATGTGCAAAGGAAATCAGATAAGTCTTTTAATATACTTTATGGCTTCTTTGTCTCTTGCATTTCATCGTTATGTCGACAAAATCATCAAACTCTCCACTAAAACCCTGAAAAATTCACAACTGTCAGTGTTATTAGCACATTGGGTTGACATAATAAGATTCACGTGAAACTGTTTGCATGCGTGCAGGCAACATTAAAATGCAAATTTTGTTGTGGTAAGTACCACTGATCCTGACAAATTACAGATTTGACTAATGAGCTGAGTCTCCGTGACAGCGTAGAGCTGATCCTGACAACACGACACAAATGCAGGACAAACTCTTTGAGTCCTTTTTAATTTTTTGAAAACTATGAAATATGAGCATTCCATTAAGCCGAATCCTGTCTGTGACAAAAAATATCTAGCATTGGTGAAACATCTGCGAATGAAAGGTTAGCCTTTCCTCCACACACACCTGAGCCATTAATAAATCTCTGTTCCTCTGACATGCTCAGTGGTCACATAAACATCCTCTACTGCAGCATTCTTGTTCTCGCTGCTTTTATCACAGCATTTTAATCACTCTGCTGTTTTATCACTGCAGAAATAGACTGAGCCGGAGTTGGATGATGGGAGCACAACAGCCTAGTGAATGCGGCCGTGAACGCTAACGGGCCTCTCAGAGAGACCTTTAAATCTGAGGAAAAATACATGACTTCATCCATAAAATCATCCCTCACTCCGCTCAGCCGCAGCCATTAGTGGTAATTCAGCTCTCAGCTTCCCATCACAGCATACGCTAACTGCACCTCCTGCCCCAGAGCTCACGAGTAAAACAAACACTCCCGGTTTACAGGAAAAACGCCTGAAAGCAGTGTGGATGTCAGTCAGAGTATTTTGCATGATGTATGAGGTTGGGATGAGCGTGCACCTTGCTGTGACTCTAAATAATTAAGGGAAAAAATGAAAGCTTCAAACGTTGTCTTTGCAGAGGTAGCGTGACTCACTGGTTAATCAATGCTAACAGGGAGTGTCAGGGGACCAAACAGATCAATTCCCCTGGCACAGGGAAGGAAGCCAGTTTCAACTGTGATGCTCGGTCAGACTGACAGCCAGCAGAGGAAAGAGAGAAGAGAGTAGAGGAGACAGGGGAGACGATGCATATGGATTCGGAAAGTGCTCATAAAACAGATCCTTAATATTGTAACAGACAACAGTAAAAACAGTGAAGACTCGAAAGCTTTAGTGACTCCCATCTCAATGGAGTATCTGGTTGTACCCTAACCAACTCCTCCTAGAATGGTTCCTACCAACTCAAATCTGCAGTTCATCTAATGTCCACTAGAGGCTCCAAAGGTGAGTCAGTGCCTGTAGCCAGCAGCAATAACATGGTACATGTTAAGCTGTTTGGTCTCTATAGCTAATTTGCTCCTCATAACAGCCATTCAGGATATGAAGTTTGAGCTCAGACATGAAAAAAAATTAACAATCATTTTTTGTTGGTGGACTCAAAAACCATTAAAAAAAATCTAAATGATAAATGAAGCTAAATCATCTGGATAAAAAAGACATCAAATGGTCAGTTTCTCGTCTTATTTAACATAAAATCTTATGACGGTCCCATTAGAGTAAAAGAGAGAATAAAGCAGGCCTTGTGACTGACCAGCCGATACCCTTTGAACATTCAGTGTCCCTCAGTTTCTCAGTCAGATCCACTCACACTGAAGCTTAACCCTTTAAAGCCCACCATAGAACCAAGTCTGCCAGAGCTTATCTTTATATTTTCAGTGAGGCTTTCATCGACACAAAGGAGGCCAACTTTGAGATTTATATAGTAAGCAAAGACACAGAAAACCTCCAAGATATTAGTGCAAACTGAATTTGGACGTGTTTGCCACCCTGAAATTTCTTTGATTCCTAACCTTTACAATGAACAAACCAAAACCAAAAAAACCCAACAATGTTTTTAAAAAAATTCTCCTTTCAGATTCTAACGTGTTCATTGTCACACTTTAACCGTACCATGCCGCCATCGTACATTTTGACTCGACGGGCTTCCTTTGGGCCGTGAGAAACATCTTCTCAGCGGATCACCAGAGGGCCGCTGAGTTCACCTCTTAATTCCTCCGACAGCAGCGTCGCTGTGATACCTCTAAGAGGCGAATCCCCATCTCTGTTCTCAAACCCAACAATCTCTACGGCACCCCGCGTCTGACTTGAATACCATCTGAGAGTTTAAAATGAAGCCGGAGAGAAAGAGGAGAGAGAGAATCAGAGGCGTGTGGTATTTGTTTGACAGGTACATGTCTCTATAGGCCAGTGCCTTTCCAATTTAAGAGGCCCTTAAGCTGGGAGCAGCAGCTTAACATTATTCTCTGTGAAGAGAAAAAAAAGAGCGCTGCTTTCTTTCCCCCACCCCTTGCTGCTTTCAGAACGGGCCCTGCCGACCCTTCAAGGACGCTTTGTTGCAACTATTTCATCATTTGGTTGAATTTTAATTATTTGCCAGGCTTGTTAAGTCCCGCAGTGATGATGTTGAGCATTCGCTGTGAAGGAAAAGGAAGCGAAAGTGACAAAGGTATGATGGGAAGACCAGGGGGACGATGCCGGATGACAAAATATTTCATTAGCCTCTGAAATGTTGCCTCACACAAACATCCAGAGCTCATTGGCCTTTGACTGGTGGCAGCATGTGAGGTGTGACAGAGCTGAGGAGCTCACCTTTCCTCTCATCGCAGGCCCACTCATTAGATAATTAGGGAATGCAGCTGCTAGCAAAGAAGAAAACTGGTGTTTGTTTAATTAGCTAAAAATCTCTGTAATTTTGTAGTGCAAGTGACCATTAGGCATTTACACAAGCTGCCCTTTCTTCATGCAGATCCACAGCTGCCATTTAGTCCACTTTGTTATACTGCTAAAGTAATGTTAGCATTTTGACTTTAAGATATCGGACACCGGGGAATGTTACATGATAAACGCAAGAAGTTATTCGTAAACAAGGCAAATGGAATGTGAACTGCAGTGCTAATATCAGTTACATGCTAATATTAGCATGTCATTATTAGCAAATCACACTAAAGAATGATCAGTTACAGCATAGCAACCACTGGTTGCTAGGCAAAAAGGTGTATTCCCTGACTGACTGGTGAGTGTTTGTGCGTGCCTGTGTGGATGTTTGGTACATAGCGCTGCACCAAAAACCTCATGACCACTTTGGTTGCTTGCAGATTTCCACAGTAACCCATAGTTTTTCCTTCTCGCTGTCGCCTTGCTCACAGGGAAGGTCTCTGATTGTTGGTGTTTTCTCTGTATTATTTTAGCATCTTTACAGTATAAAGCACCTTTAATCAATGGTTGTGATGTGGCACTGTATAAACAAAACTGAACTGAATTGATGGGAATGTGAAAATGCTAAAGCTATATCAGAAAATTGTGTATTTCTCCTTTAAGGTCCAGAACTTTTTGTAGTACAGCATGTTTTTCATAGTCTTGCCTCTGTACACCAGATTTTAAATCAAACAGTCAAGATGCGATTGAAGTGCAAAGCATCAGCTTTAATTCCAGGAGTTTTTAAAGCAGTCTGCATTCACTGTTTAGGATTTACAGCCATTTTTATACATGCAAAAACTCTGAGACAATAGACTGCACACTTAGTTCAGTTGTTCAGCCTTGTTGATGTCACTCGATGGATTGTTGCTTAAATGGTTCAGTCTCTGTTCGCCCTTGGGCCTCCTGCTCTCCAATCCCATGAGGGGGCTTTCCTCCTAACTCCATTAATTACCACTCCTTAACTGTCATTACCATTTTACCCATGAACACCCTCTTCAGCCCCTCTTCACTACCAAATCCACCACAACCACCAACTTAGCCCAGTCTGAGTTTAAAACCCTCCACCAGCAGACATGTGAGGGTTCTTCCCCAGAGGACTCTCAGCTTAACTTCTTAAGTCTCCAGAGTTTAATCCTCGTGGAATGAGCTGCATAGTTTGATATGTCCCCATGGCTGAGCCAATCGAGTGCTTCACTAGCGCCAGAGAGCCTCTCCCATCAGGTGACATCAGCATCACAGAGGCCCGGGGCAGCTCAGCCATCCACTGAGGCTGAGACGCCAGTTTGAGCCGCTTTCTCTGCATCATTAGCAGTCGGGCCACACAACACTCGAGCTGGACTCCGGCCATCAGCCCCACCGCAATTAATGGCTACTTAGCCGAGGCAATTGGACATTACGGGACAAGAGAGGAGGTGTTATGACTGCAGTGCATGAGTCTGTTATGCCGCACTATAAGCCCTCCAGATATACTTTACAATTATTTTCTGTGTGAGAAGCACGCTGCAGGCAGGAGAAATCTATCAGTCTTCTCCAATGTCGAGTAATGCCAAATCAGCATTCCCCGCACACAGCCTTATTCCATCTCTTCCTTTTTTTTCATTTAGGGTCTCACATATCTATCTACCCATGCTGAGTAGACATCTCAAAATCTCAAAACCAATTTGGCATTATCTCCATCACAGGCGACCCCTTAAATTTGCATCAGTGGAGTGGGTTTGGCAAGCAATTACCCCGATGCAGGACATCGGTAATTTGACGAGAATCTGCTCTGACAAGTCTGGACGCAGCGGAGGAGCGTCCCCTGGGGGAGGGGGGGGGAGCGAGGGCAGAGGGGCTGCAGAGAGTCGGCCTGCAGCTCTACACAAGAAAACATGAGGATTAATGCGGCGATGGGAAATCGGAGAATGCTGGGAAGGCCCTAAAAAAATCCTCCCGTCACAGATACATGCAAACATACAGCAGATATGTCAAAACATACAGTCGGAAGAGAGGTTAACAAGGTCAGCTACTCAGCTGAGCTCGTGTTCTACATTACTGCTCTCCTCTCCCTCACCGAGTCCACTACAGAGAAATCTTTACAGCCAATCTCACAAATCTACATAGAAAACAGTCAAGTTGGTAAAACGAGCAGGAGTGTGTCTTTTAGTTTTTTCAGTTCCTGCGTGACTGCGTAAAGCCTGGCTTCATCATTTTGAATTTATGAAGTCTGTACATTGATTTAATCATATTTTACTGTTTAACAGACACTTTTAGGGTGACAGTTTCTGCCTTTTCACAGTTTTTCACCTCTGTAAGGTGTGTTAAAGTTCCACAAGATAAAAAAACTCACCTGATTTACATTTGGCTGATTTCGTACTCAGCATTATCTTCTCAGGCACCTTTGGACCATCTTAGTGTTACTGCTATTCCTCATTTACTCCCCTTGTAGTTGTTTAAGCACAGATACTTGGGTTACAAAAAACCTCATTAATAACAAATTAATATTAACGGTCTACAAACTGTATTTGAACTTAAATCCTAATTCTAGTGAATTCACTCATCGTGAACATCTGTTAGGTGAAACACAAGAAGAGGAAAAACAAAGCAAAAACCTAAATAGCTCTATTTCCTGTTGCCTGCATTGTAGATGGGTGACTCTGGCTCCACAGCTCAACACAAAAATAAGAATATTCAGGGGTTGAAGTGGGATTCAGCAGGTGGGGGAAGTCTGATTGTTTGTAGTGGTGCAGTGTGTGGAAAATAATCACTCAGAAATAACTCACAGTGATTTTTGTTGTGAGCTCCAGTAGATTTTCTTTGTGTACAGGCTGAGATCAGCCGAGCTGTTGGAGCCAACTAAAATTCAGCATGATATAACCTGATATTTCATGTGCTTCCACAGCCAATTACCCCAACCAGACATTATAAAGCTGGTATAAAGGTGGAATCTAGTGAGTGACTCGTGAGCCTAAATTTAATGTTCTGTTACTCTCCACATGAACGTCTGCAGAGTTTGAGAAGAAAGAAAGACAACTTCTGTTTCTAGTTTGAGGCACAAGGTGAGAAACCAAACTATTTCAGGATGATGCCAAAATGTTTCGGTAACGATGCCAAGTCCAAATTGACACGTGATTTTTTTATTTTTTTTTACCGACGTAATGATGTTAACAATTTAAAATGTCACTTTATCAGCTTCATTGTGATCATTTGTTCACCTTTATTTTACTGGAGTTTAAGCGCTGCAAACTCAAACCATCTGCATGAACAGAAATGACAATGCGTACACAGTTTAATAGATACTGTGTGATTTGGGTTAAGTGACCCTTTAAATGTAAATGTAATCATGATGGAACTGTCCTTTCAGGGCATCAGTGCAGCTTTACCTTCATCAGAAGCGACGTCCATCAGAGCAGAATGGCTCTCTGTGAGCAGCTGCTGAGAGGTTTATGGCCAAGCTGAGGACCCTGCTCACCTGCAGGAGGAGGGGAAACTGAACAGCTTCAATACAGCCTGAACATGACTGAGGATAAAAAGGCCTACCTGTATTTTCACCGCGCTTCAAATTAAGAGAAGAAAAAAGCGATAAACTGGATGCAGTTTAAAGCTCATCTAAACTTCAATCACACTGCAGATACGGTCTAAATGTCAGTGTGTTATACTAACTGTGTTAGGCAAACAGTTGTCTTATTTTTAGAACTGCTTTTACAACTTATGAAAGCAGTCACGTGTTATCTTTTCACTCAGGTCAAAGTCATTATCAGCATTAGGCTGTATGCAGATACATAACAGCAGTATGGAGAAACAAAACGTCCCTCTTATACATATATTTATCCAGAAAAGGTCAGAAGAGTAAATTACAAAAAAGGAAAACGTTGTTTGCTCCAACTAATGCAGTCCAGTGCTATTTTTGGTATTAACACCCGGTAACTGGCTCAACTGTCAATACCAGGGGCCCGTTCTTCGTACGTCGCTTACTACATCCAAGATCAAATGACACATCCAAGACCAAACCATCGCGCTAACCGCGAGCTCGCTAATCCGGTTCCCCGAACACACCTGCTGTTGACGATCAGTACAGCTGGATGAAGTAATGTGAGATCACTGGGTGTCGTAAAAGGGGCTACGCATCGACAGTAGAAACATTGATCGGCAACCCTCTGATTGGTCGGCGAAAATGTCGAAGGAGCGCGCCCGGTATTTTTCGGCAGCAGAGCAAGAACTCTTGAGTGAGGGATTTCAGGAGTTTCAGAGTTTCATTAAAACGCAAGGGAACACTGCAAAGGCTGCAAAAGCAAGGAGAGAGGGCTGGCAGAAAGTTGCTGACAAATTAAACTCGTAAGTAATTTAATAATGACAATAATAATGGAGTGGATTGATATAGCGCTTTTCAAGGCACCCAAAGCGCTTTACAATACCACTATTCATTCACTCTCACATTCACACACTGGTGGAGGCAGCTACGGTTGTAGCCACAGCTGCCCTGGGGCAGACTGACAGAAGCCAGGCTGCCATATCGCGCCATCGGCCCCTCTGGCCAACACCAGTAGGCGGTAGGGTAAATTTATTATATTATATTATATTATATTATATTATATTATATCATATTATATTATATTACATTATATCCCCTTTCACATTAGAGCCACAACAGGACCCACTAGAACATGGGAACAAGTAAAAGTGAAATATAAGAATATTCTACAGAATGGTAATATTTATCACTTATATTGCTTTACGTCTCTTGGAAAGAGACCCTGAAATAATCTGTTTGTTTGTTCATAACAGCAACCAAGAAAAGGGCAGAGCACAAAAAGACAGGTGGTGGTCCTGCACCCCCTCGTCAACAAGTTGGTTAAGTGAATAATACCCTCACGGGAATATCGATATCTCTCAATGAGCACACTGTCGCGCTGAGCTAAAGGATCCTGTCTGTCCCGCAATATACGCTGGATTCTGAAAACTCTCCTTATCAATCTTGCACCTTCCGCAATGGGCTGCTCGCGTAAACGGACAGGATATGACTGCGACAGACTTCCCAAATCCACCTTCGCTTTTATAGCCGTGGTCTCTCATCTTGATTACACGAAGTAATTTGCAATTACTGCTCTGAAATATGAATTACATCTGTAATAATCACATACATGTAATAGAATGTTAATAGTACATTTCCCTTTTTTAGGAGATGACTGTGTGAAATTAATAAATGGATCAAGTGCTGCATTATCTTTAGTTACATTGATGTTATTTATTTATGGTGAAACAGTGGTGGAATATCGCTGTTGCTTTCGTATAAATGAAGCGGACATACCTGCGTGGCCGCGATCTAATCTTGTTTACATAAAGTAAACCTGCTCCCGAGCAGGTTTACGCTTACGGCTCTGTTGCTATGGCAGCAAGTCCCAGATGAGCTTCGGGGAACCGAACGATCCAAGATCACGCGAAATCGTCAACAATCTAATCCAGCTAACTTACTTAGCGAGGTACGAAGAACGGGCCCCAGATCTGTGAATCAGGAGTTGACTGACACAACATTTCTGTCTGCAAGTGCAATGAGATCCACTCAAAAACTTGTAAGAGGTGAGGTACTGTAACTTCTGAGAGCTTCAGTTTGCTTTGTTTTCTATAGCTGTTTAGCTTTACTAAATATAAGAGAGAGAGATTCAATGAATCTTGAATAAAAATATAATGGAAAACTCAACCCTCCTCTCAAGACGCAAATCAACAGCTGAACCGTGAAACATCTGAGCCAGTTGATGCGGGGCGATCATGGCTCAAGAGTTGGGAGGTCGCCTTGTAATCGGAAGGTTGCCGGTTCGAGCCCTGGCTTGGACAGTCTTGGTCGCTGTGTCCTTGGGAAAGACACTTCACCCGTTGCCTACTGGTGGTGGTCAGAGGGCCCGGTGGCGCCAGTGTCCGGCAGCCTCGCCTCTGTCAGTGCGCCCCAGGGCAGCTTGGCTACAATGTAGCTTGCCATCACCAGTGTGCGAATGGGTGGATGACTGGATGTGTAAAGCTTTGGGGTCCTTAGGGACTAGTAAAGCGTTATGCAAATACAGGCCATTTACCATGAGCACAGTAGAGGTTTCTGGGACATATCTACTGGGTATCTGAGCAAAGATCCATCTAAGTGTACTTATCATTTGGCCTACATCAGTTATCATGGTGTTTGCTCAGTGCTCAGGTGGGGCTCAGGTGGGAGGAGCCATTACTGTGTCCTTGTTGTGGGTATAGCTGTTAAGAAGATATGTCCTGTTACATCCTGGTGATGCGATTATTACGAAGTGGTGACATTTGCTTTACCTTGCTTTTAGAGCTATCTATCTATCTATCTACCTCACACTTTTCTTAGGTTGTGCTTTGGGCTGAAATATTCCTACAGGTAGCTGGTGAGTTGAAACGTGACACCAAAGGTTCTTGATTAAATGTCTGTGTGATGAGTTGAGAAACTGATGCCAAAGGACATCTTCAGTAACTGTTCTGTAAATGAGGATCCCGCTGACAGACTTATTATTAGTTTTTTCATAAAAAGGCAGAAATATTAACAAATGATTTTCTTTGATCTGTAGCTCATATGAAAGTCAGAGTTTAAAAATGCTCCCAGCTTCAATGTGTTGTTTTTTCTAGGCGCTCTCTCTCTCTCTGCTGCGGCTCGTCCTCCATTCTCTCTCTCTGGTTAACTGTATTTTTCCTCCAGAGTTCAGATGTTCAGACAGGTAGAGAGCGGGATTCCTGCTGATAGCAGGTGCTGCTGTCCTCTCCTCACCGTTAAGTGCCTCCTCCTCCACTCTTCCATTTTCATATTTCCACGCACGACTGCCTTGACATTTAGTACAGAGAAATTGACTGTTTTCAGGGACTCTCCGGGGAGCGCTGTATTACTTTGTCCTGTCAGAAAAAGATGTCATGAAAGGAAGGTGATGTCAGGTCCACCGGGTTGTTTATTGAATTTACGGCACCATTATTTCACCACTCAGCATGATTGTATTCATATTATACCCCATCCCACCAAGGTCACCAGCACATCACTTGCCAAGTGACCTTGCGCTTGGGGGCCCTGGGGGGCTGAGTTTAACCAGAGAGACAGGGACCCTTCAGCTTTCAGCTTTGATGGACAGTCGAATAAAGCTGGGAGCTCAATGACACACCAATCAGCCCGTGTCAGAGCCAGAGGAGAGCATCAGAGGCAGCTGCTGCTGCTTTTGCGACGAGGTGAAAACAGCCACTTTAGAACGGCGGCTCAACAAAGACTGGCTGACTTATGCCCTCGCACGGCGGCCCTCGCTGAGGTCATTTGGCCTGGAATTGTGGCATTGATCAACAGCAAGGATGACAACAGGGATGTTGTCATTGTCTGACCACCAATCACAGATAAGAAGTTCAGCCAGCTAGAGATGGAGGTCTCCTCAGGGTTAGGCCGTTCATCCTAGTTGAGTATAATTGAATTCAGGATTAGATTTTTACATGGAACACACTTGCATTCACCTGGTTTTGATCTCTTTGTCACTGTTAGTCAACAGTTGACAATTTTTGTTTATCTATCTATCTATCTATCTATAAATTCCCCTCTCACCCCTGTGGGCGGTCTATCCAATGTTGCTGTCATTCAGAACCTCTACAACTATCGCTACAGCCGTCTTCTTCTGTTTGTCTACCACCACTATGTCTGGTTGGTTAGCCACCACCATTTTGTCCGTTTGTATCTGGAAGTCCCAAAAGCTCTTAGCTCGGTCATTCTCCACCACCCTTGAGGGCATCTCCCATTTTGGCCTAGGGACTTTCAGGCCATATTCGGTACAGATGTTTCTGTATACTATGTCGGCCACTTGGTTATGGCGTTGCATGTATGCCCTGCCTGCTAGCAACTTGCACCCTGCTGTTATGTGCTTGATTGTCTCAGGGGCATCTATATTCATCTATATATATATATATATATATATATATATATATATATATATATATATATAGAGAGAGAGAGAGAGAGAGAGAGAGAGAAGAGAGAGAGATATGTGTGTGTGTGTGTGTATAGCCATATGAAGCCACACCTTCCTTAATAGCTGCCAATTTGATGTTGCTCCATGGAAACTGTATTCTGATATGAGCATTCGTGAGTTGGAGATGCTTTTGGATGAATTTGCATGTTGGCAAATGTGAATACTACGAGCCGGGAAGGTGGTGAGTGAAGATTGCCTCATTTTATTTAGTTTTTCACTTTATGCAGTAGTGACTGATTAGGGACAGATTTGTTTTTTAACTTTTATTTAAACTGAAATTAAAATTCTATAAAATAAGACACTTTTCAGCACAAGTAGCCACGGGGTTAGGCAGGTAGGGTTGGTAGAGTTCAGATGTCTGGACAGGTAGTGAGGTAAAACCAATGTGTGATAATAGCAGAAGAAACAACAGCAGAAAAGGACCTTCATGCTTTAAAGCAACAGTATAAGCCACTAACTAAGCTACCCAAATGATGTTTATATACATATGCATTAATACATTCAATGTAAAACTGCTGTATTTTAGCAAAGCTGATAATTTACATCCATTGTCTATAGGCAGGCGACACAAAAATGCACCTGGTGTTTCCCTCAGTTTGTTTTCCCTGATTTGTTCTCGTTCTTCTGGCTTCAACATTGCAGGCTCCTCTGACTAAAACTTGTGTTGGCTCTCTACATCTTAAGCAGGAGATCCAGGTCTCATCACCAGTGATTAGCCTCTCCATGATGGTGGAGTCAGTCTTACACATGAGATGATGATTGGTCTGCACAGGCCTGCAGGCAGTCAGACAACCAGGGGCCAACCTGAGAAGCAGCCACCCTGGAAGCGGCCATGACCTTGAAGGGAGAGTTTGCAGACATGTAGATCAGGTATGTTTGCCCACCTAAAGTGGGATTACTTTTAGAAAGTTAACAGAGTGAACTGAACTAAATAGTCTGTCTGTTAATGCGTTTCCCAAGTTTAAAAACAGGCCAAATTGCCCAATTAGGAGGATATAGTTGCAGTGAACAATGTGTTTCTCTTGCTAGTCACTATATCATGAAAATGACCAAATTTGCAGAAAACTACAGATTTAGAAAGTAGACTTCCAGCCTTAATGGAGTATTTTTTCCTGCTACACTGCGGTGATGTATTGCTGCTCTGCTCTGTTCAAGCCACACTCACTCGTGGTCACATTCTGCCAGACAAACCGGTACAGACACATTATGAAATGACAGCTATAGGCGGCAGTTATTTAAAGGTTGTCATGTAATTACTGCTCAGCGACTGTCCTCATCTGAAGCCCTCGACACTCTCAGGCTGCATTCAGGGTCAACGTGAGAAAGCGGCGGCTGATTTTAGCGTGCGCTCCCAGTCCACTATCACACAGAAGCTAATGGGTTTTATGGAAGAGACCTCAGTGCTGCAAAACAGCCAGGAAGCTTCAAAGAGTTCTCCATTTAATGCACTCATCCACAGTAAAATGGTAACACGCGATTATTGATGCCAAAATGGCACCTCCATCCACATCCATTTGTGGTTCACATCACACGGAGGATAACATCTATGTTTTGTAATTAGTATAATTAGCATTTCTCCTTGGCAGGTTGCTCTGCGTTGTGTTCAAAGTCGAGCTGACATGTTGGTAATGATAACGGTGACGGATTTATCCCCTTGATGTTTCATCAATCACACTGAGATTTTCAAAAAAAAAACAAATGTCCTTCCAAAACCCGAGTTTTTACTCAGTGAAAAATAACGTGCTCACTGCCAAACATTGACTTTTAATACATCTATATTCTGTGCCCTGATTTCGTCATACAGCCTGCGCTGATATTATTTGAGGAGACACAGTGTAGTACAGTGAAGTCTTTGCCTAATTAGGATACAGGATCTTAATGTAGTGCACCTTTTTCCCTGAACAGGAAAGACATCAAAGACACCGACCAAAGTGCTTTGGAACAAAACTGACACACATGAAGAAGAGTCCTGCGTTACCAGCAACAACACACTGATTTACGTTTGCAGTGGTCAGAGTTTTGGTACACCCGAAAACCACTGGAGAGATTATATTTCTTCTCTGGCCTGGGATCCCCAAGGAGGAACTGAAAAGTGTGGCTGGGGAGAAAGATGTCTGGAGTAATCTGCGTAGGGTATTTCCACCGCAACCCCACTTTAGATAAACAGAAGAGGATGGATGGATGGATGGATGGGTAGGTGGGTGGGTGGATTTTGCAGTGATATTGCTTCCATGTCTATGCCCAAAGGGCATAGTGTATATTGAACAACACGGATAGAAAAAGCGTGTTGATGATGCATGTCTCTGTTTTCAAATTTGATTGAGTTATGACTCCTTGAATGAGTTTGTGGTCTCACTGTGGCTTTTCATCTGCTTTTATCCTGTTCCCCTTAAGTGGTGTTGGTGGTGGTAAAGAGGCAAACTCTTACCTATTAGGAAATGACACTCCCCCCCCCCCCCACACACACACACACCTACACACACACACACACACACACACACACACACACCACCATCACCACCGCCACCAACGAGGAGGAAGAGCATGTAAGCATCATACAGGACGTTTCATAGGCAGAAGTCACAAAGATCGCTAAAAGTAATATTTTAGACTTCCTTTATTCTGTGATATTTCCACATATAGCCTAAATATTTAAGTACTTCTTGTTTTGTTTTTTTCAAAATGAAAAAGAAAAGACAGTCTGGTGTTAACCTGCTAAAATGTGGGCCGTCCTCAGAATTAATGAAGGCAGAACTGGATCTGCATCAGAACCAGCTTAACGGAAGGAAAATACTTTCCACGTATGCCCCTGCAGTCCGTACTGATTGAACAGCTGTTAATGTGCAATCACATATTCATCATTTTTAATTTATATACTGAACATTACACTATATACTGCACACAGCAACATCTGAAAATGCTTCAATGGAATATAATGGAAACTTGCATGACTTTCCATTATGCCTGCTTCTTAAACTTACCCCTATTCATCTCTTTTAGAATGGACTTGACATTTTTATGCCCTTTATATAAGGTAACTTGCATGTAACAACTTTTTCTATAGCTTACTGATATAACTGCGTATCTGTGAGCACTGTGCTCGGCTAATTTTATGCCTTTCTCTTTTATGTTTGAGAAATGACGCAAGTTCGTGTCGTTTTAATTTATCACTTTTAGCTATAATTTACATCTAGTAAATCAAGTAATACATGTTTAAAAAGTTTTTCCTACCTGAAACATCTCAAACAAGTTGCTAATTTAAAAACATGACTTTTAATTTTTAACTTAAACCTTTCTTTAGTTCATCTTTATGCATCAAACTGAAAATGTAATGTTATAATTATTATTTGCAGATGTTTGTCACCAATAAACCAATTGTTTCCAAAAAGCCACTAGCATGGCTGACTTTGAGAGTATGATCCCTTATAGTGAGGGAGACACATCTATTACTTGCAACTTAGTTGTTAAGGAGCAGATTTACTGTTGTTTGAAGTTTAACCACAACCTTTTTCCTAAACTTAAAAAGATGTTTTTATAGCTTAACCCTTGCTGAGTAGGTTTTACTTCCATAACTCCAACCAGTTAGTGAAAAATGGAACAAATTAGGAAGTGGGGAAAAACTATGGGAACTATCAAAGTATCAAAACACAGCCATCTAAGTTTTCTTGGATACACTGCCTCCACCTTCCAACCTCCTAATACAGACATCGAACCATCTGGCAAAGCCACACTGCATTTCACATGCAGATAAAAACATGCTACCAGCGCACAGTGCAGAGAAAACAATGGCTAGCAATAATAGCGTAATGTTAAGTTGGTCTTTCAGGTAGCTGATGTATGTCCTTTTTTTAAGGGAGATCAGTTTTCCATATAAAACACCTTTTCAAACAGCAAATTCAAGCCCACACACATTTTACGATGATGCAGCATTGCTAAGTGTTGCACCACTGTGCCACTCTAACATCTGGGAACAATAAGTTACTAATAATAAGCACACAATAGAGAACTGTCAATGGTTCCCAGCTGTCATCCTGAAAATCTATACTGTTGATGTTGGTGTTGGTTAAAAACTGCATTTAAAGTTCAGTATTTTTGTCCATGTGATGCAGAAAGTCTGTCTAAATCTTAAACCTTTCACAGCACGGCTACGCACAGAACTCAAATAAAACTGAGTACGCTACGACTGTTGTAATAAACCATCAGAAAGGTTGCTTTAATGTAGTCAAGCAACTGTGTAAGTATAACGCAACACTTTTCTGGTTTTAATGCAGAGCCATTATGCAAATGTTTCTGCAATATGTAGGAAAAACAAACCTAAAAGTGGAGTCAAATAATTACCGGTGGGAGGAAAACACAGTAGGGACATCCTGAAGTCTGATATGGAAATAAAATCCCAGTTGATGAGGAAATTGGAGGCTGTCTGGGATGTTAAGTCCTGAATAATATTGAGCTTTTTAATCTGGATGATGCCCTGTGTGTCTAAGTTGAATGAAAACTTAAGAACAGAAGAGTTTTATAGTCAGAAAGAGAAAGATCAAGGACTCCTTCACCATGTTCCCATAACACCATGCTTGTGATTGTATTTAGTATCTTTATTTATCTTAAAGATTCTGTAAATTAGTGGTTCCCTAATGGCGTGGGGTCACATGGATACTGTGTCATGCATGCTCAATCATCCAGTGAAGGAAATCCAGGAAAGTTGTTTCTGTGTTTCTGGATGTAGCGTTTGAGCATGCTACTATATTTGGATGGGAGGGTGCAGCTAGCAAGGTGCATACAAAAGCTGTGCAGGTCTATCATGAAGACACATCTGCTATGTGTGATCTTCTCTGCTGTCATTACAAAATGCTGGAGAGACTTTGGTTCAGTTTTGTTGCAGTTCCCACATGATACACTGACGTATGAGCAGAGGATGTGCTCAGCTGTCCTCAGGTAAAATGTGGTAAGAATAGCAGGATGAAGGTTGGCCTTTTCGGCCTTCACAGAAAGTGAAAACGCTGCTGAACTGTTTCAGGGTTGTGCCTGTATGAGGTCACCTTCCATGTTCACTCTCAGATACTTTTCTCTTGGTCTCAGTAGCAGACTCCCAACAATCATCTCCGTTGTCTCCGCTGACCTCCTCTATGTATGCAGACTCCTCACTGTCACTGAGCCATACCAATGTTGTCATCTCTAAACTTGATGATGTAGTTTGCGCTGTGTAGCTCTGTGGCAGTACAGTCATGTGTCAACAGGGTGAGCAGGTGTGGCCTGACCACACAGCCTTGTGGCACACCATACAGGGTACTGTTACAGAAGGAGGTGTCCATGATCAGTATGCTCAGCTTCTCAATCTGTTGATGACTGATTTGCGGAAGTCTGTGAACAGCAGTCTGATGTACCTGCTCTGTACCTCCACCTAAAGGGTCTAATTATTCCAGAAGAGAGGACTTCATGTGCCTCAGGACCAGCTTTCATACTACTTGATGATATGTGTTGTAGGCTGATAATGGCTGTGGTAAGACACAGTTGACTTCTTGGGCACAGGGATGATACTTTTGCCTTTAAGGCAGGTATGAACCATTGCTCTGCTCAGGGATGTCTAGCAGAACATCTGCCAGTTGGTTAGCACATTCCCAGAGCACCCAGCCAGGTATGTTATCTGGTCCAGCAGCTTTCTATGGATTAACTTTATGCCAAGTCTTCCCAACGTTAGCCCTGACCAGAGGAGGGGTGGTTTTTCTCACAGTTACCTTTTTTTGTTCCTTAAGCGTACACAGAAGTCATTCAGTGCATCTGGCAATGAGGCATCACTGCTGCAGTCCTGAGGTGCTGGCATGTAGTCCGTAATGAATTCTACTCCTGGCCACATAATGGTGAGTCCATGAAATGGCCATGCTGGTTCTTAGCAGAGAGAGCTAAATTTGTCAGAGTCCATCAAAATGGAGTGCAGTGAGTCCCTGATTCCAGGTGGATGAGTTGTGAAACTATCCACTTTACCAACACACTTTTTGGATCCAAACTGCAAAGATGTTTATTTCCACTGTAAAGTTTCATATTTTGGGGACTGACTCACTTTTGGAACCAGGCACCGCAGTTTTTAACACTTCATAGTAAGCTCCTTTTCCTCTTTAGGTTGCCACCCACATGGTTTTGCTGGACCAATTCTTCCTCACATATCAGATGACAGATTATTTTGTGCAGGTATGAATACAGGTGTGTCGTGATTTCTGGCTTGGTGTGCTTTGGGCACAAAGACTTTGAAAACGGCTGCAGTAAATCATGTGACAGGAGTTCAGTGAAAGGAGAAAAGGGAGAAATATTACTTTGATAAAAATTATTTTCTTTAGCACCTCTTACCCTCTGCACCTATTTACTTCAGGTACGTTTGACTTATGAAATATCCAGTTGACACTTTTCCATTAAGCCAGACTTTAATAGGTGCCAGAAGTGGCTGTTTTCTGAGCCCTGGTGGCTTTTTTTGTTTCAAGAAAATAAGATTTCAGGAGTTGGTATTCTAAATGAGTTGTTAAGAGGGATATTTGGCTGAATAGTTGAAATGAAGCTGTGATTTGTGGAAGAATCTTTCCTTCTCGCAGATCTCCTATTTTCCCTGCAGGGGTAGAAAACATTAATATCTCACCGTATGTTAACTCCTTCAGCTTCTGGCTAATGTTTCAGAACAGGGGAGAAAATCGACTTTCTAATGCGAGGTTTTACAATGCCACCGGTATGAATGGATGTTTCTTCATTAAGAAGTTAAAGCCTCCTTGGTATACATTATGTAAACCAGCACTCAATACACCTCAGGTGTGCACTTAATTCTGTTCTCCTCCAACCTCACCAACAGCGTCATTAAAACTCCATTACGCATAATAAAGGAAAGAGGACTCATTCTGAATTGCTGAAAGCCAAAATATATGGCACACTTGTGTGAAGTGCTGCTGGGAAAAAAAGACAAATTCTGGGTCTAAATGTCTCAAATGAAAATAAATGAAGAAATGCAAATCATAGAATTGTACCAACAATGCTACAGCTATTACCTGTAACTGCAGTGAGTCAGGAGTATGAGGCATGCACGCACAAGTCATCAGCGCAATAATTCCTGTTCATAAAAAGGTTTTTATCCTCAGTGTTTGGATTTAGTTTCCAGTCCTGAAATGTTTGTCTGTAATGTGTAGTAACCAAAATGTCCCAAAGCCTTCAGAGATTTTTTTTTTAAACACAGCACATTTAGAGCAACACATGTCTTTAGGAAAATTCATCTCAATGGATTAATTTTCTATCAACATCAAAGGGAAAATGTTCATTTACATATTTGGCAACTCACAAATTGATGCTGAGCATGTTTAATCAGCAGTTGGTTGGGACCTTTGTACATGACATCCCTAATATGGTCATCCTGTCTCAGTTACATCATAGAGCTCATACAGAATGCAAATTCTGTTTGGAGCAGGATGAAATGTGCTTTTTGATACAACCACATGTGAAACCTCCGCCGTGTTTACCGTTGACCAAAAAAAGGTCTGTGTGACGAAAAGTCGGTCCACCTTAAATTAGAGATAGAGCCTGGGCTACATTACTTCCTCTTCATCATATGGGATCTAGAAAAGAGTTCCAAGGACATGAACCAGGAAGCAAAACTTAAGCAAGTCATCAGCACACATCTGAGAGACAAAGGGCAACAAGCATACGAGAAGCCAAAGTCATTGAGAACTGTGGGAGGAGATAGTAGGTGTGACGGGTCGTGTTAGATTTACAGACAGATTGCTTAGAGTGTTCAGAAAAAAAGACGCGCCCTCTTTGGCTCATCTCCTTCTGTCCAAACTCATCTACTTCCTATAAAATCTTTACGAGCGGCGGAGAAACCTGCCAGGAAGCTTCATCTTGTGACAGCAAGCTGCTCTGAGGTCCGTGGCACCGTATGGGAGGGGGAAAAAAGTTGAATCCAGGATGAAAGGATAAAAGAAAAAATGCTTCAACTGCTCCTAGCACGCTCAGAAAACATGACTTCCTGTATCGCCGGGCGTGACAGACATGACAGGCTGAGCAGTTAAGCTGACACTCAGCCGTCCTCTCTGTCATGTCGAGAGCAGGGGGAGGTCAGGCATTCTGACAGCCGCCGGACGCAACTAGCTGCCGAGCCTGACGAGTCACCTTCCATCCACCTCGCTAAACTACCAACTTCCTGACATAACTTCCTGCTGCCGCTCTCTTGCCCCTGATGGATGGCGCGGCAGTCCTCACCAGAGCGATCTGCAGACAGCCTCTGTCGGAGGAAGAGGAGGGGACTGGAGGTCAACACATGAAGGGAGATGGAGTCAATTAAAACTAATAGGAAACAAGAGAGCACTTGAGGTCAGGCAGGACATGCGGAGATGGGGAGACTGTGTTTTTTTTTTTTTATCTTTGAGGACCAATTAGAGTTCGAGAGCAACAGACATTTTGTCTGCTCCTTGCTTTCTGTGTGGGGGGTGGCACTTTTTAGGGACAGGAACAGACTCGGGTTAAATACACACCTCTTTAACCCCTTGAAGTTCAATTCCAACTCACTTGCTCTTAAATTACGTTAAAGCCGTTACGTTATTAATCTGTGTCAAATCAGAGCCGAGCGTCCAAGCCTTATACAAGCAAAACTGCAAATCTTAAAGTGCTTCTTTCACATGTTTATGGATTGATATTGCTGCTGCATTACTGTATTCCATTTGCTGCTGCACATATTTCAGATTTTGCATATTGGAAATATTTAATATTCTGTTAGATAGATTAATCTAGAGCACATGAATAAAATTCTATGAAAGCATTTTTGAAGTATGGATCTCCTGTGAGGATTACACAGTAGGTCAAAAGTCAACCTTTCATGTGCTCATAAAAACACACCAATCAATGCATCTGAATTGATTAACAAGTACATAATAAAAGTAAATCAAATAACCAATAATAGGAACAGAATTAAATCATCTGCTGCTCAATAACAAACAACCTGCAAATGATGAACAGTATTAATCTTTAGTATGGTGACTGTGAATGACAAGTGGACATGAACAAATGAAGAGCTCTTGTCTACAGGAATCAGACAACCCAAAATACCAGCATTTATCAACTTTGTATCATCCTAATGCTGTTCGGCCAAATCTGCAGCTCTGTGAAGACTTTTAGTTGGATTCAGCCCGATCTCACACAAAACTAAAACTTTCTTCAGGGAGTTAAAAAGTCCTATTTTGCATCAAATAAAAAAGAAATGTTATGAGAAATGGGGATCCATTCAATGCATATGTAAAAGAAAGCATAGTGGGAACTTTACTGCAAAATGAAGTGAGCATACTGGCATTTCAGTTGAGCTAAAGTCAGCTTGAATATTTTCATTTTACACAATTAGAAGAGAAGCTGTGAGGCCCACAGACAGGAAACATTAGTATAAATTCTTACTTGACTTCCGTCTCACTCGCAGTTGTTTCTACACATGGGTCACAGTTTCCTCAAGCACAGAAACCAGCTAAGAGGTTAATGTGGTACCAAGTCTAGAATAAAACCTCCATCAAAAGAAGAGTTAAGAAGGGGGAACCTTATATAAATTTGGCACAGGGATAAATGGAAGTGAGTGTGGGATGACTGCTGTTGAACTGAGTTACTGAGAAAACTGATATCTCAACACTTGAACTTGGAATGATGAGATTTATGAAGGTAAGTTGGATGTTGGAGGCATCTCGGGTTCCTAGAGCCTTTCCCAGAGAGGCAGGATACACCCTGGACTCATCGCCAGCCTGCCGCAGGACTAACACAGAGAGACAGACAATCATTCACACCTATGGGCAATGCAGAATCAGCAGCTAACCAAACCAAAACAACAAGGCTTTTACTGTGGGAGGAAGCCAGAGTACCTGGAGAGAACCCACGCAGAAGGGAGTGGATTTGAACTCAAGACTATGAGGCGATAGTGGTAACCACCACGCCACCATGCTGCAGAGGCAAAAGAAAGAAAAAAACACTTTTCACATAACTGAGTGATTTTAACAACATGTAACATGTAACAACGATATATTTTTGTACAGCAGCTTTAAAGCTTCATCTTTGACTCGGAACATGATTTGCTTTCTGATTGGACCCGGTTTTTCTGAAACTGTATTTCAGATGTAAATCCTGATTAAAATTTATTTTTCCTTCTATCAGCCTCCAGTAGAATTTAAGTCATTTCCCTCTCTTCCTATTTCAGGCAGTTGTGTTTTTATTGAACCCAGAGGGGAAATTGGTTTGTTAACAGCAGCAGTGAGGAGGTGTACGGATTACGGAGAAGAAAAAACAAGGGGGGGAAACGGGATAATGATGGGAATGAATACAAATAAAATCATATTAAAGTTTGGATCTTTATGCTAGTAGTAAAATATTAATGAAACCTTGTAAAACTGTGGGAGAAAATGATAATTTATAACTCACGGATCTGCTAGTTAAAATGTGATGATGTGAAACTCAGATGGAGTTATGAATAAACAGAATGATTCAGGGAAATGATTCAGAAAACTTCCTTTAAATGATCCGTGGGCTTATTACTGCAGACAGAAATGAAATGAATAATGTGAATACTGGGATGTAAGGCATGTGGGACTTACCGGAGCATCTTTCTAACTTTGTTAAGCCCACTCCTGCTTTTGGTCAAAGTTTTTTTTTCCTTTATTGATGGTTAATAATATTTAATGATTATTAGTAAAAAGAACATTCATATTTCCCCCCCAGTATATCTTTAAATGTTCAGCATATCCATAACCACAGATTTTCATTTTCAGAATAAGAGCATCTTTTAATCCCTGGTGGAAATGTTGTTACAGACACTCAATTAAAATATAAATAGAAAGATGGGGCTCAACTATGGGGCTCATAATGCATATAATTATATGATTACTTTTCCTATAGTCATCCAAAATGCGTAAAACATTTAAATATATATATAATATTACACTTGACACGTGCACAAGATTTAAAATAGCAGAACAGTGGTCTAGTGGTTAGCACCGTGTTCCCACAATAAGAGGCCTTTTTGTGTAAGGTTTGCATTTTAAGTTAATTATTTCAAAGTTAAAACAATGTGATGTAGAATATAAATATCATATTACAAGTAAAAAATAGTCCAAGTCAAAATGGTCCGAAATATATATTTGATCTGCTGATGCCATATGAGCCTCAGAGACTTCTAAGATCATCTGGGTCTACAAAACTACAGCTCAAACTTTAAGCTTCATATCAACTGAGATTCTCAGAATCCACAAAAATCTAACAGTGAATCTGAGTCACATTTAAAATGCACTTATGGATTCTGCAGCCAGGCCTGTGAGGTGTGTTTCTGCCACAGCCATCTTCCTCCGGGTGTCTGACTGCCGACCGTGCTCGTATCAAATGACACTTGTGGTGAATTTTTACACTATTATGAAAGAAAATGTCAGAATGAAGCAGCAGGAAAATGACATTCTACATGTTGGTTAATGTATCTGTATTTACTCTTGAACATGATCATGTACTAATACATATCATAACGCTCTTTTAATTATGTTAAATTAATAATTATGATTATAAACTCAGATTAGCTTAACTGAGTAAAGAGAAAGACGATCACTTTTAATTGTCTAAGTAAAGTATAAATGTTTGCCAGCGTGTCTCTCTATATGTTAAGTAAACTTTCTAAATCTATATGGGCACCAAGGCAACAGTGACGCTGAATTTACGAGTTACGTGATGAGAGCTGCATGGCTTTGATCACATGGATTTGTGGAAAACAACGATGGAAAAGCAGCAATAACTAAATGACTCTGAATAATTCTATCATTTTTTAAAATGCATTTTTAGAGTGGGTTTCTACAGCACACAACATCACAAAGATGGCAGCAAAATTTTAAAATGTTAACATGTTGCCTGCATATTTTCTGCAAAGTCTACAGACATGGTTTACATCCACATGATCTAAGTGCATGGCCTAGACTCTTTTCATTATAGCACTGTGATCGCTGTGAATATAAAAAGCTTGTAGCAGAGTGCTCGACCCCTCTCTTTCCTCTGCAGTGCATTTCTGAATCTTTGGCAAATTGGAATGATTTCATGTTGACGATTATTTTCATGTGTTATAATGAATCATATCTCATATCTAATATAAACAACAGAAAAGTCTATGGTCAGCTATGCACACTTCAAGTAAAAAGCAACAGTTATTAACTGGAAATGCCGATGTGTAGTTCACAGATATAAAAATCATTTATATGAAACAGTGTAATGTATAAAGACATGTATAAAAAATTCTGTTCACTGTGGGTAATCAGTACTTTTATAGATATATAAAAGTACAAACTTCACATATGGAGAAAATAAAAGTCAGTTCATAACCCAGCATGCTTTGGTTGAATTCTGTTGTTTCACATTTTGTTCTGTCTCTGTATGTTACTGGTGAAACACAACAACATCACACTCGCTGCAATGCAATGCTGTCCTGACCTCCTGCCCTCTGGTGTTTGCCGAAAACACACTCTGATGCCCAGTTTGCTTTAAATTGACGGGAATCAAAAGCTTCTTTTCCACTAGTACCCTTTTTGCTTGACTCGACTCAACTCTGCTCTACTTGGTTTCAGTCATTTTTTTATTACAATTGCATACCATCCATTGTGGTGGTATTTATAGCAGCATGAAAGAGCCATGATGTCATCTGTAACAGCAGAGGGAGGTATTTTATTTCAAGCCAACATGAAGATAATCACAGGGAAGGCGTTTAATCAGACATTGTTAACACATTTACATGTACAAAAATATTAGCCGCCTAGCTTAATCATCTCTGACATTTAAGGACATGTACTTCGTTTTTTGTTCTTGATTTCTTGTCTTTAATTATATTATCTCCCCCTGCTGGTAATGCAACTTCTGCATAAATGTCTGTTAAACGCTTTGGTGTGATAACGGGTCGGTTGAGCATCTCATTTGAACCTTTCTGGTCTTTCATTTGGTATGGATCCAATATGTTTCCCATACATTGAGCCCTGAGCAAAAACACATAGACAGCTGTCACTTGGAAAGTCTAACCTGTGTCCAAATTGTGTAAAAGTTTCGTGTTTTGCACACAACACTCAAAAAGGCTGGGGAACACCCTGGATATGAGTTACTCCGGGAGGTTTTGCTGCAATCTTCTGGATGTATTTATGTCAGTTTAGTTTAGTTCAATCACTGCATAATCATATTTGCATGTCTAACCCCACGCTCAACTGTTAATGTGCCTCATTTTCGTGAGATCAGGTAAAGGATGCATTCAGAGCAGAGACTGATTATTTGATAACATGAGTTACCGCCAATATCATTACACCTGGATAGCAGTGAAATGGCAAAACTACTTGATATTCAGAGCTTCTGTGTTGAACGCATTTAGTTCCATTCATTCTAATGCGTTCTCTGTATGGCCCCTACACATTGCATACATGCAAGAAAATAAGTGGAGGGAGACAGTCAGCCAGCATACCTTCACAATAGCCTCCTCATTGAAAACACCTTGGGATAATGATGGAGGTACTCCTAAGCGGCTCGGTGGTCAAGAGGAAGTGGGGCTTATCGCGGTTGCCGTGGCAACTGACGGAGGAGACCATGAGACGGGCACAGATGTCTTGTCTCGCTCGCCCGGTCTCGTTAGGAAACAATCTGTGGCGGTTTTCATTTGAGAGGAAAAACGGAGAGAAACGTCGTATCTGAGCTGATGATGGAGAAGAAAATGTCTGCTTCAGCTCACGCTGAAGCAATTATTGGCAATTTATTTCATCATCTATGAATTCATGACCTGTACTGACATCCATTTTTCCCCACTGTCACACGAGAGACAGAACGGGCTTTAGTTGGTGTCCTGCACCCTGAAAACAAGCCTCGTTCCATTTCTTGGCTTAAATAAATGCGGGGAGGTTCCAATAACCAGAAGTTCATTCAGCATTTATTATTTCAATTTGTGAGAATGGCTTCCTGATGACGACAATCTCAGGTTAAAATATTGCCATCAACACAGGCCCACATCCAGTAGAGAACACAGTGTCCCTTCAGTCTGGTTTCGTGTTATGCGGCACACACTTTACACACCTGCAGTCACACATAGTCACACAAAGCTATTTTCCTTTTTTAGTTTAATCAGGAATTTAGTCACATGGTGTGTTGTAACTGTGAGTGGTAAAAAGGTTCTTGGAAAAAGAACTGAATCACTGTTTTAAACATATCACAAAACCCCAAAATGTTTCAGAGTCGAACAAGATATTAAGACAGGAATATAATCGCTTAGAGGTGGGCGTAACTTGGCAAAGATGGTGTCTCTGGAGAAATGCTTTCATTGAGCTAAAGAGGACTACTTTATTTAGAAATCTGAAGCTCGGGTAAGAAACAGTGATCAAAGTGAGGTTAAAATCATCGGACCAGACCTGATCCCATTCAGCAAAAACGATGCCGCTGAAAAACAAGATGATTGCAGATCAGTTACAAATATAAAGGCCAACCTACTACACTCCTCTCCACACAAACAGCTTCCTGCTAGAAACTGTTTGTTAGCTAATTGCATTAAATGCATTAAAATGGCTCAACAGGCCCGAAAGTACTATTCAAGAATGCTGTGCTACTTTTTTGCTGAGTGAAAATTGAGCATTTTGTCTGTTACTCTGCACTGATTAGCTTATATGTGTGTCTGTAGATGCTAACCTGCCGTCTGCTAACCTGGCTAGCTAGAATTAGCTGATAATGTAAACGTCACTTGTAGCTCCAGAACAGTAAAATGCATTAAAATCTCCAAATCAGAGTCCAAATCTGGTGGGCGACATCTATCTTTTAGAGTCTTGTGTACTGCTGTAAACAAACTGATCATATCTGCCAAAGATCCAGTTTCTGCTCCAGATTTCAGAACTTTGAGTGCTTTTATTGATCTCGCAGTGATGCTGTGTGTAGTTTTTGGGGTGATTAAATGCAGATAATGGAAGTGCTTAGATATTAAGTATTCAGCTGCAATGACACTGATTTAAGCAGTGACTTTAATTCAGATAAAGGGTTACTAAGACAATCTTTTCAAACGTAATGAAACTGACTGTGAATACAGTTTATTTATCCTAAGGATTTTTTGTGCCTTGTTAATCTTGTAAAATGGAGCGTGTATTGCTGACTGTAGCTACAAACAGTCACTAATTATACATAATTATTCTGTTACTCATTTTTCAGATCCTTGCTCTTGTTTCATGTTCTGAACTTGCTGTAGTCTTTGACGGGTTTACATTTCTCTCGACTCTTTTTCCCTTCTTTTGGTGCAAGTACTTGTAAGAATAACTCTTCTTTTAAAAAAGAAATCGGAATGAGAACTAAGTGCACATGAGGCTTTAAGGTGGCGACGTCAGAGCAGACAATGCCATTAAGCAGCAGATCTGGAAGTGATTATTCTTAAGACAATCAGACTGTCAGACAACTGGCAGCTCGTGCTCTGAGGCTAGAATTTTAAAGTGGCCTGACCTGCTCTTTAAATCCCGCCGTTACCGCCGCTTTTGCTGATCGTTGTCACCATCGCCTCCTGACATACTCTGATCTGAGAGCAGCTCGCGACTCGGTCTGTCATCTTAAAGAATAAAAAGGCGTCGCTCTCACTTCTCTAATGGGCCGAGATGACTGTTCACCTTTTGAGCTTAACGCAACCTGAGAGCAGCAGGTACGTTTCTTGCCTCTTTTTCGCTCGTTCTTTTTCTCACCATCCGAATAACCTGCGAGCTGATAATGGCTTCTCCCATCGAGGATTCATCCCTCGTTCTATAACTTTCCTCCTGAATGCAAATATACTCTGTCACATCTTTCTGACCCCCTCCTCCCTCTCTTTCCTTTTCTGTAGAAGCATAGCAGAGGATTAGCAGCCATGCGTGACTGATGGGGAGAAGATACGCCATCAGAATAAGTTAGAAGACGGAGATCTCTCCTCCTCCTCCTCTCCCCTCTCGATGTCTTTGTGCATGAAAGAAAGAGAGAAAGGGGATGAATGCTCTCTGAAGTGTCATCCTCTTTCCTCGTCTTATGAAACAGGAATAAGTGGCTGGTTGAAGTGGAAGGAGACTCTGTTGGGGTGAATCTAATCCGATGCGTGTTTTCTGTGACGCCACATCACCTGCACTGCAGCCCAAGGCCCTCATTACTGTCACCATCTGACTCGCTCTGAGTCTCTGTGTGTGTGTGTACACGAGGTTTTATGCCAACATGTGGAAATGAAATGGTTATAAATTCCTCAAACACCTGTGCTGTAAGCTTCCATCAGAATGCTGCACAGGTCTGAAGCACACTTCAGGAAAACTGGACCTAAAAAAACTTCTTGGTACCTGAAGCTGACTGGTTAGGACTAAAGCCACTTCCTTTTAAGAGCACCTGGTCCAGCTTTGGACAGAGGCAGAGGACTGATCCACTGATACCAGTGCACAGGAAGAGACTGGGAATCTTTCTTTTATGTGTAAGGCATAAACATCAGTTTTGCTCAAACATTGCTTTTTTTAATTTTGCAAATGGACCTGTGAAAAAATAAGAAAATAATAGAAAGTGCTAGAATATGCATTTCCTAAAAAAACGATCAGTACCTTTTGAGATTAAGAGAAAACAAATGTATTTATGTTTTTCAGATAATTAGTTCAATATGAGTCTTCACCTCAAACTGCCGTCTGGTACAGTTGCACTACTTTCTTCTTGCCCCGCTGTCAGTCTCTTAAATATAATTTGAATCGATGATAGCTTCATGTATTGTGTGCCTGCAAGAAAACAAGCTTTCGCTTTATAACAAGTGTTACACCAAACATAACGAGAGTGAGAAAAGCTGACGGGGAGCACCGCATCATCTCGGCTTCCACTGTGATGAATGGTGTTGTCAACATGAAACTGAATTCATTACATCAGCCTGTCACCGATACACGATCAGCTTTTTGAGTCAGGATCAGACTGATATCCAATCCAAGGATTGAACTGGTGCATCGCTAACTGTCTAAAACATCCTCTGACTAAAGTCTGATGGTGCAGAGAGTCAAGTCTTAGAACTGAAACATATTATGGAGATGCAAGGAGAAGCAATGGTAATGCTATCCAGACTTCCAGCTACGTTTTATATTTATATTCTAAATAAATAAAGTTACTGTGTTTTAATGCACTTTGAACTTTGTTTTTCATAATGAGATGACAAAGACTTTCTGCTGAATTTTAATCCATCTAAGTCATATATCAATCTAAAGAGGCACCGCAGATGTGGAAGGCAAACAAAGGTTTTTCACATTCTGCAACTACAGGCCTGATTCTTCGACCCACGTTTACACTGGGTATTAGAATGCTCTCTGTATCAGTAAAACAACTCAATGCAGGTGTAAACTGTCACAGAGCGCTGCCATCAGCCCATATGTGTAGGATCTCTGTCATGCAGCGTGTTGATCATTAAGCAGGTGGGAAAAATAATCCACCAAGCTCCACCTGTTGGTGATATTTCCAACCGCCCAGCAAACATCCATCGGACAGCAGTTCCTCCATCTGGACACTTTGTTCTGTTACACGATGTGTTATTAATCTCTAGCTCTCTTCCACAGCACGTCTTTTATCCTGTCTTCCTTCTCTCACCCCAACCAGTCGCAGCAGATGGCCCCGCCCCTCCCTGAGCCTGGTTCTGACGGAGGTTTCTTCCTGTTAAAAGGGAGTTTTTCGTTCCCACTGTCGTCAAAGTGCTAGGGGGTCATATGATTATTGGTTTTTTTCCTCTGTATGTATTATTGTAAGGTGGAGCTGACTGAATTGAACTGAACTGAAATGTACCACACACTCATTACCCAGAATTCCTGTCACTTAGGAGCTTCTTGGCTCCTTTATATTTTTCTTTGTTGCTGTTTTAAGATAAATTTCCTCTGTTGCATTCTTTAAGGTCCAAATCAGCCTGGGAAACAACATTTGTTCTGCGATTGAGCTTTGCTGTCACATGACCTGCTGACTCAGCAGATACACATATTTACATATATACACACAGAGCGTACTGATGACCTCTCAAAAGACAAGCATGACCCCATTACACCACTACACCACAGCTCACTCTCTCGCTCTCTGCCCCTCCCGCTCCATTTTTAGAGTAATGAGTCATTTATTGATCAGTGGGAGAACACAGCAGCGACTGAGGCAGAGCTGCAGCTGACATTTCTATTCATTTTCCCTTTGTGCTCCCCAGAACATAAAACATGGTCAAGATACAAGACATAAAAATATGTGACAACTAGACAGGTAACACACTCGCTCAGGTAAGCAAAATTTTGGAACAAAAAAACTTCTGAAAAAAATAAAAATATAGATAGCCCCAGTCATATTTACAGTGAATATTTATATCACCTTAGTTAGTGATAGCAGACATATCAAAATAAAGGAAAACGTTTTTGAAGTTGCTAGAAACCTTGCTAAAGTTGCAGTTATAGCTGCTAGCAGTCTGTTAATCTTCTGCTTTTCAAATCGGAGTCCTTCAGCTGGACCTCTGGACCACATTTGTCCTGTCAGAATGGACTGATAACCGAGAACAGTTATGGCAAGAGAGGTCACATGACCTCTGGTCACATGATGAATCAATGGTATCTCCAGCTAGCACGCTTGCAGTGAAGAAAGAATGCATTAACAGATAAACTGTGCAGATGTTTCCTGCTGCTCGGCCAGCTCCATTATCTGCCTTAATGGTAGTAGTAGTGGTGTTGGCGGTAGCAGGGTGCAAACAATAAAGTGTTAGGTGTTTACGCAGACATGATTTTTGTAAGGTCTCGTGTGCTTCACTTTATGTCTGTAAGAGGTGGAAGTACTGTACTGTATTAAGCTGTCCACAAACATGAAACATTATGGTTTACTTATCTAGTTTGTTTTTTTGTGTTTTGTTTTATTTATCTTTGATTTCATGAGGGGTCTTTGGGTTTCGGTTCTGTATCTTATCTTTTCCTGCCGGTGTGTTCCTTCTGTGTCAAGCCCGCCTCTCTTAGTCTGTGTCTGTGCATATGTGTTGAGTTTCCTGTTTTATTTCGAAGGTCAGTGTCTCAGGTTATTGTATTCTGTTCTGCTTCACTCAGTCTCATCAGCTCTGATTTCTCCCAGCTGTGTCTCCCTCCTGTCTCCCATTCCCTGATTGCCCTGTGTGTATTTAAGCCCTGTGTTTTCCTGTGTGCATTACTGGTCTGTCTGTGTTACTCCCCTTGCTCGTCCCCCTTGCTCGTCCCCCTGCTCGTCCACATGTACCTCCACATGTACCTCCACATGTACCTCCACATGCTACGTCCCATGCATGTACCTCCACTCTCTGTCTCCTTGTATTCAGATTTGTTGTTTAGTTCTTAGTTTTTCCCAGTTAAGGTTATTTCTCAGTCCTGTTCTCGCCACCCTCGCCTTTTGTTGTATGTTCCTCTCCACAATAAAGCTCACTCACACCACAACAGTACCAGCACTTTGGGTCCTTCTTCCACACCCCGACACGGTTTGCCCGGCAAACCATGACAAAAAGTGATGCCTACTAAACAGTTTCATTTAAATATTAGCAAAGAGTCCAATGAAGACATTACACAACATGTTGCCTGCAATATTTTTGTTACTTGACCTCAGTGCAGCCTTTTAAACTGACCATTGGATGTTAGTTAATACGCTTAAGACTGGTTTTGATCATATTTACCTGACAGGACTTTATATGTTGGGGTAAACACCTCTCCCTCTCTAACCTGTCGCGTGGTGCTCCACGAGGTTCAGTGGAAAAGCTCCAGATTATTTATGTGGGGTTCTTATCAAACACGCAGCTAGTCTGGTAATCCAGTCTCATTTAGCTGTCTGTGTGGACTTGTTTAAAAATTGATTTAAAACTTATTTAATGAAGCTTTCTGTTTATTGATATTACCAGTAACTATTTTCATTGTCTTCTTTCCTTAATTTCTTTTTGTGCTGTATTGCTTTTAACTGTATTTATGTATTTTCCATCATATTATTATTTTATTGTCATTATTCAGAGCTTTTCTGAACTTGATTGTTTGGCACTTTATAGATAAACTTCACTTACTTTACATTAATATTCATTTGTTAAATGCCTTTTACCAATGTTTGCTGATTTAATCAACTTTTAAAGAACTTATAAATAAAACATTTTAAAATGTGGTATTAATCATTTGTCTTCCACAGATGCATCCTGGTATGTGGTGTCTGGCATCTGATGTGTTGTCCTTTCTGCATGAGGCTGGAATGTACTGACCACCTGCTTTAAACATGAGAGATTATTACAGCTATTTTAGCTGCACTCCCTTTCAGTTTGACATCCAAACTGAAAGGGAGTGCAGGGAGATAATCTGCCTAAACTGCCTGTTCATTTTCAACCTGCCTGATAGTCTGACTGCTAGATACCTCTCTTTAGTAACGCCATCGTGTTCCAAGATGTCAAATATTAACTTGGTGAGAATAATGTTAAACATGAGAAAGACCTAAGTTGAATAGACTGGAATTACTCTTTAAAGTTAGGGATTTGAGGATTACGACCACGATAATGTGTGTGGTGTGAACACAGCCTTCTGAGGCTCTCAAGCAGATGAGTTTGACTGACCTCTGACTTGCAGTTTGAATTCTTTCTAGCCATCAGTGGCATCTATCAGGTTTTTTTTCCCCTCTCAGGAGCCTGATTTCATTCCAGCCTGCTAAGAAAAACCTGAATTAAAAAAAAAAAATCCACCTGGCTTATGAGACTGGCTGAAGTGTGCCATCTATTTGAGGCTAGGCCAGCTCTAAGGGGATCGAATGGTCACTGGCGAGGGTTTGGCGACTTGAAGCACAGACGATGACGCCGGCTCGGGGAGAAATCAGCGCCTGGAAGTGGCCCCCTGTAATTACTGGCCGCTCCGCTGGATGCTGATTGATGCTTCTTGATGAAGTAGCTCTGTGATTGAAGAGTAAAGACGCTCCAGGAAAATCTATAAGAGGCCTTTAACTGCTGCTGGAGGGGAGTGCCCGGATTGGCTGTCCTCCATTCTGCTGGTTAATCAGACCGCTGGTTTGGCCCCATCACGCAGCAGGCAAATGATCATCCCGGCTCATCAATCAGATCGATCTGGCACCTGAAAGACGGGCACACAGGCGTGATCGCAGCTTTCCACCTGCTGTGATTTCACTTATCCCTGTCAGCTCTCTGATGGCCTAAATTTATTAGGACTACTGTTAGAGCACTGCTGTGCTTGTTTTACTTTTATATACCGGTGTGTGTATATATTTCCTCTGTACTGTGGATAGAGAATTGGCAGCTTTTAGAGAGTTAATTAACAGAAATGCCCCAAAAAACAGTATTATAATCAAACTGTTGTCAGAAATCAGGTCCTTTAGCAGGTGGAAAATGTTAAAATGATAACATGCGAGTGTACGCTGGCTCCAAACTAAACAGCCTGGTGCTGCTTTCACTGTGATAATGTCAAATATCTGCAAGATGAACTTTTAAAGATCAAAGACCGATTTGTGACCTCTGGGGATTGAATGATTCATTATTCTCTAATATAACTCTGTACCTGCCAGCCACCATCCCAACAAACTAAACAGGGACCTAAACAATCTTTGGGTTTTAATGTTGTGATTTGTAGGTAAAAAAGATGCAGTCATTAAGTTCTGGGACTATTCCCATTTTAAAAAGGCAGGTTATCTTTTCATGCACTCATTTTAGATTAGTTAGTTACAGTGACAGCTGCATTTGCACATTTTGAATTAACCACAGCAGAGAGCAAACATCAACTGAGAGCTGAATGCTGCTATGAGTTTGTCCTCAAGAGTGAAACTAAAGGAGAACATTGAGCACCAATGACTGGAACTGTGGTAACTGCCATAGTGCCACTGGTGTAGAGGAGACCACACCAACGCAAAGATGCTGACTGTCTCACAAGCATAAACCTACTTCACCAAAGTAAAAATAAAAAGTTGGGACCTTGAAAAGCTGGAGGAGATACAGAGATACACAAGCACACACTGGTCATGAACATTATCTTTTATTTTCATGCAGTGAGTGGCCTCTCCTTTGACTAGACAGAATGTCACTGTTTTAACCATTTATACAACCAACCAACACCAGTGTTCACCAAAACTAAACACTCGAAGCACAAAATAGACATGTTGGCTTGCGTCACCTCTGAGACTGTGTTTTTGAGCATTTTGAAGTTTAAATGTTGAAAGAAGCAAGAGATGAAAAAGCTGAAAATATATCTTATTTTTTCAGCTGAAAATCATGTGGTTACTCCTGACAGTCACACAGCATGTTGTCTGGCTTTTGTCAGAGTTTGTAAAGATAACTTGTGTTGGTGGGTTGGATGCATCACCTAGTCAATATCCATGGTATTGCATCAACGAGGGAGAAGTGACGTTGTTTCTTATATGGGTGATGGGTTTCCAGTTTTTGCTTGAACACCAGTCTCATAAACAGTCCCTAAACAGTTGCCCTACTGCTAGGATCAACCAAAAGACCTCACTGACTTTGGAATAACCCCTCTCAGAGCCCACAGAACCCAATGTCTTTGGCTTTTTAGCATTAGGAGCTCAGAAAGTGCAGTCTTCTGGGCTGTAATAAAAATATCTCACCTTCATCAGATCAGTACTATAGGGTTTTTCCACAGTGCTATTCCACACAATCCACACGGAGCTCCGTGAGGATTCACACCTGTGCTGAGCCTGGCCGTGGCCTCCTGTCTCCTCTCCGCCTCGGCTTTCTTAATCAACGTGGCAGCTGCGTTTCTGCCTCTTCCATTCCCTCTGCTCACACCTCGCTCCTCTCTTCTCATTGTCATAATCACACGCAAGCCTGCCGTGACAGGTAGGTATTTGCACGAGATTAAGGCTGTAATATTTTGGCATTAAGGTGAATTAATACAGAAGTGAATATGGAAAATGCAGGTAATTACCAACTCTGAGGCGCTCTGAGACATTTTAGGGACATGTCAACGGATTTTCTCTTCCTGCTGTCTTCTTTACCCTCCACTCAAATGCCACCATCTTTTTCATCCCCTGCTGTTTTCCTCTGCTTTACTGTTAATAGTGCAGCATCCCTTCAGTTCACACAGAGCCAGTATATGACTAGTTGAAAGCAATGATTATTACAGAGCAGTCCTTGATGGAGCTGCTTGGCTTGATGCGTGTAATTGTGGTGCAATTAAACATTGACACAGAGGCCTGTGAAACTGTGACCTTCTCGGCAGTTCGCAGAGGTGAGCGCACCATTTATGGCTGCTAGAGGGAGACAAAAGAGGAGGTTTGATCTGTCTGTAGGGTATGAAATTGTAGCAGACTCAATATAATGTGTGGGAGAGTGGAAGAACTCCTATGCATTATCTAACTGTGTGTGCATGTGCGTCATTAAGCCCAATGCACTCCCTGACTCTGTGGCCACAGTGAATGTGTGGCATATGCGGACCATTCACAGAGCAGTGTTACGTGCTTCACACCTTTGTGCAGAATACGTGCTGCAGGTGTAGCCACTAAAATTATACACAGCTAACAAGGTGGTGAGGTTTCTTTTAGGGTTTTTTTTGCATTCTGCTTTTGGACCCTGTGAAAACTGTGAAACTTTGTTTTTCAGAGAGATCGCAGCATGGCTAGTGTAGAGAGTTGAAAATAGCTTTCTAGTAAAATCTAGTATCAGAATTAAACTGGGGAAAACAGCCCAGTTGTTGTTGTGTTTTGTTGTGATTGTATTTTTGTACCTGTCATTTAAAATGCTATCCTACATCCAGCCGCTAGAGGGCGCATTACGCGCAGTGGTATCGAGTAGCGTTTTGGGGCACAGAGGAAGAATAAACCTTCCTGTTGTGAAACTGACATCAGCTCAACGTGTGTGTCCCTTTTTCTATTCTTTATCACAGGTTAGTAAATGCATTTAAATGAATGTATACTGCAGACCTTACAAACGGATGATGTTGTTTATGTGGGTAATGGGCGCAACTCGCTAAAGAAATGGATTCATTCTGAGTTGTGTCTGAATTGTGGGTTAAGGCTGCAGGCTAAATGATGCTAATGCTAGCGGACTTGGCTAATGTGGAATACGGAGTGTGTGTGGGGAAGCTAATCTGACCTGTGAGAGATTTCTGGACTGAACTCTTAATGTATTATGCACTCTGATAAATGGGCTTCATACTATGTTTTATTCTTCTGGTCGATCTTGTGGTTACAAGAACAAGTTTGTGGTTTAATACAAAGGCATTTATAAAGTGTTATAAGGAAACTGTTTGATCAATGCTGACTGCACAGTAGTAGTGAACGTTGTTAAAGGAGCATTGCACTCTATAGTTGTAGGTTGTATAAGAACAGTGAATATGTTTGTTTTATGTCAAAGACATTATTTTCTTGTAAAGAGTAAAATAGCTATATTTAAAAAAACAGAAGTTACATTGTCAGTACAGTGGAAATACATTTCACATAAATAATTTAGTGCTGAACAAGAATTAAAATGAGTTAATTTTATGTTTGTAAATGTAGTTAAAAATGAAGTACAGAGTACACTATTGTGTTTTGTTTATCTTTGTAAAACAAATGTGTTTATTGTGATACATTGTGGATCTGATATTATCAATGGATTTAAGCAATATTTTGTTTATGTTTTGTCAAAGTTGTATTGAGAGATTTATACAGTCTCTAGCTCAGGGAACTGTGGCCATGTATGGTAAACTGGACTGAAACATAAGGCCATTTCTTTGCAGTTAGTATGGTGATACCTGAAGCTGTTCTAAGCTGTTGTGAAGAATAAACCTTCCTGTTGTGAAACTGACATCAGCTCAACGTGTGTGTCCCTTTTTCTATTCTTTATCACAGCGCCACACGTTGTTGAACAGGAAACCAGTTGCCCCTCTGGTCATCATCTTAGGGAGGCAACACTAACTAAACTACCGACTGTAGACTGTGTAAAATAAACAACTCCCAGCTGATAATGCTAAAATAAATGCCAATACTAGAGTCATTTGCTGTGTACTGGTAGTTTACGTATGAAAAGACACCAAAACTGAAAAAAAAAGGAAAACAGAAGATCAGTCTGTTTTTATGTTTGCTGAGTGGATTCCCACACCTGATAAGCACCACTCCAAAGCTGCTCTTGTGCCTGGTACAGCCACTTTCACTGATTACAGTGAAAGTGCAAAGTATCTGCAGCATCTGTTCCGCAAACAGCACGCATGCATTATGTGTTCAGTGCAGCCATGAGGTAATACTTCACATCCCACATCATCAGTTTGGTGCTTTAGCGAGGATTGTGACCAAAAAGAGTATAGCAGTCCTCAACTGGTTGTGAGTGCTTGCTGGATGTTGTTGGGCATTGCTTTGAAGACTACTCAGACAATTTTACCTAGTAACCAGTGGTTAAAAGGGAATCACTATGTGGTTGCTAGGTGAAGCTGGTTTTAAAAAAAGTAAAAGTGCTGCATTGAGAATCTTTAAAAAAAATACTTTGGTTGCTGGTAGTTTGCTGCAGTCACCTTTGTTTCTTGGATATAGACCCTACAGAAACCTGAACATGAAGTTTGGAGTTTGACATAGAATGTTGTCTCTCTACTGCCGTTGGTAAAATCCCTGCTTAAATTTGCTGTTCAAAATAATCTTTTGAGTTTTCTTCAAAGATAAACAGATGTATAACTAATACAATCACTGGGATAAACTGTTTCAACCGATACTAAACCAAAGTGGTTCTGCTTAACCCTCCCAGGTGGAGTTGAATCCAGCTCACACTACGTGAAATAAGGGACATACCTCGAGCTTCTGTCATCCAATCCTATATTAATAACCAGCTAAAGTTACCACTACTATTTCCGGTTGGTTAGCCACCACCATTTTGTCCGTCTGTATCTGGAAGTCCCACAGGATCTTATCTCGGCCATTCTCGACCACACTAGGGTGCATTCCCATTTTGACTTCAGGACTTCCAGGCCATACTCGGCACAGATGTTTCTGTATACTATGCCAGCTACTGTTATGGTGTTCCATGTATGCCCTCCCTGCTAGCATCTTGCATCCTGCTGTTATGTGCTGGATTGTCTCAGGGGCATCTTTACACAGCCTGCACCTGGGGTCTTGCCTGGTGAGTACTTGGTGGTTGCAGCTTTCCTAGTGGCCTCTTTGAGGTTCCCATTTGCCTGTGGGATTCCCAGGCACTTGTAGCTTCCTCAGTGTCTGCAATGTTGCCTTCTGGTAGTTCGATCCCCTCAGTTCGACTACCTTCCCTCTCTTCGTTACCATCCAACTACACTTCTCGAGTCCGAACGACATGTTGTTGCTGTACATCCTGGTGGTGTGGATCGGTGAATCGATGTCTCGTTCACTCTTGGCATACAGCTCGATGTCATAGCTGACGATTGCTCCGTTCTATAAATGGCCTGCATTTGTATAGCGCTTTTCTAGTCCCTAAGGACCCCAAAGCGCTTCACACTACATTCAGTCATTCACCCATTCACACACACATTCACACACATATAGTCTGCCTATTCACTGCTAAAGTCTATTCTGTATACTTTGGTGTACTTGAACTATTTATCTATTTACATCAAATTGACAGCTCTTGGCTCATCTTCTATAATAAAAGTCCTTTAACTAAATATGCATGATTTTTGTCATTTGTGGGGAACTTATTCCATTTTTCGGGGTTTTATTCCTTCTGTGGGTAGTTTTTTAGGATTTTGTGTAAAAGGAATCTGTCATGGGTAGTCACTGTAATCCCCACTGCTTCCAGAGTTCCATTAAGTCCAATATTCACAGTGGAAATGCATACAATGTTGAAGTGGTTGGTGGTGGGTCAGTTATGCAGTATACCGTGCAGTTCATTTCAAGACCAGTTGCGAAGCAAGTTTTCTGAATCACACAGCGCTCAGCTGGAACACCCAAACCCAGGGTGAAAATCTTTTTTCCAACTTTTATCTTAATTAAATTACATTCGCTTTAAAAGTAGCTTTCACAAAGCAATAGTAATCACCCCCTTCCTTTGTTGTGGTCATTGCACATGAGCATCACTTGAGTTAGAACCGATATCTCAGATGTAGATGGGTTTTACTCTACAGCAGGGTCTGTGTTGTGAGACGCTGTTTTGTGACACCAGAGCAAACACAGCAGGTAAAGAAGGGGCACGTTGCCTCGCTGTTACTGCAAAATCATTTCCTCGTGCATTTACATGCAAATTCGCTCCTCTGCTGCCTCTCTGCAGCCACAATGGAGCTCAGCAAATCATTGTCTCATCACAGAGAGATGGATTTCATCCCCGGGCCTCGCGCATGTGGAAGGAAACCTGGCTGAATTCATATATCGAGCTCTCTGCGGCTGCCACTGAGCCAGACTCCTCGTCTTCCATCATGGAGGAAGGCAAACAGCCTGGGCCCTTTAGCATTTGTGCAAATGTCAGAGAAAAGGACAGATCTCGGGAATTAACAGCAGCAGAGGTGGGGGAAGCCAAAAAAGAGAAAAATTCTCCAGAAGAAATGGATGGACTCATTGTGCCAGCCTTTGGCTTCTCCTCCACAGAGAGAAATTCATCAGAGGAAGCTTTGAGCCCAAAGTTAAATACAATCGTGAAAACCATAATGAGACCTTGAATGAAATATTTAGTTTAGAGAGCATTCGGAAGACGCTTTGGATGTTAACTCTGAAGGTGACTCAGATTATCTGAAATTCACTCGGCTCATGTTTAAAGTGACAGATGTATTACAGAAACAGAAGTCAGCCAATAAGTTTGACATGTGGGCTTCAGGTTCAACTCCCACACATGTGACACATAGGTAGAAATAAAGATATATCCCCTGAGAGGCTACAATTCATTTTTTCCTGAAACAAGTGAATCTCCAACTTCTTCTTTGTAACGTCCTTTTGTTTTAAAATTCTCCTTTTCTGTTTCGTTGGGGTTAGACAGCAGACAAAAATAAATAAATAAATAAATAAATAAATATCCTCATTTACAACAACCTTCTTTGCCACTTCCTGAGTTATGTCCCATGCAACAAATCAGTGGACACTTCTATGGGTAGAAAATGGAAAATGAAGCCAACGTGCTCCCCAAAAAAGTAATTGAGTTATCTGACAAATACATTTTTTTTTGTGGTTAATATTATTAACAGACTGTTGATGCCCATGCTGCAGTTTTAGTGAGGCTGTGGCTTAACCAATTAATCAATTAACTAGTACCACCTTGTTAAATGTCAATCGGTTTATTTGTGAGGGTGGACTGGATTGGATTTTTGGATTTTTCTTGGATTTTTTTTCTGTTTCCTGTTTTTTTATTTACACTCAAACTGTTTGACACTTTGCAATGACCCTGATGAAGGCTACAAACTGAAACACACTCATCATTTAATAAAGTTGTTCACTATTACTTTAGGTGTCGCTGGAGATGTAGGCTGCCGGAGGATTCCCATGTTGCATTGAGCTTTTCCTTTCCAGTCACCTTTCTCACGCACTATGTGTTAATAGACCTCTCTGCATTGTCTCTCTTCCACAGCATGTCTTATCTTGTTTTCCTTCTCTCACCCAAACTGGTCGCAGCAGATGGCCCCGTCCCTTCCTGAACCTGTCAAGATCTGCGGAGGCAGATCGTGCAGAAATGTGTGTAATGGACCCAGGTGCGTACACAAGTGAGTAGACGGGAGTGAACTTAACAGAAAGAGAGCCTTTATTATGGCTGGAGACAAGGTGTACAAACAAAGCAAGGATAGCGTGGCTAGGCTATAACTAAACTGGGAAAACTACTACTGTGACAAACTAAGGAAACTCAGAGACTATGATGTTCGCTGTAAAGACTGACCGGGAAAACATGGAGGTGAGAACACAGACGACGCGACACAGACTGTATGAAACACAGAGTCTAAATACACATGAGGGATGATCAGGGGAAGTGGCCACACATGGGAGCACAGCTGACACACATGAACCTAACGACAGGACAGGAGGAGTGAAACTGAATACACTGACAGTGAATAGAGACTTTCAAAGTAAAACAGGAAACATGGAGATTAGACATGACACATGAACCGGGGAGACTTAGTACAGGGGAAGATGACATAAACAACTAAGGAACTAAACTAAACTGCAGTCTAGAAATTAACTAGGTGAACTAAGCTAGGTGCAAATGAATACAGAAGATACATGGAACTCAAATACTGGGTCGCTTGACCCAGGACCATGACAGAACCTGGTTCTGCTGGAGGTTTCTTCCTGTTAAAAGGGAGTTTTTCCTTCCCACTGTCGCCAAAGTGCTTGCTCATAGGGGGTCATATGATTGTTGGGTTTATCTCTGTATGTTATATTATACGATCTACTGTGCAATACAAAGCGCCTTGAGGCGACTGTTGCTGTGATTTGGCGCTATATAAATAAAATTGAATTGAATTGAATTGAATTCACATCATTAGCTTATAATTGAACACGTAAGATACAGAGTGGGCGACATAATGCCAGAGTTTTGATTTTGCTGCCAGTTCATTATTTTGGGGTGTTTTTGAGAAGGATTGTCTATTATGTACTTTGTGTTCTTCTCATTATTTAGTATTGGTCCCCATTGTTTATTCTTGTTAGCCACTTTGTTGAGCATCTTCAGTTGTATTGATTATTTATTGTCTTCAGTTTGTTTCTTAGATTGCTTTTGGTGCATCTGTTACATTACTATTATGCTTATAATATTCCTTCCCCGTGTACAGCTTCTGTCAGTGATGTCCCCATGTTCAGTTCTTGTGTTGTTTTGCTGGTCAGGGGTCCAAGTGCCTTCCTATGTCTCATTATTAGATTTCGTATTCCCAGGTGTCTCCCCTTTACCCTTGTTTATTTATTCCCTCAGTTTGCCTCGGCTCTTTGTCACATCATCCTGTTTCCTGTGTTCAGCCTATAGCTTGAGTGTTTCTGTGTTTTGTTTTGTTTTACCATCAATAAAGGTTTACTTTCTTTTGTTACTCATTTGGGAAGAATCTGCATTTTGAGTCCTTGGTCTTCACGTAACCTGACCCATCCATCTTTGATATACAGTTTGTGAGTAAGCAGCTTAATTCTACATTTCTGTTGTCATCATTAACATCAGTTTACATGTGGGATGACTAATTCTGTCACTATTAAAACATCTGAATAAACCTTAGTTGATAAAGCTTATAATTAAAAATGGCAACAGAATAATTTTTTCTTCAAAATGTTTCTCCACTTCAGCGTTAACTTGTTTTGCATTTGAACTTTCATCCCAGCGTTTTATCACAGCAGAGGAAATTTCAAAGTGTGAGCCAAATTCCCTCCTAACACAGCCATTTGTACCAGAGCTCTGCTCTAGCTGAAGCCCAGTTTTTATTTTGCAGAAACAGAAGGTCGACAGCGAAGTCACGTCCCAGACTCCTACATGCAGGAACGATGATGCCTTCAGAGGGTTATAGTTGAACGTGGATGGAAGTTAGCCAGGTACATCGTGGGGAAAACCGGCAGAGAAAACTCCACGGAAAAGCCTGCTGCCAAATTCCTGTCAAACCCTGAAACCGATAACCGCTGTTGGAAAATAAAGAAGCAGGCTTCCTGATTCTCTCATCCAGTTTTGGCATTTCTAGACAGAACTGAGTCTCTGGTGGCGTTGTACACAGAGCAGAGCCTTCGTTAATCTTTGGTGACTTCAATGTTATCTCCAGCTAGCTGGGCGGGGCTTTCGGGGGGGCAGGGTGGGAACATTTCCTGCGGGGAATTTCTCATTTTGTGTTTGTACTGCTGCACTATTCAGAGTGCAAATGCACCCTCATTAGCAAAGCTGCCAAAGAACACCTAACCATCGCACAATCAACTGAATTATGTTATCATCATTATTGGATTTTTTTGTCAGGCACATGTCCAAAACTGAAGAGGGTGAAAGTTTGACCTGGCATTCAGGGCCATTATGGACAGAAATCAGATGTGATCTCTGTTTCTGTTTGCAGCTCTGACTGATAACTCCTCTTAATTAGTCTTCCTTTCTCTGTTTCTTTGGTTCCTTTGTCTCCTTCCTGACTGCTGACGTTTGCCCTTCAGCTGCCTCCATTTTCACTTTTCCATTAAAATTGAACAGAAAACGTAAATGAAGTTCAGATAATTTTGACACTAAATGGCAGCTAAATTGGATTAAACATTATCATCCAAACACTTTGAAAGACTGAAGATAGAATGTAAGGCTCACTTAATATGATCTTTGACGGAACAAAGAATGGTGCTCTGTGTGTGATGAGTGTTCATGCATCTTTGTCATGCATGCAGCTCCAGTCGTGGTTGTTAATATAAAACACGGGAAGGTTTTAAATAATGAGATTAATGTATGGGAAAGACTGCTCTGAATGGAGTCTACTGTTGGCTCTGCGTGATGTCATAAAGAGTCAATATCTTTAAATCGTCATGTCTGGGACAAAAGCCCCACCCACTTGCCGTTCAAACTCTTCTGTTTATGAATGGTGTCTAGTAGTAACCTAGCTTTATTAATAACAAATGAACTTTCGCCTAAAAGGCAAATCGCTCTGACTGTGTTGTCTTTATTGTCATTTCTTGTATGATGTGCCTTAGATACAATGACATTCCAGCTGAAGCACACACAAAACTGTCCAGTTTGACCTGATAAAACTTGACTTTAATATTCATTTGAAACATCCCCGTGGGACCGGCCTCGTCTCTCGGGCTTCAAACAGGCAGCAGAGGAGGAGGAGAGGCTGACGAGTGTGAAAGGGAAAAGGATGGACACCGGTCAAAGCGTGGGGAGGTGTGAAAGGTGCAACAGGAGGGAGTGAGGCGAGGAAAAGTAAATGCACAGAGTGCATTACAGAGTGCAAAATGTCACATTGAATTTCTGCTTTATTAAAAAGAAGTATAAGGGAGAGAAATAAGAAAATAGAGAAAGATGGAGAGTTAAAGAAGACTGAGTCAAATCCGGGGAAACATAAAAATAAACTCTAGATATTTAGGAGGATGTTTCACTTTAATACTAGACAGGATCCACTGATATACAAAAATCTCCAATATGATGCTTCTTTGTTTTCAAATTGAGTCCAGAGTGAATGTAAGACAGCAGACGGAGCATAAACAGGAAGTTGTAATCTGGTTTCAGGTGTAGCTGCAGTGATGTTAGCCAGATGTCTCCGAGCTAATCTGGGCAAAATCAGTCAGTGAAATTCAATAAAAACTGATCTGGGAAGCATCCAGCCTGACAAGCTTCAGCCTGGTTTGTCATTGTATTTACATCTTTAGACCCAGTTTCAGGTAAAGTGTTTCCTCTCAGATTTCACCTCTGCATGGAGTTAATATGAATATTTGTATTTTATAGTTGGAGAATGTTTGGATGATATGCCCTACATGTAAGAGACCGTGTATTGTTATCATAGTGTGCTGGCTGCTGACGGTCTATTATGTATAGAGGGCGAGGGCACGGCTTTCACACAGGCTGAATCTCAGTGAACCCTAGCCGAAGAATTCTTCATGTTCTCTTTTCTTAGATGTGATCCTGACAATGCGATGGCTCCTTAAAAATACTCTGCTTTGAAAGTCATTTGCATGATTTTAGCATAATACCTAAGAAGTGACATGAAATGACGTGTATGTCTTCACTCTGAAAAAAAAAATCTTGGATTTATGAATATGCAAATAGTTTCCATTTCAGCTCTTTAGATGTGTACACAAATCTAACCACTGATTAAGTGAATAAACTTCCCCAAACGTACACCGGCTTCCAGTTTCTGCGTCACTCCTGGGCAGGCTGAGACCCCAGCAGTGTTTGGGATGCAGTTAAATTCTCTAAGATATGCACATGCTGTCCTTTGGCTTCGTGCTGTGATTGTTCACGTTTAAATGGCAGTCACAGCAGCTACAGTCACCCAGTATATCCATATATTCTTCATAGTTTGATTTTGATCATTCCTTTTACTTCACCCTGATTTAAAGTGTTTATTAACCCTAGAACACTATCGCTATAAATAGTAACACCATCACTAATGCCGGGTGATTTTTACCCGATATAATATAACCAACAAAAAGTACTTGTCATCAAAATATATAAAAATATGACAACACATGAAAAATTAGAGTGGTCTTCTTTTATTTTCAACTGTGCCATGTCTAACAAAATGAAAAAAAAAGTGTCATGGGGGGACCCTAAAAATGCTCCAACATTACTGAAAAATTAGGAATTTGAGAACAGACAGATTCCTAAACAAAAAATAAAAAAATAAAAACTGGACACTGGAAAGCTGGTCTTTGGTCCACCCATTCTTGGGACATTTGAGACCTCCCTGGTGAAGGCACAGTCTCCTTGACATGCTAACAGCTGCAGGAGAGAGAAACAAAAAAATTGCATTTTTTGAGTGGGTAAAAATGACCAGTTGACTAAAATATTTTTTTCACCATATGGATTCCCTTGGAAATCACCACTTTGTGATATTTATTCTTAACCACTGCACTAAATAAGGATAACATGCAAATTCCAGGACCACTCTTACTTACCTATTCCTGACATGCAGTCCGCACACGCAGGGTAGTAATGGCGTGAACACACTTCCTGTCCAAGCCTCACCTCACCAGCACACCTCACCAAGGGACTACCACTGGTCCTGCTTCACCTGCAAGAGTGACACGTGTATGGATGTCGAGCACGCTACAGGTAAGGACTGTTGACATGAGAGATTTGAAGAGGGGAGCCTCTCCTCTACCAATGGTTTGATGAGTGCCAGTGCCAAAGCCTGTATATAAGGCCTCCTCTGCATTTGGTTGTCACCTCTTTATTGTAGTCTCATTGCGAATGATCCACGAGTTCATCACACCAACACTGATCACGCCATCTCTTGGTTTTTCTTTCAGAGCCATAGTGAACACACATCTAAATGGTAAATTGACTGATTCTTATACAGTGGGGCAAAAAAGTATTTAGTCAGCCACCGATTGTGCAAGTTCCCCCACCTAAAATGATGACAGAGGTCAGTAATTTGCACCAGAGGTACACTTCAACTGTGAGAGACAGAATGTGAAAAAAAAAATCCATGAATCCACATGGTAGGATTTGTAAAGAATTTATTCGTAAATCAGGGTGGAAAATAAGTATTTGGTCAATAACAAAAATACAACTCAATACTTTGTAACATAACCTTTGTTGGCAATAACAGAGGTCAAACGTTTACTATAGGTCTTTACCAGGTTTGCACACACAGTAGCTGGTATTTTGGCCCATTCCTCCATGCAGATCTTCTCGAGAGCAGTGATGTTTCGGGGCTGTCGCCGAGCAACACTGACTTTCAACTCCCGCCACAGATTTTCTATGGGGTTGAGGTCTGGAGACTGGCTAGGCCACTCCAGGACTTTCAAATGCTTCTTACGGAGCCACTCCTTTGTTGCCCGGGCGGTGTGTTTTGGATCATTGTCATGTTGGAAGACCCAGCCTTGTTTCATCTTCAAAGTTCTCACTGATGGAAGGAGGTTTTGGCTCAAAATCTCACGATACATGGCCCCATTCATTCTGTCCTTAACACGGATCAGTCGTCCTGTCCCCTTGGCAGAAAAACAGCCCCATAGCATGATGTTTCCACCCCCATGCTTCACAGTAGGTATGGTGTTCTTGGGATGCAACTCAGTATTCTTCTTCCTCCAAACACGACGAGTTGAGTTTATACCAAAAAGTTCTACTTTGGTTTCATCTGACCACATGACATTCTCCCAATCCTCTGCTGTATCATCCATGTGCTCTCTGGCAAACTTCAGACGGGCCTGGACATGCACTGGCTTCAGCAGCGGAACACGTCTGGCACTGCGGGATTTGATTCCCTGCCGTTGTAGTGTGTTACTGATGGTGATCTTTGTTACTTTGGTCCCAGCTCTCTGCAGGTCATTCACCAGGTCCCCCCGTGTGGTTCTGGGATCTTTGCTCACCGTTCTCATGATCATTTTGACCCCACGGGATGAGATCTTGCGTGGAGCCCCAGATCGAGGGAGATTATCAGTGGTCTTGTATGTCTTCCATTTTCTGATGATTGCTCCCACAGTTGATTTTTTCACACCAAGCTGCTTGCCTATTGTAGATTCACTCTTCCCAGTCTGGTGCAGGTCTACAATACTTTTCCTGGTGTCCTTCGAAAGCTCTTTGGTCTTGGCCATGGCGGAGTTTGGAGTCTGACTGTTTGAGGCTGTGGACAGGTGTCTTTTATACAGATGATGAGTTCAAACAGGTGCCATTCATACAGGTAACGAGTGGGGGACAGAAAAGCTTCTTACAGAAGACGTTACAGGTCTGTGAGAGCCAGAGATTTTCCTTGTTTGAGGTGACCAAATACTTATTTTCCACCCTAATTTACGAATAAATTCTTTACAAATCCTACCATGTGAATTCATGGATTTTTTTTTCACATTCTGTCTCTCACAGTTGAAGTGTACCTCTGGCGCAAATTACTGACCTCTATCATCATTTTAAGTGGGGGAACTTGCACAATCGGTGGCTGACTAAATACTTTTTTGCCCCACTGTATAGCACTTTTCCACTCTCCCAGAGTACTCAAAGTGCTCTATGCCACATTCATCCAATCACACAAGCACTTTCTTCTATACTTAGTGCTTCCTAACTACATTCAGGCTCCGATGGATGCATCAGAGAGCAACTTGAGGTTAGTATTTTGCCCAAGGATACTTGACATGCAGACTGGAGGAGCCAGGGATCGAACCACTAACCTTCCAATCAGCAGGTGACCTGCTCTACCTCCTGAGCTATAGCCACCCAAAGTATCAACAACTCCCTTTGTTTGGTTGTCAAATTCAATCACTTCAGGCTTGCGAGTGGGGCCTATGCCTGGATAACAGGAGTGTGCATGGATAACAGTAGCAGGACAACCTTCTTTTTTGAAGCTTTGTCAGGGAGGAAGGACACCAAGGTTATTTCTTTGGTGAATGCACTGGAGCCTGGCATGAGATTTTCTTTACCTTTTATCTCCCTTCTGTTTGCTTTTACTGTGCCCACAAGGGTCATGCCACTGTTCTGCAGCAGATCGGTCGCTAACAGTAATCAGCTAACCATTTCCAACTTAAACAAATTTACCTATATGTTACTCATTAGCTGGGATGCCAGAGACACTAAGCCTGCGAAAGGATGACAACTGTAGTTCACACGGGACAGTAAATATGGTGAGCCTGAATGTTGTCACCCTTGAAATGCGCCGGATTTTATACACTAACACGATCACTGGCTGAAATCCACCCAAACACATGCCTGTAGGAAAAATCGGGCTTTGGGGTAGGGAAACACCAAAGGCTTCAAAGACGTCAAAGACAATATTTGAAGCACATGACACTCAGACAAATGCAACATATTGAAAATCATTTGCTCAGGTGAAAATCACTCGGTGACAGTGTTCCAGGGTTAAATGTATTTTAAAACATCTGCCCCTGTTTCTTCTTTCCTTTTACAGTGTACACTGTTTAGAAACGTACTGAATAAACTGGTGAAGATAAATTAATTTTTTGCCCTTGGTGCATTTTTGATGCATTTTTTTTGCCATCTAAGATAAAAAATAATGTCACCTGATGTGACACTCCCTCCTTCTCTTCTCTCCTCTCTGCTGTCATCCCATTTTTCCTCTTCTACACCACGCCTCCATCTCCCTTCCATTATGTCGTCTTTCTTGGTGGCAGAGGTGGAGAACTGGATGATGCTGGCAGAGGAAGATGGACAGGCCAACATGCTGCCAGTTGTCACCCTTTAGAGTCCCGCTCCATCTTAGTTCTGCAAATCAATGAGTGGCATAATGAAATCCAAGGGCTGCCTCACTGTGACACACTGAGAGAAGGATAACGACCTGCCAATGAGGCGACAGATCTGGAGAGATTCTAGATATGAAGGTGATGATGTGAAAGCCTGATGCTGATTGTTACAGTAAACACTCCTTACTCTGATCAGATTTAAGTGAGGTGATTGATCAAAAGCTGCAACGATGAGGTCCCACACACGAATGATAATGAATCTGTTCCAGTATATAGATATGTGTATTTTTCAGCTCCTGTTTCAGCTCAACAGATTATTGACGCAAAATGTTGTCTGCTGTAGCAGAAATCAGTCTTCAATAATCAGCCTGTTCCTGGCCCAGAGTTTTATTTACTTCAGCAAACAAAAAAAGAAGAAACCAGTTTTTTTAAATAGAAAAACTGGCAGAACAACAGCAAGATTTCACAAGACAGATGTAAAAACACACCCGAACACCCAAACTGTAGCTGCTTATTGTTAATATTAACTATCAAACCTTAATATTTATTTTTGTACTGGTTTGTTGACTTTCAAATTCTGAGAAAGAAACAAAAGAAGGTGCTTTGTGGATTTTTCTCTTTTCATTGCAGCCTTGAATATATAAGTCCTTATATGCGTACTGAAGAGCATTAACCAACAAAAGACTTTGCTTGATGGTCTGGCTGCTTGAAATCTTTAACCACTAGCTTAAAAATGTGATTATATTTTTTTTCACCAACACTAACTTCAAGAAGTGTAGAGGATGGTTTAACTTTTTTAGGTACTAACTAATGATTAGTTCGTACAAGGCCACAACTACTTTCTCTTCTCCTCCCCTCCCTCTTTCTATCCCTCTTTTTTTTTTTAAAACAATTTTGTGTTCAGGGGCATCAGGAAAAGCTAAACCTTAAACCTTGAGGCATTTCCTGGCAAAAAAATCCCAAATATGTGTCTTTATACTGGATAAACTCATTAAAACTTTCAGTGTCATTCAGAGATAAGACCAAACCAGCGCACCTAAGAGAGAAAAAAGAGGAAAGCTGTTTTTATATATTTTAGTACGTGCGGATTTCTTTGCAGAAGCTTCCAGCAGCAGCACAGTTTAATTTTTTCCAAACTGTTCCTGTGGGGATGGTACAGCAGCCGTAAAGCTGGAAGGCCATAAAACCTGGGAAAGGACATTTCTGTAATTCACTGGAATGTTACGATTCCCAGTTGAATCCGAGGAAATTTTGTTTAAGGGCTGTGGCTGCAAAGGTGTCCTCGCTTTCTGATTTACTCCCATTCATTTATCCTGTTTGTCTTTAGGTTGAATAAAGAAGAACTTTGATGGCAGCAAAATTTAATATGATGACTGAATCTCCTACTTGCCTCAGAATCAATAACAGCTTTTATTTTTTGATCGGCACCATAGACCCGCGTTACAAAGCCCAGCATCTTGTCTCGATACTTTCCTGGTGTTAGGGGTGTGGCTGCTTTAGACTGAACCAATCAGTGTTTGCTAGACCTTACCTCTTTTTTTTTGTGTTTGTGCTGTTGATACATTTTTTGGAGGATTTTTAATGGAATTGTCTCATAAGCAATGTGACCTACTGCATGATGCAACCATCCAAGAAGTTTGGATTGGTCATAATAACCAGTTGAAATTTTCTTAGTCTCTTGCTAAGCACTAATAGGCAGGTAGGTTGTGTCTCAAGGCAGCTGTTGTTTACACCTGATTTGGTGCTATACAGATAAAACAGATTTGAACTGAAAGGTATCCATGTCTGTGGATTGAATTAATCCACCTTAAAGAAGCAGCTTGACCACCACCCACTTCCTCTACCTCATCCGAGGGAACACAGAGGCATTCCCAGGCAAGCGAAGAAACATGTCTACATGTTCTGGGTCTATCCAGAGCCTCCTCCCAGGAGGACATGTCCAGTAAACCTCACCTAGGAGCTACCCACGTTCACGTTTCTGCTCGGGTCTCTCTTCACAAGATCTGGTTTCTGTGGCTTCTCCTCTGTCCATCTCAAACGGGCCAAAAAGCCAGTCAGCCATTTGTTCCTTTCATTTTTGAATAGGTGTGTTTAAGACGTACAGCGTTAACTGCTTTTAGATGTTTTGCCAATAGCTCCCGATTTATATGGATCTGTAAAAAGCTAAAAATCGCATTACTGGTGGTTCTTGGATGTTGGAAGGCTCGTGTTTTTATGTTACACCAGGGTTTACCCTACTTGCAAAGCCTACTCACTTTGTGAGTTAGGCTTTGTGTTGAAGGAACAAGGTGATACCAACTGTCTTTATGAACTGCAGCTATTAGCAGCACTGTGTGGCATCTGTCTCTAAACCCCCTGCTCAACTGAAAACATGCCGAGACACCATGAGTGTTTGCAGGAAGCTTAGTAAGTCAACTGGGCAAACAGTGTTTAAATGACACTGGATTTGACCCATCTGTTGAACAGACTCAGATAAGCAGAGTCTGAACTCGGAGCCACAGATGGATTTCACCTTCCCAAACAGGTTTTTCTTCTTATCTCTGCCATCTCTTGAGTTTTCAGGGTTTTTATAACCTTTACAGACAATACACCTCAATGACAGGCACATTTATCCAGAATGATAGCTGCTGAGTTACAATGATATCGGTCACCTTGTTTGCTTGTTTGTTTGTCTTTTGCCGCAGCATTTTTGCATTTTCAGTAATTAGAGGCGTGCAGTTCACATCTCTCTTTCGCTCGTCTTATACTTTTTTTTAAAGCAGTAGAAAGTGAGAGAGTAGGCCTGTTTTAGTTAACCTGAACCATGTTTGTGTTTCTTTTCTTTTGAGATGAATCCAATTGAGACAAAAGCCTTGTATTGGCACCCCCTACTCCTCCAAACCCACCCAATCCCAGTACTATATTTCACCACTAGATAAAAAATCAACCTCTGTGTGCGTTTGAGAGTGTGCACATTAAAAGGCATTCTGCCTCGTCGTCTGTCTTTCCTCCTGTCTTTCAGGTGGAGGGTGTCCTTGCAGAGCTGAGGACAACTCACTCTTTAGCGTCTTCATAAATCTTCAGGTAAAACTGAGCTCAATTAGCAGCGACGCCATCCTCCGAAATGTCATCCCCTTTTTTTGCTGCCAGACAATTACTGTTAAATACCTTTTATTGTTGTTTGTGTGTATGAGAGCCAATTCTCATTTAGAATTCAGCGGCTAAAGTTCAGACAGTGTCATTAAATAGAGCTCAGGTAATTAGCCCTCTACCTACTACGAACTAATTAATGTGAAAGAAATGCTGGTGTTTTTAAAAAGGCCTGAGCTGAGGTCAAATATTTGTTTCTAAAAGATTGTCTGGTTTAGTGACATCTTGTTAAAAATGAAAGTAAACAACCACAATAAAACAAATTACCAAATATAAAATTATTATTTTGAAAATGTCTCAAAATTAAGAATTTATAAATAGCTGGACTGCATTTGACTTCCACCTGATCCTCCAAGCACCAGAACCCGACAGCTTCTGCTGCAGGTGTTTGCCCACCAGAGGCTGGGTCCCACGTGCTAAGGCCTCCCGAGGCCTGGTTCCAGGATGGAGCACTTGTTTCTCTGTCCTACGCAAGGTGGCGTGGTACTTGTGCTCCTCATCCCAGGAGTCTTTAGAACTGCAGTTAGTCTGAACTAACTCAGGAGCACTTTTCCTTGGGAGACCCTAGGAACTCAGACTTCTCTGCTTCGTCCTCACTTTAAGGAGAGAAGGGAGCATGAGGACAAAGCTGTTGACTAACAAGTTGATCAATGCTTCTCTCTTCACCTGTGGGCATGAGCCGTGAGCAGTGACTGGAATAATATGTTTGCAGATGCAAGCGGTGGTGATAAGATTCACTGAAATGGTGGTGGACTACACCATAGGTGGTTCTCAGAGTAGAGCCATTGCACCTTGATTTCGAAAGAATCTAGATGAAACAGTATCTGATTATGATGCCTCCTGGATAGCTCCTAGGTGATGATAGTCAGACATTCCAATTGGCAGAAGGGTGAGAGAGACCCAGGAAACACTGGAGAGAGGGTCTCTCAGGAGGTTTCCAGAGCTTGAAAAGGTGGCGACAGACACCCAGACCGGTTTGGTACTCTGGGTTTAGAGTGGATCAAAGTTAAAACCAAATTATGTCTTTTGATCAATGATCCATTAATTTTCTTAACCACTTATCTTTTCAGGGTTGTAAGCAAACTGGAGCCTATCACAGCTGACACTGGATGAGAGGCAGGGCGCTCCCTGGAGGCTCCTAACACCGAGAGACAGTCACCCGTTCCCGCGGACATTCACGCACGTACAGTCGGGTCTTTGGACTGTACGATGGAGGCAGCCAGAGGGAGAACATGAAGACTTTTAATGCTGCAGCAGGCGAGTATATTTTAGACAAAGTTAAACTTACAAAACCATCCAACAAATTTTCAATTAACTGGAACACAGTCAGTTAAACAGACCTTCATCCATCCTTAGAGACGGAGCTAGCTGATACAAATCACTCTGCAGTTCCAGGAGTCTTTAAATGTGGTGGCATTTAAATTACACCAAATTGAAAAACGAGTGAGAACTCAGTGAGGAGTTATTATTTGGACCATCAGATTTCAAGAGAGTCAAAGTTCACGCTCCTGCTCTATAGGCAGGATGTATAATCCTCTGGAAATACTGAAATTAGATGCATGAATGTAACACTGACATTCTTGTGTTGGCAAAATCTCTTGTCCACATACCTTTAGTATATTTCGTGAGCCTGAATGGGGTCTTCTACAGTTCCAGCTCTGCAGCAGTTTGCCCTAGTCTGATCCCATCAGTGACTTTCTGTCATATCCTAAACTCTGAGGAGCTATGTGACCTTGAAACCTTTCAACTAAAGGAAGCACATACAAGCAACTACACAAAAGTTTCATGAAGTACTCTGTGTGCTTATGTTCAGTATCACAGTCTGGAAGTTAAAGTATATCACTTTTCTACTTCCCCTCTTTCTGTTTGGCACTAATTTGGGGCTGCATCAGCACTGAGAAGTCATCTGTCTCTTTTCCACCAGCTACCCTCTGTGTCTGGCTTGAATCATTGAGTTCACAGCAGCTGAATATCCCTCTATGCAAATGTTATAATCATATGACAGACTGATACTGTCTAACTCAGGATAAATTTGACATCCATATAAACGTTGTCAGAAAAAATAGAGAAGCTCTTTGTTCAGGCCTTCTGACGGAGCAGCAGCAGATATCAGCTATATGTCGACATCGATGCACAACTGCTACAAAGACACAATTTTGGGAAAATTTAGATGAATATAGATGTGCGACACCTTCTGTCGCTTCCTGACTCATCCATTTGTCTCCATTAGAGTGTGCACAGGGAATTAAGCTGTGCATCTGTTGCAGGTCATGTCTGGATCCGTCATCGACATGCAGCATTACGAGAGGTATGGAGGTTCAGGGAGGACAAAACTGCAGTATGTCAGTGAGCTGACAAAGACAAATAAATAAATGAAAAGCTGAATCAAATGTGCGAATAGATAGGAGATTAGTAGAACATCTGTTGTGCCTTTAACATGCATCAAGTAACCCTTTTCATGTGATAAATGCTTTTGATATAAGCATAGAAAACCTAGCTAGATTTGAGTTATTTTCCATATTTAGCTTAATGGCAATGTTAGCAAGCAAACTACGGTCAGCCAGGTGCTAAATTGGGTATCAAATAATTTGTCCACACTCGCAGTAAGCTTTTTTTTTTTTTTTTTTTTTTTTTTTTTTTTAAATGACATCAGAAACAGCAGTATGCGACATTACGTGATGGCAGAGCTTCAGTTCATCCTTTGTCATTTTTTTTTTTTTTTTTTTTTTTTTTTTTTTTTTTTTTTTTTTAATAAATAGGACAGGGGGAATGAATGAGAGAAAGAGAGGGAGAGAAAGAGAGAAAACCAAAGGGGAGAAGAGACGGTGAGAAGGGGGGGGAAGAGAGAGAAAAAAAACAAAAAAAAAAAAAAAAAAAAAACAAAAAAAAAACAAAAAAAAAAAAACTCCTGGGTCACCTGTATGGAGAAAGAAAAAACAAACAAAAAACAAACAAACAGAGGAGACAGCAAACAACAAAGAGCAACATAATAATAAAGAAAACAAAGCACCATCACAATAAACTAGCTAGTCATAGATATCAATAGTTACTAAATAATAAACGATATTGTGCAGCACGCAAGATAGACAGCGCACAATGTGCTTTGAGGCAGCAGCCAAGAAAGCTGTAGTCCGCGTCTGTGAATACCCGTGTGTACACCTGTGTGCATACCTGTGTGGATCAGCATGCTTGCATTCCAAAGGTTTCTCCATGTAACGATCTGCTAGGGAGTGTGGGGAGCCACAGCCCCGTCCTCCAGGGCATGAAGCAGGTATGGAGGAGATCAAGACTCCAGACATCCAGAGGCCCCCAGAACACAAGAGACCAAGGAAGACCAACAGAGGGGCAGCCGCGCCACTGTCCCAGTAAGAGCTGAGGAGAGTCCCAGATGAGGGCTCACTCAGCAGCCGCGGAGCAGAAGCCAGGGGGAGTTGCAGTGACGCGCCCGTGAGCTCCGCCGGCAGCCAGCTGTGCCTGAGTGACCGAGCCCCAGGCCGAGAGGCCGGGGCCACCCCACCTCCGGAGTGGCCCGAGCGAGCCCCAGGCTCCAGGCCCCGATAAGCGGCCGCCAAGGAGTGAGCCGGTGTGTACCCAGACGCCCACCCCCAGACACAAAGAACCACCAACGCACCGACACCTGAGGGAGTCCGCCACTGGCAGGGGAAGTGGTGGTGGGTGGAGATAGGCCTCCAAACCTTGGAGGGCCTGAGATGTCCCCAGAGAGGTGGCGTCTGATACCCAACCTGACATATAGACACAGACATACAGGCACACACAGACACAAACATCCATTCCCACCCTCATGCTCTCATAGGCACTTACTCCACACTCAACCAACATGGAGACAGACATAAAGAGACGCTGTACACACAATCACACTCCCCAAGCGTACTCTACCAACCGGGTCTAGGTACCCTTGCCCCTGGAGGGGGGAATTGCACCCAGACCCAGGTGGTGTTACCCTTTTCCCTGCGGTGGGGAGAGGCAGACCACCCCGACTCCGCAGCAGCAGGGAGGCCCCACACCCCAGACCGCAGTCGGACGGCCAACTCCTCCTCCTAGCCCCCCCGCTCCAGCAGGCCGCAGAGAATGGGGGTGGGAGAAGACTCCAAACCTCCCTCCACCCGCTCATTGTAGTGTTGATGCATATGTGTTCTAAGGTGCAATTAAAACCCAGGAGGGCATGGAACTACCTGCCAAGGAGCAGCAGGTAGGCGCATAGTCCCTCCTGCTAGCCCTCAATGACTAAGTGTATTTAAAATTGAGAGGTGGGCAACGACGTCAGGGGTGAGGTATACACCCTGATGGTAATTTGGACTCCGTGATTGTGCCCACCCCCAAGATCCTATATGTATGTGTAATGAGAGTGTGAATAATGTGAATGTCTAAGTTGTGGGATAAAATTGAGGCAGAGGCAGCCAGAAGGGGACAGAGGGGGGGGTAGCCTCCTCTGCACCCTGGTGACATACCCCTACTCCAAGGCCCTGCATGTGTGGGTGGTTGTGTGCATCTGTTGCAGGTCATGTCTGGATCCGTCATCGACATGCAGCATTACGAGAGGTATGGAGGTTCAGGGAGGACAAAACTGCAGTATGTCAGTGAGCTGACAAAGACAAATAAATAAATGAAAAGCTGAATCAAATGTGCGAATAGATAGGAGATTAGTAGAACATCTGTTGTGCCTTTAACATGCATCAAGTAACCCTTTTCATGTGATAAATGCTTTTGATATAAGCATAGAAAACCTAGCTAGATTTGAGTTATTTTCCATATTTAGCTTAATGGCAATGTTAGCAAGCAAACTACGGTCAGCCAGGTGCTAAATTGGGTATCAAATAATTTGTCCACACTCGCAGTAAGCTTAATGGTAATTAACAACAGTCAGAAGAATGCCTTTTTTTAATCAGTTGTAAACCTCCAGTCAACAACAGCATGTCATTCGATTCAGAGAGAACTCAAATCCAGCCCGTTTGGATGAATTCCAAACTATCTGGATAAATACTGTTTGAAATCGGCTAACTAATCATCATCAGATTTGTGGAGTATCTAAATGACAAGTAGGTGACTATACTTAGCAGTTGGTTGCTTTCCAGATTACTTCACCAGCCCACATGATTCATGTCTGCATGTCAAACAGTATCGACTTTAGCCATCAGTGAATCTTGTAATGGCACAAAGCAAAGATGTAGTTGCTTTGCACTGTAATACCCACTGTAATGGGGGCAGTTAGCCAGGCTTTAAGTGTGTGTCAGGTAACCCTTTTTCATGTAATAAACACTTTTTATTACCACTGTCTGAATGGATTGTAATGGAACTTAAATAAAGAGACCTTCTGCGACTCCCTCGGTTTCCTCTAACAGGCTGCAGACTGATTTATATGCGAAGCATTCGGGTCAGCAAAAATGCAGAGCACCTTTGAATAGATTAACCAAGCTCAACTTGATAAATGAGCCTAAAAACTTCCCTATATATTTGAATGGCAGCACATTTTTTTCATTATCTGACCATGTGTACAGGTAATCTGTCATTTTTCTTAAAATATAATATTGTAGGACAGTTTGTATACAGACTAGAATTCATAGGCCCCTCGCTTCCAGGTCGATTGCAGCTCAACTCGGTTGTTGTTCAATACTTGTCATCAATAAGTTTCCATATGGATTTGTCAGATAGCTGTGGATGGGATTAAAAGATGGGAGGAAGTACTGTAGACTCTGGGAAATGTGTCTCTTTGCTCAGCAGAGGCTGTCATAGCGGAGAGGGAGAGTCGAGAGAGTCGTTCTGCTTCAGCGACAGGAAAATGCCACCGAGCTGCTCCGCTTCCCCGCTCATAAATACTCTCAAGGACCGCGGCTTTACAACAAGTCAATAGCTTCTGTTAGCAATGCACACACACACGCAGGCAGAGAAAAACGCACGCACACACACAACCAGCGGTGTGCACGTATACACAAATAAAAAAACACACATCAGCAAAATACGCAGATGCATGCTGTCAAAATATAAATCAACAATCACAGCACTACATAAACACAAGTGCCAGGCCAGCAAAACGGGCTGCTGGGATAAATACGGAGCTCACGAAGCCGGGGGTAAATCTGTCCGGAAGGAGGGATGGAGGGAACATTAAAACATGAGTCTTCATTTAAAAGAACACTTTCCTCACAGTCAGAGTTTGAAAGAAAGCTGCTCTCTGAAACTTTTCCTGTCACAATTTCCTTAAACGTCCCGTCAGCACACGGGACGCCGGTGAGCCTGGAATAATGCAGACCTCACCTGAAGCAGCTGCACCTGCATAAACTGCTTTTCCAGTGGGTGTCAGATACCCAGCTTTGATTATTGATTGGATTTATAACAGCATGAACAGCAAAAAGAAAACAAAAAAACAAACAAGAAAGGAAAGCTGAAAATGAATGGTAAAGCACTAGATCTTCATCTGTATTATCATTAACATGCCTTATCGCATTTGTGTTTTGCCGGATTCACTGAAAATCACATTTTAAGAATAATTAGTCTCTGACATTTTTATTTCATTGACAAGGAGGAAGGAGATAAAGGAGATAAATGTGATGAAACAAAAGTCCCGGACTTTACGTGGATGTCTCAGGTGCGTGGATTTATTTGGGAAATGCCTCATGTTCTTTGATCTGAATGGTGAAATGGTAAAAAAAAAAAAAAAAAGTCACCATCACCGTGGCAAGTTACATCACTTTGGAGGTTAAAACTGCCTCATGATGGCAGCTCCAGCTGGATTATCAGAGCTTCATCCCTTGTTGGTGTCCTTCAGCTTTTCACCAGCAGCAAAGACTGCTGGTCCATGGAGGAACAAACTGCCTGTGGTTTGATTCCCTCAGCCCTGACGGCCGCCTCCGTATTCATTTTATTTACAGCTCAGTCTGTCCCAGTGGCATGGAGCTGCTTGCTGGTGGGTGGAGAAAGGAGATGGTTGAATTGGAAGACAAAGAAAGAAGAAATCCGCTGCCTGACTCTGGATTCGGGCTGTTATTTTTAGCCAAAGCAGCCATAATTACCCGGGCAACGTCTAACAAAATTGTTCAGGCTCGGCTGGGCAATTAGGCCAGGCGGAGCAGCTAATGGAGAGAGAATTACACAGACCTTTCCCCCATTAGCCCCCATTTACAGCAGGAAATTTACTGGGAGTGTACGGGCCAGGCGTGACTTCCAAACCAGATTACTGCTCTGAAACCAATCTCCCTCATCCTCCCATCTTTCTCTTTCTTCTCTGCATCCAAAAATAAGAGCAAGTGGACAAACTCAGAAAATAAACTCACACAATCATCTCAAAGACAGCCAGGGAATGAGTTTACATTGGTCCAGCCAAAACGTTTCTTGAGTTTAAGGAGAATAATAGTTTGCATTGTTAAAACTGAAATGTAATGCAAAGGAAATACCTGCAGCTGCACTTGAAGGGGCGAAACTCAGTGATACAAAACTTTTTCACAGGCTGAGGAGGACCAACTACAACTCATGTGGTTTGAACTGGAGTTGTTGAACTGGATCAATCCAGCAGCAGATTAGTTATTGCTCCACACTCTGACCTAAAAGACAATTAAAAGTAAAAATGGCACTGGCCCAATCCAGTATGAGGTGCAGCTTATATCATCGTCAGCTATCTATGTTGATTTTTTTCTTTTCTTTTATCTGTAAACTTAATTTAACTGTCACATTCATATCAATGATAGGGCCTTTTAATTGTAAACCTAGAAATTGAGGTGGAAATGACTGAAAACGCAATCAAAGCAACTATTTGCAGACTTATGTTGATAAGGATTCTTTCATATTGATTACCTATGATTAATAATTCATATTATTATTATTGTTCTTCTTTTTTTTCTTAGCATCATCTTTGTTTTTTGATTAAAATGCAATACTGGTGGACTGTCTGAGTTTTACTGACCAGAGTTCATATTCCACTTCCTGGCTGTTGTTCAGCATTATGCTAGTAGGTCAGGTAGAGAAGAATAGCCCTGTATTGTCATTTTATAAGGTAAAAACATTAAACCTGGAGAAAAAGTACTGACATCACCCTGTGAGGGCCAATTAATTAATAAACTCCTATTTATTTTGTGCTAATGTTTTCTTGTAACATTAGTGCCGGTCTCGACTTCCACGTTTATCTTTTTCTGTAATGCCATTGGTCATCCCTCGGTAGCCCTTTTTGATCTGTGGGTCATTCCCTTAGGCAGAGTCTGCAGGAATGCACTCCCAGTGTGCATAAAAGGCTCAGAATATCTTCAAGTGAGCCCTCATGCACTTGACAGTTTGACAGTGGAACAGCCCTACACCCTCACAGACTTGGTGGGAGCGTACCTTAAAGTGTGGGAATCTGTGAGACGCTCTCAGTTCAGCAGGCAGAGAGGACATAATGTTGATGTTTCTTTACATGAAGACCTGCACATCGAGAGCGTAATGACTCAGAGATTAACGGCACAGTATCACAACCTGTGTGCTCTCATGCAAACAGAGCTGAGAACAGAGCTGTGCAGAGAACAACTGTGAGAGTATTTGAATTATTTTTCTTTTAAATCCAGCTTAAAAACATCAACAGTGGTTTTAGGAGCAGGACTGCAATTACGCTGTTTTTACATCCTTATTCTCCTGTTTCAAATTTCCATGTTAAAAACACAAAAATATCATCACATCCTGCAGAATTAAGACTGCTCAACTATGAAAGGTCAGTCTTATTAAAGATTACATTTGATATGTTCATCAGTCATTTTAGTTGTCAAAAAAGTGCTTTTCCCAAATAGAAGCTGTGATCCTACAAGCTGAACGCAGCAGAAATGTAAATGTTATTTTCCACTGCTGCATGTATGTTGTGGACAGTGAGCTGCAGGAGTACCCGTGGATCTGGTGCTGCATTAAAAATGAGAAACGTGATAAAAAATGAAGGTAAGAAGAGGAAGAGGCTTCTTTTCACAGGTGGAGAGGTGAATATGGAAACAATGAATGTGTAATACAGTATGCTGACACACAGACACATACACCCACAGCCCTCCATCCTCCAGCTTCTCTTGGTTGTACAAATTTGAAGTATCCGGCACTGAGGCTTAACAAAATATCAAAGACACAAAAGAAAGTATTAACAAGGCAAAAGTTCTTGATCCCTTTTTATAAGACATAAAAAAAAAAAAAGGAAAAGCAAAGCAGCAGAGGAGATTTCCATTCCAGCATTAATTCCAGCTCTGGTGAATTTCCAATGTTGGCAGCCATTAAGTTCTGTCAAATCAAATGTGACACCAGGGGAAGGACAGAAAAATATTCAAATCATCTTTCAAATCTTTTTCCAGAGCTGTCTCTTCGAGAGCTGCTGCTCCAGCGGCTGACAGTTCTGACAATTAATTTATGTCTAACAGATTATTCCATAAACCACTGCTGACCCCCGAGCACGTGCACGGGCACGCGTGTACCTGCTGCAGGGGGTGTGACTGCCCTCTACAGCTGCAGCATTTGCAGGAATGTGGCACTCCAAATGTCCATCAAAGAGCAGCAGCTGCTGCCATGCTTAATCTCTACAGAAAGGCCATGGAAAAAGGATTTTATTTTATTTTTTTAAATACCTGCTTGTGAAAGGTGAACTGCGCAGAAAGGCTGAGGCTCTATATTTCTGTGACTCAACAAGTGCACCTTTGTGTACTGCTGGGCACCTGAGGACACACAGTGAGTTCACAAAGACAAAATAGACAAAACACTGTAGGCGAGGGTGTCATAGACTGTGAGATACCTGTCCAGGATCATACCTCATCATACCTCATAAATGATGGATGTAGCCACTGTGGCATCACCCTACGTCAGCTTGTGAGTATCAGCTAATGCTACAGTGCTTTGTTAGACCGTACTCAGCACGAGTTAGCAGGTCTCTGATACGCCGCTGCATTTTTACATTTTAATATGGGAGTCTATGGGAGTGACTCATACACAATCCAGCCTCATGTAGACGGCAGATGGCCCCGCCCCTCCCTGAGCCTGGTTCTGCCGGAGGTTTCTTTCTGTTAAAAGGGAGTTTTTCTTTCTCACTGTCACCAAAGTGCTTGCTCATAGGGGGTCATATGATTGTTGTGTTTTTCTCTGTATGTATTATTGTAGGGTCTACCTTACAATATAAAGCACCTTTAGGCGACTGGTGTTGGGATTTGGCGCTGTATAAATAAAATTGAATTGAATAGACATTAGAGGAATTGCAGTTTTCAGTATTTGCTTCATATCTGCTTCATATGTACACGCCTTAAGAACTTTATACTTAGTATAAATTTTAAGTTAAACTGGATGTAATTGCAAACATAGCTGCGTGCAACTTTATACCTGATGCTGCTGTGAAGCACCACTACTAAATTAAATAATCCTTCTAATGACCTTTATATTGTCATTATAGCCTTAAGTAACTGTATTGTAATTTAAAAGTGTGATGCTCCAGGTAACATTTGAAACTAACCTATGATGCTTGTTCAGTGGAGACACCAGAAGATGATCATTGTATTGGAGGGAAGAAAAACGTATCAGCTGTCCAAAAAAAAAAATTCTGTTGCTGTGTTAATAGGTGGACTGCATGTAATAAAGCTTCTGTCTTTACTTTGCAATTCTTTGTCAAAATATCATTAATAAAATAATACTTTCACTTTATTCAAAAATTGGGGTTTTTCCTTTTTTTCCACTTACCATCCATTTTTTTAAAAATAATTTACCTAATTCATACTTTTAGATAAACAGTTTGCATCTCTGGCAAATGTAATGTATTTATTTAGAAAACTTTAATTCTCAAAACACAAACAAACAAACAAAAAGACTAAGGAATGTGGTCATGCTGTAAATCTCAGCGTGCATTTTGTGACTGAGTTTGGCGGTTCGGTGTTCAGTCTGTCTGACAGCCTATCTTGGCTTCCGTATGTCCCCCTCCTCCTGTGACAGGAGTTAATTTTTCGTTGGATTTGTTTTTTGAGCTTCATTAACCGGTGCGAGATTAGTCCTTGGTGGGACGCTGGTGGGGGGAAGCGCTCGTGCCTCGCCTCCGACCTGCTGAGGTGCAAGCAATTAAGAAGCAGGAAGAGGGAGTCTGTCAAGAGCACCAACGCAAAAGCTCAAGACACCTAACCCACTTAGACGCTTTCAGCTCTGCAATAAAGAAACTTCTGTAAACTGTCAAATGATAATAGCCCAGGCCACCGCTGGTAATTGCAATTAGCGGAGGTAAAGTAGGATAGTACTACACACACACACACACACACACACACACACACGATCAAAAAGCATTGCTTCTGAAAAACATTAACCCATTTTTTTCTCTTTATGACATCAGAATGCATCAGATTTCATCCAGAAGGAAGTTCAACTGAATAAAAAAATTATATTAATTTACAGGGGATTCAGGTCTTTACTGATCTAAGGCAGGAATTGAAAACAATAGAAAAGGAAATAGAGGCAAGGATTTAAAGAAGGACAAAGAAAGCAAGCAAAGATGAACAAAGCAGGCAGACCAGCCTGATGGCAAAATGTGCACTAATGACGTTAATCCAGTAAATCTGTTGGTGTACACGGATACACGGATCATTTTTCTTTTTGTTTTTCAGCATGAATTTGAAACCAGAGTGTTTTTAATACACTGGGAACAACATGTATGTTCTCCTGAGACTCCTGCGGCAATGCGTCACCCTGGCAACCGAGAAAATGAAGCTTTGAAATGTGGCAACAATTTAACCCAAAACAGGATCTTATTGTAACGCTTATCAGACAGTTTTATTGGCTAAATATAACCAAGAAGTTTTTTTGCTTAAACTTCCCCAAACAATGAATGAAAACAAAACTTAGGTCTAAAAGTAATATCAAAGAAATCACAAGAATCATCAGTTCCACGCGGGACTGGAAAGTTTGATCTCTGGTGTGCAACCAGAAACTTCTACCATTGTTTTTTTTTTTTTTTTTTTTACACAAAAGACTTTTCACTCACTGACACAAATCACTTGTCACAGGCTGGGTCTCCGACCCAGCACTCTGAGTTTTCTTTGTATTTTTCTTGTTTTTTGATATGTTATTAGTTTTTGTGTTATTTCCTATTTTGCCTTTAGCTTAGGCAGTTATTGGTTATTGTTCCTGGGTTTTTCTATGTTTTGGGGTTTGGTATTTATTCATCACGTATTAGGTCTGTTAAGTTGTGTTGTCATGTTTAGTTTTAGTATTTCCTGTTTTATTCTGACAATGTCATGTGTTCTTTGTTAATTGTATTTAGCTTTTCTCTCCTGGTCCTGTCATTAGGTTTATGGCTGTCAGCTGTTTCCCCATATGTCTCCACTTCCCCTGATCACCTCATGTCTGTATTTAAGCCTTTTGTTTTCTTCATGCCATTGTCAGGTCGTTGGTTATTTTGACCTTAGTCTTAGTTTTCAGCACAGTCATAGTTATAGTTTTTGGTCTTAGTACCTTTAGTGTTTTGTTTCTTAGTGTTTTGCCAGTTTGTTTTGGTTTCCTGGTTTATTCCCTGCCGTCATCTTAATAAAGCATCACCTTTCTGTTAAAACCTTACTACTCTTCGTCGTCATCTGCTTTTGGGTCCTGTTTCCACGCACATCGGCGCACCCCGCCATGACATCACTATTGAAAATGTCTAAATTTCTCTCTATGAACACACAAAAAGACAATTTGTGTCCAGAAACACACATCAATAGTGTTATACTGAAACAAAGCAGTGGGAGGTTTTGAGAATTTTCAGGAAGGAAGAAAAGACAAATGAGAGAGAAGAGGAAAGAAACGTAAAGGGGGACACGAAAAGTAAGAGAAGAGAAAAAGAAGAAATTATGTTATGAAACACAGAGGATAAGAGATTGAAAGAGTTTAAGAAATAAGCTGATTAAAAGATGACAAAAGTAGAAAAGAGGAACAAAGAAAGAAGGAATTATGGAAAAGGACAGAAATAAATCAACGAGGGAAAGAGGAAGCAGCTGGTATGTGTACTGTGATGGGGCAAGCATACAAAAAAGAAGGAAGGAAAATGGCATTTAAGAGAATCAGAGACACAGAAACACAAGGGCAGAAAATCAGAACAAACTTTCACAGAAAAAACAAAGTATGTGAAAGAAAGCAAGGAGAACTCTCCTGTGGCTCCCAAACAGAGTACAAATGCATCTTAATGATAGTCAAAAAATACAAAAAATACAGATTTTGTATGTAGTCCATTAAATTTAAACATTTAAATGTGACAAATATGTCAAAAACTGAAATCCTTTTTCACAGCACTGTACAGTATGAAATTCCAGATGAAATCTCAGCATTGCTGGATTAAACAATGCTGATTTTGGGCTTCTAGAAGAGATTTTTACTGGTGAGTGTGTGTCACATAAGTGTAAGCGAGTACAACAGTGTAGTTAAGTTAATGGGAGCACTCAAGTGAAGTAGCAGAAGCTTTAAACTCCACTAAAGTGCAGAACTCTCAGAAATGGCTTCATTTTCTTTAAAAATAAAAAGTCCCATCAGCGGTGACGGTTTTAATTTGACATCACTGACTTCCTGCTAGCTTTTAATCTCTCAGAGCAGCTCAGCTGAAGGATCTGCCCGAATCCCCTCTCACTTCACATTAACGTGTGCAGTCGACTTCAGCGTGTTAATGTTGAGGCAGTCAAATACTCTACATTCATATTCATACTCAGCCGTATCTGATGAATGACAACCATCAGTGGCGGAGGATGAGCGCTGCCTTCGATAAAGCGAGGCGAGGTGGAGGCAGGAACCTCGTTTGATGTCTTATCCGCGGCGTCAGCGATACAGTTCGACTGGATATCGATCAGGCGCATCAGCGTGGGTGTTTCTAGGTGTTATCTCCACCTTCAGAAACCGATACACACACAGTCGTATGTTCTCCCTGTCATTTCATGCCTGAGTAATCGGGTTTAAACTACACTTTTGTCCTTTGAAGCTCCATCTTGATGTCAGGACGCGGTGCCAAACACACACCGGTTTGAGGCGTGTCAGGTGACAGGAAGTTGTTTGGAGACAGTTGTTGTTGAAAGCATCAGCCAAGTGACCGAGTCAGCCCGGGGCATTGTTTGGCTCTTGTGTTTCATAAATTCAACGAGGCTTTTATTGCCTGATTCAATATGCAGCATAAAAGGGTGCAAAGACAATAAATGAAGACAGAGTTTTATTTGCATCTCTTCCTGCGGGGCTAAATTTAAAGGATCAGTGAATCAAATCATTAAAATAAAAACCCCTCTCTGCCAAGCGTGAAGGAAGGAGTTAATTACTCAGATTTAGTGGTTTTGGGGCGATTTCAGTTTCCTATAGACGCTGGAACCAGAGCTCTTCTTCCGCTCTGACGGATCCGCGGCTTGTTTGTGCATGGATTAACAGCAAAGGAAAGGCAAATCAAATAAAATTAAGTATTAATATGCAATATGCATAATTGACGAGCCATCGCTTGGAGTGCTGTTCAAAAACTTGCAACAAGGTAATAAAGTAAACAAACAGGAGGCTGAAATTCAGCTCGCAGAGACTCTCCACAGCCTGAATGAGGAGAAAACGGAGTGTGACGTACAGCACGGCTCCATATTTTTATTGAATTTATTATCTCTACTCGTCGCTTTCAGCACACGCTCGCCTGTGCTTATGAATATGTAAAGCTGCAGAGGAGAGATTTACCTGTTGACAGGCTCCTGTTTGGAACATTCAGACAGTTTGGGGTTTGCATCTTGTTTATTATTATTTTTGAGGGAAAATTATCTCCCAAGCACATCAATAAACTGTCAGACAATGGAGCATCTGAGTATCCAGGTGATGCATTTAGTGAATTTACACATCGGGGAACTTTTTTTTTAAACCGCTCACTGAAGTCTGAGTCCATTACTTCCACTGGGGTAACTTTTTTTTTTTTCTTTTGGGGGGGGGTAGAAGCACACGTGTCATGCCTTCTGTTTCAAGTCCTTTCCTGTTTTATTTTGTAATTTCTGCTCTTTTTGTGCTCCTGTCAGCTTCACTTCCTGTTTCTCTCCTTTCCCTGCACTCATCAGTGTCAACTGCATCAAATTAACCAATCAATCTTCTAACTGTATATAAATACATCCCAGTTTGTCTTTGTCAGTCACTGATGCACTGCTTCGTTGTGCTCTTAGTTTTACGTTTTTGTGTGATAACTTGTAACTCTTTATGACTTTTCTGTGTATGAGCTCAGCTTAAAGATGAAAGATTGCACTACATACCAGGGTTTTGTGTTTGGGCCCTCCTCTCTGAACTATTACACCATCATGTAGACTTCTAATATAGTCTTATCCAGGTGACTTTGGGGTTAACCCTGGGTTTTCTGTACTAAGGAGATCAAAGCTGTGGCCATCAGCTGTTTCTTACGGCTCTGTTACTTTTACAGATGCAGCATTTGAGGCACAAGTTTCAGCTGATAATACATTCCATCTGCTAATCATTATTACCTTTTATTTTGTCCTTTTTGTCCTCTGTCCTCAGGAATGTTACTTTGTAAACTCTATTGTTTCAAAAGCTAGTGATGCTTCTCATGTCCTACTGTAATTCGCTTTTCTCTGCTCTCGGGAAGTCAGGCATCGAATGCTTACAGCAGTTCAGAGTGCTTTTGCAAGACTGCTCACTGGGTCAAGTAGACCATCTCATATTACAACATTACTTACATCTGTTCACTGGATCCCTGCCACATTCAAAATTCAGTTTCACATTCTGACTTTTATCTACAGGCTAATTTTGACGTGCTTGCTCACGCTGGGCAAAATAAAGTTTAAATAAAACTGTTAACTGTTTCACCAAAATTGTCAGTTCGATTTTAAAAAGTATGGGAATCTAGATTAATCTAGATTAGTGGGGAATATAAGGCTATGTCCACACGTACACGGGTATTTTTGTAAACTGAGATTTTCTGTTTTAGTTTTTAAAAAAAATCCCGTCCACGTGTAAATGCAAAAAACGAAGTCAAACGCTGTCAAAACATGCCAAACCAACAGGGGGAAATATAATCATCCTAATGTAGGAATGTTGGCCAATCAGAAGTCTAGAAGCCTGGGTGGGAAAGAGTAAACAAAGATGGCACGTAGAAGCGGTCTTTCTAAATGGAGGGACAGTAACTGCATGTGTCTATGTAAGCATGTAAAAACTGCAGATAATATAACATTAACAGCAACAGTATTTTGTCTCTATCATTGTAGAAATTCATTTCATGTAAATGCACATGTATACGTTGCTTGATTAAATCTCCGTTTTCCTTGTCGACGCGTAAACCCAGCTATGGGCAAATCTCCAGCCTGGCAGGAGTTTTAAAAAAATCTCAGTTTTCAGTGATCCAAAACGGCATTTACATGTGGACAAAATGTCCAAACACACAGAAAAATCTGTGTTTTCAAAAATACGTACGTGTGGATGTAGCCTAAGGGTCCTCCACTGACACGTCACATAAACATGAATTTCCTAACTATAAATTTGACTCCGGTGGGCCAAAAACACCTCAACAGTTGGGAAAAACCATATCCAAATCCTCTGCATACCAGCCAGTGAATTTTTTTAATCAAATTTTAAAAAGTTAAATTAAAACTACATAAATCACTGTACTTTATTATGCACACTGTACTTTATTATGCCAATGATTTTAAAAATTTATCATTCAAATTAAAATAAATAAATCACAGTATTTTATTATTCACATATTTATTGCACATCTGTAGGGTCTCTTGTGAGAGGGTTTTTTTATTTATTAATTTCTTTTCCTGATGGTGGGAGAAAACTCATGTAACCACAGTCAGACTAACTACAAGAACCTCTGATATAGTAAATTCTATTAATTATGTTTTCATAAATATTTGAGGCGGGAAATGGACTCTTCTGAATGCTGCGGATGTGTCTCCTGGACCCGGGTGATCGAGCACGAGCACAGTAATTCCTGATTATGCAGATTTGTAGAAGAGCCAGCAGAAGACATGAGTTGGGCTTGCATTAGATCTGCTTCTGTGCATTTTTATCTTTGTGCTTTTAAGTTTTATTTGTGAGCTGTATATTCTTCATTTGTAATTATTTGTTTTTTATTTTGTTTGCTGTGTATTGTCTTTAAAGGACTTTGTGAGTCTTGTTTGTGAAAAGAGCCATATATGAATAAATACTACTATTGCTATGTGTGCATAAACACGACCTGAGGCATGCTTAAGGCTGGTTAATGGCCTGTCAGAAGTAGTTTGCGAGACGTGTTTACATGGGTGCAAATGACCACAGTGCATGCCGGAGTGAAAAGCTGGCCACCACTGAGAGGATGGAGATGTGGGAAGGTTTGAAAATGGGGATATGGCTGCTCATTTTCAGACCATTTATCAAGAAAATGGAAACACTGAGCACGACATTAAGTGCCACAAAGAGTAAAAACAGGTGGGCAGCGTTTGGCTCATTTCTTGCCCACACAGCTGACCGATGACAACGTGTCTGTTTTGCAAAGTTATAGAAATGATTGCACACAAACTCCACACACTGCAATTATAAAGTCCCCTGTGCAACCCCAGGTAAACACAGACGTACTCATGTTAATATTGAATTTCATTCCTCATGTTCATGTTAATAACTTATGAATTTTCCTTCCTTTGATGGTTGTTTCTTGGACTTGGGCTGTTATTGACTGAATACTCACGATTTCTTTTTTAAAGCAAGCATGCTTTTAAAAAGTTCATGTTATACAAAAGTACCTCATAATTTAATGAACTTTTTTTCTTGATTCTAGTTAAATGTAATTTATGCGCAGACGCTGAATTTTAGAAAGTAGATGATGGTTTGTCGAAAAATTATAGTTAAAAAAAGGTCTTAAATGAACACAAATGAGCATCTGTTTGTCTCAGCTTAGTCTCTCTGATAACTCTTTCCTCAGAAGGATCCTCTGCCCTCTGCACACCACCCCCTCCTCCGCAACTTCACTGAAACTCCATTAGCTGTGCTGTCCCTCAGTAGGATGTGATGTGAGATTAGACTCCGTGTTCTTCTCTCCGGAGCCCTCGGAACGCCGTCCCCTGACCTCCTGCTGCTTCACACAGAAAGACTGAGACAAAAAGCCCATTGAACAAAAACACTTCAGGCAGACAGAGTCTGACTCCTGACCTCTCTACATTAAGACTGACTTCAGTAAGATTTGATCACTATTCTAACTGAAGTGAGTCTCAACTCTTTCAGCTCTGCAGGAAACTTTTTTTCTGCGTGAAAGATTAGCAAAACCTTGAAAGTTTAGAGATTTGTCTGCACTGAAATGTTTTTGAGCTACATTGAATTTGAGTGAAAGGTGGAGGCCCTGCGGAGCACTTACTGGCTATCGAGGATACTGGGACATGAGAAAAGCCTTTTTTTTCTGACACTTTTTCTTTAAATAATGTGGAAATCATTACATTTCATTTATAATTCAACAGTCCGCTTTATAACGATAAATACTCTGTTATCCTAGATGTCCTTGTAGGTACTGAGGAATTTGTTCGATTTGGTCCCATGCAAATAAAACTGAATGAACTGAGTGATGCATTGAATTAGTATGACACTAAGTGTTGGATTTAGTGAAACTAAGCTCAGTTCTGTCCAGTATATGTTAGCTTTGTACCTCTGCAACTTCAAGAGAATTTTTGTATTGTAATAAATATAAAAGATGTGTTTTCACAGGTTTAGATTTAGTAGCTCTCCATGTAAGAAAAAAATACAAAGACCTCTACAAGCCACAGTCACAGTTTTATAAAGATGATATTCTAAAATATACCTTTTCTGTTGGTTGTATTTTCACAGAAATGTGAATGTTTCTGCAATATTTGGTCTCCCTCAAAGGTTCAGGAGGCTGGAGAGCTGCAAAATAAGTTTCTGAGCTGGTTTTGTGTGCATGTGTGTGTGCGTGCGTGTTTGTGTGTGTGTGGCAGAATCACCTGTCACCCCACCTCACCTCCACCCACCGCCCACCTCTCCCCGGTGAGATGTCTTCACTCTGATACAGAGAGGACACTCTATGAGCTGCCGTGCTGGTGGTAAAATAGGCATGCTAAATTTTGCATGGATTGCCTTTGAAGTGTCAGGAGATAAAAAGGGAAGCTCGCCTGTGTTTTTATGTGTTCATTGTGTGCTGAGGAGAAGCAGCAGAGACCAGGTACTGCAGATCGGGGCTATAATTAAAGATGAGGATGGAGGAAATTGAGCTGTACAATGGAGAGAAAATCTGTTTTTTAGAACTTTGTTGGATGTTGGCAGATTCTTTTTATTATTATTATTTTTGGTGTCTCCTTTTTGCTCTGATGTTTTTCATCTAAAAAGCTGAATTTACACAACACACATTTAATCATTCATGATTATCACCTGATCCAATCCGGACTGTAAACTAATAAAAAGCCTAGCCTCTGAGACTTCTGGTGAAGGCTCGTCTGAATTTATGCACAGCGAATGATGAAGACGTCTGTTTACGTTGCCTTCCTGTCAGAGTAACACGATGGCGCAGCGCTCTGTGGGAGGTTCACAGTGCAGCGGCACTGCCTTTGATACTGGAGGGTTCTGATGACAGAAACAGAAAATGGCAGAAAAAAAAAGAAGTCATGCCCGATGAAGCTGAGTATGAGGAGGATTAGGTTTTTGGATATTTTCTAAACCATTAAGCAGTGACCGCAGACACTTTGCACTGTGTGATTAATCTGGATGCAGGTCACTGAGTTAAACCAATATATTACAATACTGTACAAACCGTGTCATAGGCTCTGGATGTAAACATAAAACACAGGATTCACTGAGAGACGTCAGCGAGAATGTTAGCATCATCAATGAAAATGGATCTATAAGCAAATAAAGGCGATCGTGTAATTGTTCAGATGCTGGGTGACTGTAGAGAGGGTCTTTTGGGGAAAGTGCATGAGTTGATGGATACTCAAAGTTTCAAATTATGAGGTCAGATCTGCAAACAATCTCTGTTTCAGTTTTTCCGCTTGTTTGAGGGCAGCTGTGTGTGTTGAGCTGACTTTATTTCTCCTGTGCTTGAAGTGTAGGTGAAGGTCAGACCACACTTTATTTAGCATCGGGATCCAGCGTCTTCGTCACTGCTTTGAAGCCATCTCCTGGTATCATAACTGTTGTTGACTCCTTTCTTTGATGCATGTGTTTAAGTGACTCTGATGAGACAGTCAAATAGAGTAGTTTATTAGGGTAAAGGTTCGGTCCTGCACGACCTGCTCCTTAAACCTACATAACAGTGTTCATTTGTGGTTCTTTAATTAATTCCTTTTACATCCTGTTAACCTTCAATGACTACATTTTTGTAGCAGTTTGGTATCAAATCATTTTTCATACCGTAGCTAGGTAACAAAGTGTGTAAAAATTAGAAGCTATTGTCGCTGTATTTTTTTCCTTATTTTGATGAAACTCCTCTTTTCAGAGTAGAGTCATTGTCTGAATGTTAAATCTCCCTCCTTGATCATCGCTTGCTGCCACTGAGCTATTTCTGCAGGAAGAGGAAGTGACAATGGCACCAAAGGCCTCGGAGCAGAGTGACACCCTGACGTCCCTGCTAAAAAAGAAAGGGAAGAATTCTCCTCCCTTCCCCCAACTGAACCTCCCCACCTGAACTCACCAAGGGTTTGCATTCCAGTTGCTGGATCGTTAGCCGGGGGTATTAGGCATCTTGCCTCTGACTTGCATCATCACCTCCCATCTCAAAGTTTTGCTGCGCCGTCTTTCCTTCTTTTCTTGTCTCTCTCTCTCTCTCTTTCTCTCTCCGGCATGTAGATTATTCTCATCAGCCTTCCACTCAACATCCCTTGGAAGAAAACAAAAAGAAAGATGATGGGAGACTGGTGGAAGAGAACAATTAAACCCTGTTTTTATGCAAGTGCAAGGTGACCCTGATGGAGATACAATCACACATAACAGCGCCTCAAAGCTCCTTGACCCATTGGGATGCAAACAGAGGATTATGGATAAATTACCTGAAAAAGAAAAATATTTGTGGGTTGGAAACATAATTAACAACATAAATGACTGCGGGATCGCTTAGAGAAGCTCGGCAACAGTCAAGGTCACACAAAAGTCAACTTAATAAACTAATTTGTATGCCACTTATACTCAAAGAACAACCTGGAAAAAAAATCCCAATGAATATTATTTTACTCCAATTCAAAGCCCCTGTTTTCTGTAACAGTCTGATCTACAGATGGGTTAACATTGTCTTTGTAATAACTACGTTCTGCACGACAGCCTCCCGTGATGGTCTATGTTTAAAAACAGAAGGTGCAGCAATTCAGAAGCTTTCTCCCAACATTCAACAACATCGACATATTTGGATGGTGGGATCGTCTAAATTTAGCAGCTTGGTTATAAAGCTTCATTAGTAAGCTTTTGGGTGCAGAGGCACAGACAGGCGTGCTCTTTAGTGCAAAGTAAAAGACTGATAAAATGCGACAATTTTGCTCACCGAAACCGCTGCTCTGTCATCTGTACCTCACCGCAGACTTTATTTTCTTTGTCAGATAATTTCAATAAATGTGCACCAACTGCACAAAACAGTTGAGATGTCCATCGAGACAGCTGTGCCGGCATATCAGTCAGTCGAAATAACCGACTTTTGTATTTGTAGAGAGAATTCAGTACACTAAGAAAAGGCCAAGGAAACAATACCTAGTCCTTCACAGGCATGATCCCAGCTAATGGCTCACTTACATCAGAGTAAAAATAGGACAGCAGACTTCCTGCGACCATGACCTTGGGTTTCGGTGAATGCAGTGATTTTTTTTTTTTTCACTTTTGGTGACCAATTGAGCGTATTTCTGACGATCTCTAGCTGACCACAGTCCATTACAAAGTGACTGCACATGCTTTTAAGTTAGTCTCTCAGACAGGCTGGCAAAGGTTTGCGAAAACCTGCTGTTGGTTATAGAAACTGAGTTAGACTGCAATCTGAGCCAGTCTGTGCCAATGACAGCAACAGTGTGATGTATCTCTTTACAGTGGACATTTACTCATCTGGTTGCCAAATGGTCATTTTGCAGTTAAACCTCCACCTGCCGAGGAATTTCTGTTTCTGTTTTCTATTCAGATTCTGTGAATATAACCATATACCTATGTAGACAGACAACAACAAATTAAGTTAATCGCGATATATTCCCACAAACAGACTGTATATAATTGCCCACTTGATCCGTTGAGTCACAAACTAATAGCAGACTGACATCTTATTGCTGTTGTATCACTCCCTGAAACACTAAGTTGCTTTGGAGACAGCACATGTTTCCACATCTCTGAAGCAACCATATCAAAAGCAACGCGATCGCAAATTCATTACACACAGATTCAATAATGTTGGTCCTGCTGCGGACTCTGACCACTGTTTCCTCCACTGTGACTGTACCATACTTGACTAAACATAATGTATAGCATGTGGGATCACTTTTAGGTACACGCTCCCAGAGAGAGCATTCCTGAGAACTTCTTATCATCTGAGCATCAGTTGCAAAATAGGTATGCATTTTACTTATGACACTAAGACTATCATGAAGAAAGATGTCAATAAGATGACATCAGCTCCAACCAGCTGAGCACACACACACACACATCATTTGTGTTTGAACGTTGTTTGCGCTGCGACCACAACTGACTTGTACTCAGACCAGATCAGACGCAGCAGCTCTCTTTTCAGACTGTGTTTATTCTGATACTGAAGCGCTGCTTGAAGTGATGCAACTAAACAGACTCAAATCAGGCGTGTCGTGTGATCAGTTAGAAACTCAGACTCTTGAACATTTATTGTAGTGGGAGCAAAAGGCAGCTGTGATGGAGTTTTCTGGAGCTGGGTGAGATAAAGATTCCCTTTGATACGATGACAGTCGTGATTCTCCATCTGCAGCGCTGCTTTGGGTCACGTGTCTACGGGGAAAGTCTCAGACTTCTCTTTAATATCATTTCTAAATCAATCGCAGCTCCAGATGGCTTCGCACTCGGGGCACAGAGCAGCAGAGGTTAAATATATTTCAACTTTTTAAATTAATAGAGTGTTACTCCCACAAAGTGTTTCCAAGACTCACCCGGCATCAACAGCAGCAGCTATGAGCAGCGCTGCCCCCGGCACCATCCGACAGTTGCAGCAGACAGTCCAGTGGAACATGGCATCCCTTTGATTGACAGGTGATCGACATAGAAAATGTCCAGGTGGACTCGTACCTGCAACCTCTGTTGCTTTCTGTCACTCAGCTGCTGGGGAACCTGTGATCATCACAGTGTTATATTAAGGACTTGTTTTTCTTTTGTGGAGCACAAAGTGACCAGGAGGCAAGAATTTCCGAATCTGTCCGGTTCCTCTGAGATAATCTGCAGCGTGTGTCTTTAAAGATGCATAAAAATAATTTCAGGTTGTTAACTTTTTAACCCAAAGCCTCATAGGAAACCACCCCATGATATTTTATTAATACGCATGCATGCCCTCAGAAAGTAGATTATATAAAGAATCTGTCATGTCTAACACTGACAGTCAGACGTTTAGAGATGCCTTGGAACTCTCTGAATTATGTATTTGCTTCATACCGGGTCTCAAAAAAAGTTTTGTTTTTTTTTTGTTGACAGGTTAACCTACTGATCTTGTGACCTTGCAGTTTTTTTCAGTCTAATCTCCCTTCCGGATTGAAATATAACACACAACAGGCCACAAGTCATCCCCGAAATGGTGTGAAAAGATCGTAGATAACCACTGAAGCAGCTTTCTCATCATTGATCATTAATGCAGCTGGTATTCTCCAGTGAATGCTATAGAAGCTCAGCAGGTTTTAGTTTTGATGATGTTGATGGCAACGGGGTGATATGGCGGTTGGGACTCTTCGCTCACAGCAAGAAGGAATCTCCTGGGCAAAGCTTGCATGCTCGGGCACTCTGGCTTCCTCCCACAGTCCAAAAACATGCCTGGGTTGACTCTAAATTGGGCGTAGGTGTGAACGTAGGAGTGAGTGGTCGTCTGTCTCTCTGTGTTAGGCCTGTGACAAACCGACAACCTGTCCAGGATGCACCCTGTGGATAAGTGGAAGAAAGTGGATGGATGATGAAGAAGTCTTTGCGATTGCAAGGTTTGCTGTAGTGCTGTGTATTACTGAAGATTAGCATCAATTTCACAGTAATCCCTATAGATCAGCTAACATCACACAGCTGCTGTTGCATCTGCAAGCCACATTGCAACCCACCTCCACCCTCTCATGCTGTGTCTGACTGAGTCACCGTTTTGTCATTTGTCAATGATTTTTGCATCGTGCTGTTCTGCGCTGGGGTTTTATTGCTGCTCTCCAAGAAACAAATTTGTGCAAAATAATGGACAGGACCCATAGACTATATAAAAGATGGAAGTTGCTCCCGTTTTCAAGAGATTATCATTTCTATCGTTTTCATCTTGATTGCAAAAAACAGATTTTATGGGAGGGGTATGATCTGACTGTGCAACCATTTGCTCATTGACTAACCAACGAGTAAGCAGAAAATATGCCTTTTTGTCATGACAAAGTTTTACAAAATAGATTTTATTTTTTATCCACTGTGACCCAAAATTGGTAACTAAGACAATGAACTGAGACAATGAATGCAAAGTGCTTGCAGAGGTCCAAAGCAAGACTTTTGTCATAGACTCCATAAGACCAGAAGTACTTTTGCAGCTACAGCTCTGCAGATAGCTATAGACTGAAGAATTAAGGATTAAGGTATTTTGACATTGGCTTTATTTGTCCAATCTACAAACTACGTCCGTGTTTTTTACTGTGTATGGTAGATCTTAGAACAGAGCCAGATTATTATTATTATCATGACTATTATTATTATCATTAGCTCCTGTCTGAGCTAGTAGTCAGGTATGCAGTGAGCTTACAGACAGAGTGCGGGTTTGGATTGTAAGCTGACACATAGTTTCTGGCCATATTCTTTGAACCATGTCTCCACTTAATTAATAAAGCAGTTTACTGTTAAGAAACAAAGGGTGGTTAATGATATGTATTAACTGGTTAATAATTAACATGTTACTAAGTATACTTAAAATGGAAATGAAACTGTACAAATATTAAGGCTAATTTAAACCATGGAGCCCTGCTCTAAAAACAAGTCGGGGATTTAACACTCTCTGTGTTAGGACTCCTGATCTGGTGAGAAACTCAGTTATGTGTGTGTAGTGATGCACATGCAGTACACAGTTATGTTATAAAGTGCGTGTGCTTGGGAAAAGAGTCTTAACCCTGATATAACTGGTATATAAAATAGTGTTGATTGCGTCTTGTGGACATCTGCTCTGTCAGCTGATTGTGCCCCTCAGTCTGTCCACCTGACCGGAGATTGTAGCACTCCAGCTTGTCAGTCTAGTGAACCACCAGGTCACCTGACTCAAACAGGTTCTCCTCCATACAGTCCTCATTTACAAAGTGCTCCACAAACCCCAGCATCACGGCTAACTGGTGGACTCTCCTATTTTCAGTGCAGTTAGCCAATGGTGAAAGTGGGCAGTATATCCTTGGTGTTATTATTTTATTTTTCACTGAGTTTTCAGTTTTGTCACTAGTTAGCTAACAGAAACTATTCTAAGTCTAATAGCAGTGACCAACCAACAAACCCAGCGATGTCCCATGATGTACAACACAGCTCTGCACATGCTCTAAAAACGAATAAAAATGACTCAATCCAGCCTCACACACGGTGTTAAATCTGTGAGAGCTTTAAGAGCAGGGCTCCGTGGTGTAAATGAGCTTTTAATACATGTAGTGTTTCATGTCCACTTTACCAATATATTGCAACAGGGTGCATAAGGGTCAAAGAGCACAAATAGTAATAATTCCTCAATATTCTTCATCACTGTTTTGCTGATCAACTCGCTGAACACATTTCACTAAACGTGTTTAAATGCAGTGTTTTTGAGTAGTTGTTGTTTCCACCTCTCAAACTTGTGTCTCCAAATTAAGCGATGACTTATTTATTGGAAACAACACATTCAAAGCGCCTTTAATATTTCAGCAGACATTTTGCAGAGATGAAAGCGTGCTTTGCTCCTGTTTGAGCTGAGAGGAAATCTTCACCCCCTCAGAGGTGAATCGCTTTCCTCCCCGTGGTGTAAACTCACCAATGAGTCCGGGAGAACTGATGAATAGCCGGAAAGGAAAAAAATAAAAGAGCGAACAAACAGAGATCAGTCTGACCCCAGGCAGTGCGATGTATCACAGACAACACCACCAAACCAAACACCGCGTGCTTGTACAGTACGCAGAAATCTCCACAGCTTCTTCAAAGATGACTGATAAAAAAAGATGGTAAACAGTTGCTTTCAAGTGCCGTGGAACCTCAAAGATGGAGCAACACAGAGGTGTTTGATGTTAATTCTACTGTTAGTCTTTGAAAAGTGCTGGGAAGTTCTTTGAGAAGAGCCACACAGAGATGTATTAAAACAACTTTGAACTGCTAAATTGTTCTGAGCAACATGGCCGCAGGAAATTTTCTGCATTTGAAAGCTGCACGAGCCTTAGCCGAGATAAACAGTGGCGATGTTAAATTCATGTCTTGTTTTACGTTGAAAGGGAACAGCATCAAAGGCGTGAGGCAGAGCATCCCACAGCAGAAAGAAAATTAATGTCGAAGCATGTCTCTCTAAGCGTTTCGGTTTATAATAATTCAGAATAAAGACAGTTTGCATCTGCAGCCAGAGCACCCCGAGCCAAAAACCATTTCCATAAAGTGGTTCTGGTTTGGGTTTTGCTGAGATGACAAATAAACCCAGAGAGCTGCAGACGCAGTGAGAACCAGTTCACATTCAGCTCTGGTTATATTCCTGCTTTATTGTATTATGTATGTGTGATATTTTAGGATTACACTCCTGTGCAGATTTTGCAGATTTAAGATCATTAAATTCGTATCTATGATGCAATGCTGTCAGGGCTCTGGACAAAGATCCCACAGCAAGAGTCGTATCTGTTTAAGCAGATACTACGTGCCAAAGGCCTGGCTTAGCTTTGAAGTGCGGCTATTAAATTGAGAGGTTTTAAAAATAAGATAATATGAAAATGCATTTACATGTATATTTTCTGTGTAATTAGAAAAATATGTATTATTACTTGTCGCTTGATCGTTGGGGTTTTCTCTGTATTATTGTGGTATCTTTACCTTACAGTATAAAGCACCTTGAGGTGACGTTTGTTGTTACTTGGTGCTATATTTTTTGAAATTAAATTTATTTGATAACTTATCTAATCACAGCACCGTCTCCATGAGTGTGAATCTCTTCCCACTCCTCATTAATATGTGAACTGGTGGAATGATATCAGAGTATATTTAGCTTTATTTTATATTGTATGTTTTTCTTTGTTTTTCCTAAATGACCTTCTGTATATTGTTTATATAATTGAAAATTGAAAAACAAACAAACTACTTTGCAATTCCATCAGTTGACCTCTAAGACTTGATTATTAAAATACTATAAAACATTACAAATTTTATTACAAAAACTAAAAATGCAGCTTTTCTCCTCATTTCCAGCAATTTAATTCACCTTTAATCCTAAATTCTTTGTGTAGGCCCTCATTTCATTCAGGCTTTAGCACTCTTTAATGCCTGAGGTTAATATAGTTTGTCTCAGGTTAACACATCATTCTGACATCATAAAGAACCAGGAGTAGAAGAAGTTTGTTTAGTGCAGTCTGAAACATCAGTTTTTGTTTCGATTAGTGTTTATAAAATCTGGGTGCGTTTGCATGCACCAGGAAAATGGAGGGAAACAATCTTAAAAATAAGGAAAATCACACTTTCAGTTACAATAAATTAATCCGATTCATGACAAAAATATAATGTGTTTATAGAACGTAACAGCAACAGTCTGCTCCACTGTTGTGTTGTCAGTTGCCATTGGGTGATAAATCTGACTCACTGACCAGTATATTAGCTGTTCTGTTCACTGCTGGAGCCTCTAGGTGAACATTTAGCAACTGCAGCATTTTACGTTTTGTTTTCGTTTTCTAAATTCACAAAAAAATGCACTTAAAGTAAGTATTCATGCTAACGGTGAAGCACATTTTTTTTAACCGTCCGTGATTACCACCAGCAGCGACAGCAGCATTCTTTGCTGCCATTTAAATATTCAATATTTAGAGAAAACACATCTTTTTTTTTCTATTTCTTGAATGCATCGCTGTGTTTTACACACGGCTGCGCGACCCTCTCTGAATTATTGCTCTGCAGACCTTAAGCCTACACAATGCATCAATTTAGACATTTTTGTAGAGGCCCTCCCTTTTAATATTAACGATGGTGGGGAAAGCATGTAAAAACAAAAGCTGCATTATTCCAGAGGAAATTCATAACATGAAATATTTAGTGTTGTTTTATTCGAAAAAATGCTGAAAGAAAAGAAACATGTAGCACAAATGCACACACGTGCTTTTTCTTCCCATGATTCCACTGGGGTCTCCTGCCAGGCATTTGCCTTTCAGCCAGCAGCACATGGCTTGTCTGTGATAAAGGGATGTGGAGTGCAAAAGAAAGAAAAAGGCTTTTAAAGTTGTATTTGGTGTCCCTGCGCTCCCCAGTCAGCAGGCACCAGACTGCTTATGAGATTAGACATTTTTAGGCAGCTAGACAGTCGACTTCTTTCTCCTCTGCCTCTGTCTTCACTCAGGCTAAGTCTGGGCAGTGTGACCCTGCGGGGTTTCCGAGCACCCGGTCCTTCGTACTATCTGCTCTGAAGGCTGGCCAAAATGGCCTCGGCAACAGTGGTGTAGTACGTGAAGAAGAGGTTGGGATTATCAGCTGCTTTAAAAACTCACCAAGAGAGACTCACTGTATATATAAAGCTGTTGGAGCCAATTAAAGATAAACAATATTAAAAAATGAAAAGCACAGGCAGGTACAGGCACCTTCTTTTTTAAAAAGCTAGATGAATAATTGAGGCTAATAATAAAAACAATTACAATGTGCAAAATTATTTACCTGCAGTGAAATAATGAGTATTAAAGATCTCTTAGGTGTTACTGGAGTTACAATAAAAGGTGTGTTGAGTGTTAGTGATGTCAGCCTAATTTACACATTGCATTCTGTCATCTTGTAGACAGTGATTCCTTTCTGAAGGGTGCTGATGTGAAGGCTGTACAGGGCTTAATAGCTTAACAGAATTTGTGCCTACATAGTAAATAAGTAAATAAACCTTTAAAAAGTCCCGGCATAGCATCTGAAAGTGCTACCTCGAGCTTTGCAGACTAACATCTAGTTGTTGTAGCAGTGTACTGTTGCTCGGGAGCAGTGTCAAAACTGTGTGGAACATCTGGTAATTTGAGCTTCTCCGTTACAGTCGTTGTCTCTGTTTCTTTTCTTTAATCTATAATCTTCTCTGCGTGACCAACTCCAGCATGGCTCCATTTTCTGTCCAACCAGTCTGCATTTAACCAATGCAGACTGGTTGAACAGATGCTACGTGTCTTGGCTCTTTGTTTCTGCTAGCATTAAGTGGCAAAAAGCCTGTTTCTCCAAGTTTACAAAAAAAGTCCAAAATCCTCATCATTTATTGTAGAGGCTTGGACATCCACCAGGCCCCTAACAAGCCATCAAAGGTCAGGTTTAGGATTGGAGTTTGTCTATCTACATGTTGAATAGACAGAAACTAGAAAATGTTACATTACAAATTAATCATAAATTTTGCCATTACGTCTGTTATTTTGTTTTCTGTCCATTTGGGTGCTCAAAACAGGTAAGCACTCCACAAAAAGGGGTGGATGTTGACCGAACAGAAATCCTACCCCTAAAACTGACTCTAACCCCCAATGGACTGCCGTTGACCTGGTGGATGTTAAAGGTCAACTACGCCCTACAATGATTTTTGTAGGAGGTCAAAATAACTCTGGAGAAAGGTTTAGGATCATTCTAACCTAATCAGCATTTTTGGGGGGACCATCTGTGTTTACAATATTGTATATTAGGGATATTTAAGTGCAAGAGAATGCATGTTTATTTATCTAGTTAAAGGGAGGATACGGCGGTATCATAGTCATTATTTTCTTCCTCCAGGGATCAAAAATATCTGCAATAAGCTTGTATAATCTAACTAGGAGTTGTCAGGTAGCTTGGATGAACTAATGACCACCCTTGAGCCCCTTTGCAAAAAGAAAAAGAAAGCCCTACCAGTACAGAAAGTCCACTCGCAACAAATAAAGCTCATTTAGATTATTAGTTACCACTGGTGCAAGTAATCTGATTCTAAACAGGAAACTGTGCAAAGGCCCTTCAGGTAGTCCATTAGCACAGCACCGAAGGGAAAAGTGGGAAGAATTACGACCACTTAGAGTGCATGTGGCAAAAACTCCAGCAGCAGCCATGTGTGTGGATTTGAATAATAAGCTTTTATTAGAGAAGAAAGGAAACAAACCCTACAAGTATCAGAAATCATCTTAATTTCCTTTTTGATTTCAAAATCTTGCCTCGATCTCAAATTTATGGAAATTAAAATAAAGATTTGGGGTTTTTTTGTAGAAAGTGAAGCCCTTTAATAGTTGTACCGATGACCTAGATGTAAAACACAGAGCTCAGCACTAGCTGGACCTCGAGTTAATGTCATTAAAACCTCATTAGCTCTGTACTCATTGTTGCCGCCTGCTGCTGTCTTTTCTTTCAGGACACGGTGGCGATGCTGTGCCTGCTATCCCACCACTTTCCAACCTCTTCCACTGGCCGACATTGCTTTGAAGCCTCCCCAATTAAACCTACTGTCCTTCCGATGAGGGCACTCCCCCCTGTAGGTTAATTATGTCATTACCCGCTTGTTGGTAAGATTGTTTGATAAAATATGAGTGTAATAAAAAATACATGGCCAAAGGCGATATTAAAATGAGGCCCAGAGCTCAGAGAGATCAGATCAGGCTCCTCTACACTGTCTGCTTTGTCATTCTCATCACGAGGCAAATGTTCGCACTGATACAGGCAGGCAGGAACACAAATAAGATGCTCGAAGAGCTCAGACAGACACAGGTTTAGACTGGAGGGGACCACTCATTCATCCCAAAATGTTATTTCTATGCAAATGAAAGGGGCAGGAATTAGAGACAGGAATGTTGTGATGGTTACGAGTCCCGCTGGTTGCCATAGGGACTGAGATCTCATATCATCAGAGTCAAGTGGGGCATGAAGCAGATGAGTCGAGAGCCAAGAGGGCAGAAGAAGTGATGGGGTACTTTTAAAGAAAATGATGTTCAAAACGTGTGCTATAAGGTTTAAAGAAAAGCACCAAAATATATATTTTTCAGAATTTTTCTGCTGCTCCAGCAGTTTAGCAATCTGAAAACTTTTTAAAAATGTAGAACTTATTTTGCTTTTATGAATCACCCTGTTATCATGATGGAGGAAAAAAATATATATAACCCTGCTTACCAGAGTGTTCCCATGAGCTACAGTCGCAGTAGGGAAGTTTATATCTACTTATCACACCGTGGATGTCATGTTGATTTTCAAACCAAATCAATCAAAACCAGACCAAAGAGGTTCTAAAGCAATCACCACTGTAGAAAAATAACATGGACAGGTAGACATTTAGGCTTCAATACTCCAAGTCTGGCTACTCGTCACTGCCTTTGTTGCCTGCTGAAGTTCAGGCTCTGGCTGCGGGGCTGAAGTCTGCATACACTTAAACCACTATTTGTGCTGTATCCTTTTATTATATTTTCTACTTTTTTCCCTGTTCCTTTTTCTTTCTCTCTCTTTTCTTTTTTACTCCTGCCTGTCAGCTTAAGCATATTACGCATAAACTGTAATAACAGAAATAACACTAACAGAAACGAATTAATAAAAAACTGTTAAAATAATACAGAAACAAGAGGAGCCTATAGAGGACTTATAAAGCTCATCTTGGAAAAGGAAAATTCTCTATAGATGACTATAAATGCTGAGAAAGCAAAAAAAAAACAACAACAACCAAACAAACAGAAAAAGCTTTAACACAACTCTGGGCGCTAGCTTTGTTTTAGCATGTTGTCTATGCAGATGTGTAGAAAGAGCTGAGGTTGTGTGCTGAGCTGAGCTGAGCTGGCAATGTCTTCTTTCATCCTCTTTCAAACGGAAAAAAAGCCGTCTATGTCCACTGTGAACGACCATCTTTGAACAGAGGGCGGGGCTTACAACACAAACTGTCTGTCTTCTGTAATCCAGTTTTGAGATCCCTTCCCAGACTTCTTAACACCCACTCACATCTTGGGTCATTTGATCTCAGTAAGTCACATGATAGGGTGGGGCAAGATGTCACAATGGGTTCACCCGAAACCTTGGCTGATAGTGACCCACACCCGTTTTCACACCTTGGCTCGTGTGATTAGGCAGATGATCCATAGTGGGCCAAAGACCCTCCCGGGGACACTCCCAATAGGACTTAAAATCTAGGACTCTCCACCAATTGGTCTTAGAACTGAAGAAGCTTCTCGGATGAAATGTCTTCAAGAAACTTGAAGTCCAGACGCTTTTCTGTCAGAGCTCCTTAAATTGCTTCACCAGGTCAATTATTTATCAAAGTTGGAAAAAAATATATTTTATTTGCTGATAAAAAACCTGTTATGGTGGGACATCCTGTGTCTCAGATTTGTTTTAATTTGCTGCCTTAACTGCATTGGTTCATGTTGTGTAACCTTGTGTAATTCCACTCAAAGGAAAAGCTTTTTCACTTCTCACCTCTCATCATCCTAGTGACATCAGCACATTCACAGAGTATCTCAGAAATCGCTTGAATGCAGCTATTAAAATCATGAAACATTAACGGTGTTGAGAGCAATTATGTCTCTTCATAGCCAGAGGGCTTTATTCATTTATTATGCATCTGTTGCTTCCAACCCCCCCATGCCTGGCTTTCAAACTGTGGGGCAGGTTAGAGCCTGAGTGTTGCCGGCTGAGATCTTGCCACTATTAAGAGAATTAAATCCAGCTAAGAGGGCCTCTCAGAGAGAACATAAATTCTCCATTATCTCCCCTTCTTGGTGGCCTCCTCAATCCCTCTTCTCCAGCAGCGGCAGAAACTGATTTTTACTGCCGCACTCTCATTTACCCTTAGAACTCGTCTGCTGGAAACTCTTAAAGCCCCGCCAGATAAAAATAAGATCTGTTGAATGAGAGCTTCATTCTCTTTTTTTCCTTCTTTTAATGTTTTGTTTATGACACACGACTTAAAAAAAGCATTAACATATAAGCCTGCTGTGACTACAGAGGTCATTGATGCTGCAGCTGCAGGAAGTGATGCGCTGACAGATTGTTCGCCTTTTGTGTTCTTTTTGTTTTTTGTTTTTTTAACTCTGCCTTGTCTTTAAATGTTATTTGAGAACAGGCTTGATCAGTGTGAAATGGCTTGAAATGTAAAGTTGGTGGTAACTCTTTGATGCCAAAATATGTCAGAAATATTTTATTACGCCTACTAAGAGGTAAAAATTTCAAACAATACTTACTGGTAAATAAAACCATGTTTACAATTACTGTATCTATTTAGAAGTAGAAGGAAAAAACTCAAAATCTGGAAGCTGATTGGTTCTGTTTTACAATGTGATCATTACTGAACCTGCACAAGTATCGTTTCCATCAACAGGCTGACCTGTACTCATAGAAACAGGGATACTGTTTCTTCCAGAATTTAAGGAGTAGATCAGGAAAAAGAAATTGGGCATCTATTAATTTTTTACTTATTTTCATATATGTTTAAGTAAAAATTATGGAAATGCACATTCAGAAATTGTATTCTGTATCCTTCTCGTATATCTGACCAGTGTTCAATTCTTTAACAATGATAAGGCTCAAATATGTGCCATGGTAGGTTACTTGATGTTTCTAAATTAGCCATAGGTGCAGATACGAGATATCACTTTAAGTGATCAGCCGGAAAAGAAAAAAGCAGCATGCAATTGCCTGTCAGAATGAAAATACAGTATAAATATGCAGCAGAGATTCGACACTGATCTCATTAAGGTACAAACCGCAACAACACCAAGTAGGCGTACCTCCCGTCACCTCCTGGTACCTACCCAGTGACAAGCCGCTGTGGCACTTAAGCTATAAAAAGGTACTTTTCTGAGAGTGTATTAAAGGATGCAGATACACCTGTGGTATCACCTGCTTGCAGATTGTCTAAATAGGACTACAGCATCTCTCATCACTGGGAGAGTCTAACAGCTTGGAAGGATTCACTTTGCTGATGGCTTGGATGAAACTTGGCTTCCAAACTTGTTTTGGCTGTCATCCACGTTTGCTTACCTTTAACTGGACTTCTGTACCTATTTCCCTTTCCACTTGTGAGTCGGACATGGAGGCTGACATGAACAACCTTTCCCCATTTCTCTGTTTTCTCTATTCTGCTTACCTCTGACCTCTATAGTTGAGTAGCATGTGTAACTGCAGGCTAAAGGCATTTAAATGTACAACATTGTGGAAAGATCTTAAGGAGGGAACTTTGGTCTGACAAGAACATAAACAAATAGGTGCTCAGTATGCTATTTGCTGTCTTGCTGCCTCTCCACTTATGCTTTACTGTGGTGAGTTAAATATATATCTGGAGCAACTTGTTTGTATATAATTTCTTTTACTAGCCTCACCTGTAATTAGACCTTTGAATAAAGAAAACTGTCTCAAAGACCTGAAAATTCTTCAAACGTTTTCCCATAACTGCGCCTATTTATGGCACCCGTGTTATCATTAATCTATCACATGTAGCTGTAAATCATCTTCTGCTGGGATCCTTCAATTATCACCATTAATAAACATCAGGTAATCAGTGATTTGCTATACAACACTCCTATAAAACAATCCACAGAGCTCTTTGTTTTGTCTTTCAATGTCACACAAACACAATTTCTGTTTTTTTGGGTAATTTACATTAATTTACATTTAACACAAGTGTGAATATGAGGATTTTTTTCATACTTAACCATAGAAACTACTGATTAAAGGATTAAACCTCTCAATCATATTCCTTTGTGCTATTTTGCTCTGAGTAATAATATCTGTGGGGTTATCTTGTAATGTCAGGTTGTTGTCAAGTGGTTCATAAATTAATGAAGAAATTACAGTTGCAATTATTTTCTCTTGTTTTCTATCATGTGAAAGTAATTGTGAGTCAGGAGCATTCCAATAATCAACCTGACAAATAATACTCCTTCATATATATCCAAGGCCATTCAAGAGCATCTACATTTTGACTAAGTGCAGAGATTTTGTGACCAGGACCAGTTTAACACCAAATCAATCAATGTCAATTATGTCACTTTTTCAGGAACACCACCATGAAGTGGGACACAGCCATCTCCAACCAAACAACCAGGGTTTAAAACTGGCTTGGTCTTATAATCCTGACAGACCACAATCCTTCTGGATTTTTATTCTCAGAAGACTTTTTACTGTAAAAACCTGTTTTTTTTTCACCGTGAGAACAAAAAGACATTTGCAAGAGAGATGAGCAGAACATAAATATGCCATTCGCAAAGATAATGTCAACGACCTGAAGGCAAGATGCTTCCTAGAGTTCCACAACAATAACCCATCCACATCAGAAGCCTTTGGCAGTGGCCACGTCCCACGTCCCACTTTTCATCCAGCGGCAGAAAAAAGAAACTGAACTGAAAGGCAAGCCTTTTGGATTTATTAAATAAAGGCTACTAAACATCCAGGCCTTAAATGTTAATGCGGATTTTACAGTAGGTTCTTTCTTTTTGTTTTTTTGGTTGTGATAAACATTTTACCACTAATGACATCATCTTCTCTCTTTGTATGCTTTAAGACGACTATTTACTCTGTTAGGAGCTCCATGTAATCTCCCTGACAAAGTCTAGTATGCCTGAATAAACTTGATCATTTATTTTTTTAGGTCAGCTATGACTAGAATGAAGGCAAATACATTCTTATTTTCAGAAAGCAGGAAGCACTCCCATTAAAGTATTTTTATCTGTGATGTTGTGTTCCAACTGTGTTTGTCTGCTCCTGTCTATGGCTGACAATGGCCCTGTGATTGAAACCATGTTTTTCATAAAAACAGGCTTTTTCACAGGATGGGTTTAACCTGAAAGGTAAAGCAAATGAAGAAGTGTCAAACATCCACATTCTTTCTCATGGCCAGCAGGGCGCAGCTACTCAGGTTTTAAGGAGAGTGGAGAATATACAGAAGTAAAAGGGAAAACAACCCCAATGTTCCTTTTACCTCTTAGGTCAGCAAATGTTTTCCTGATGAGCTTCTGGGCTCATATGTTCATCTTAGGTTGTATTACATAAAACATGATGCCCATTTGATAAATTACGCCACCCTTTAGTGAAAAAGGATGATAGAATTTGCTATTATATGTGACAAGTTGCTGTGTCTCTGCATTCCTTGCTCGTCACATCTGGTTTCAAAAATTTAAGATGACAAAATCCAAAAGTCGCAAGTTTAAAGATTTAAAAAATGTAACACAAACCAGTGGGTGATGCCACAGTGCTTACATTCATCTTTTATATACAGTCCTGGGCCTTATGCAGGATTTATCAGTTAAGTCATGTTGGAGTTGCTCTATTTCTGTTTCAGGCTTGTAGAACTCATTCACATCAAGCACCATAAAATGCACAATGTTTCTTAAGGCTCCCATCAGTCTTTCTTGGCCCCCGAAAGCCAAACAAGTGCCCATGTGTCACTGCAGACAAACTTCTTGGACCATATAATTAAATGCAAACATAATCAGACTCTCCAATCTTAAAAGCTGCAACATTTACAAGCCATTAATATGGGAAACACTCTAATTTTTTACCATCTGTAACAGAAGGGAATACTTAATGGCAAACCGAGAATCTCATTCACTGCAGTACAAAAGTAAATCTCTGCAGTCAGCCTCCACTCCTCTGGCTTGAGGAAAGGTTTTGCAACCTGACGATGACTGCTCTATCACATATGTGTTTAAAGTTCAGACATGTTTCCACTCCCATCAGTACAGGATTATAAAATGAGACGTGATTTTGTGGTAAGAACAGCAACAAGGTGATACCAGTGGTCTGCAGGTCGGAGGATCTCCTAAATGATGCTTAACTGCTGTGCTGGGAGGAACTGATAATTGATTCCTTACCTCTTCTTACTGACATCTTCACCCCTCTTTCCTCCTCCTGCGGGCCTTTACGAGCTCTAATATGATATGCGAACAGATGAAGAAACTAACACTGCAGCTGCAGATGAAGACAGAGCCGGGCTGTTTAAGGCGATTATCTCGGAAGAGATTCTCGTCGTTTTCTCTCTCTCTTCCTACTCCGGCTCTCGGCGGTTTCTCATAACCCCGGTCGTCAGCCGGCAGAGCCAGGCAGTCGCGCAGAGGGGAGGCAAGAGGTTACAGGAAACACAAAGAGACACAATGCTGATGATTAAGGATCAGCTGATTAGGCACTTGCTGTGTAATCTTAAATAAAAAAAGGATATGAAATCACTTGCTTTACAGCCGTGGAAGTGATTTTCCTCACAATGGGGGCTACCTTCTGCTAATCAGCTTTGTGCCACGGAAAAGCCACTGAATATATTTGGCCCTTTGTACTGTGGTGATAATGTGAGCGAGTCAAAGCTTTGGAGCCGCTGAACACACCCCTCCCTCTCTACTTTCCCCTCTCTCTCACCCTTCCTCCTCCTCCTCTCTCTTCCTCAGTTATCTGCTTCCTCAACACTTTCTCCAGTATTTTTTTCCCGTCTGCAGAGGGGGAAACTCTTCCTCGCTTAATTTGTCCAAGGGTAATTTGACTGCAAGACTGCAAAGATTGATCGGGTCAAATCAAGACTATTGACTCCCCCTGTGCCAAAACACATTCATTCACTCCCACTGCTGACTCCTTCCTTCCCTCGCCAGGCAGCAGACACCAAATGACACATTGGCAGAGGAGAGGAGGAGGAGCTGAGGTCAGCGCGGTCGCCATTCTGCGGCCGGAGGAGCGGTCAGAGCTGTGTGTTTCTCTCTGATGTGAGCAGCGGTTAATGACCTGGGCAGTTCAGATGAAACAGCAGACACGGATGGTTCAAAGAATATTTTTTTCCCAGGCTCCAATATTTCCCTTTATTTGGACCAGTGATGATAGAACTTACAAAGTCACTGCATCATTTATGCCATAGGAAGTTTTATATGCAAAAGAAGCGAAGATGGTTCAGTTTTTAATGTGAGTAGAAAACTTCATATCTGGTTGTGAAAATCCACACATTTCCAGAAACGGATGAAATGAAAGCCGAGGAAAGATGGAAAACTGTTTGCTGCAGAGGATTCCGAGTACGGCGTTCAGGGATGCTCGACACTGAAACTCTTTAAATCAGGATAAATAATGGAAAACCTCCTGTGAAGAGTGAGATGACACAGATGGTGCAGTTGCAGCTGTGATAAACTCTCCCAGCATGCATCTGTTCTGTTTAAACTTTATCGCTGCTGCTGAGCAGAGCAAGAACAAGCATTCCCATCCTTCACCGTTCCACCCTACAAACCCTACTTTGGCTTCTTCAGCTTTACAAAGGATCCCTGTCTCCATGAAATATACAACTTAATTGTTTTCCCAACTATTTTTAGGTGTGGTTCACCATCTGGCGAAGGCAAAAACTTCTGTTATATCTGAAGTCACAGAGGACTTCTCTGTGTTGAACCAAACCCAGATCTTTCCCTAAACTTAAGAAAGACATCTGAGTTAACAATAAAAAAAGGGGGTTATGTTTAACTTACTGTGCATTCAGTATCAGCATATCAGTTTCCTCATTACGTTTATCTTTTCTTCTATTTCTGAATCTATTGGCCATTTGTTTCAAAAGCTCACAATGCATGGCCAAATTTTATTATTTTTGCAGTTGAAATTTTTGAATTTTTAATGCTTGGGGAACTAAGTTAGTAAAAAAGTAAACACGTTTTTTTTGTTTATATAGCACCTTTCAAGATAACTATCACAGAGTGCTTCAACACAAAAAATGATAAAAGATAAGAACAAACAATTACCCAAAAGCAAGATTAAAAAGATGAGTTTTTATCTGCTTGTTAAAGAAACCAGCGAGTCCACAGATGGTAGAAATTCCAGAGTCTGAGGACCACTGTGGCTAAAGCTCCATCTGCTTTAGTTCACGGCCTTGTTGGCCACACAGCCAGCAAGCCCTGATCATAAGACCTGCTGGGAATGTATGGAAAATGTGTTTGCTGCTTTAACTTAAGTGGACGTGCAAGTGATCTCTTTCACAAGTGTGGGAGACGTGCAAAGACTGCAGTGATGTGGACGCTGTACTGATCTGTTGTTGTGAACAGAGACCTGAGCTCGAAAGCTTAAGTGTCAATTTACCAGAAAATCAACATTCCCAACCTCAGTTATGGCTAAAACTCTGGACAGCAACCAAAAGAATGAAATTGCTCACACGAGTGGTGGAAATGAGTTTTCTGCGTATGGTGTCTTGGATCAGCCTTAGAGATGGGGTGAGTGGCTCAGAGATGCTACTCCTCCACATGAAAAGGATCCAGGATGCCTGCTGGACGCCTCAAAGGTGAAATGACATGTCCAAGTGAAAGGAGGTCTGAGGGGAGGCCCAGGAGGGATTACATCTCTCACCTGGCCTGAAAATCCGTTGGTGTCCCACCAGCAGAGCTGGAAGAGGTGGCTGGACAGAGGAAAGCCTGGGCTTCTCAGACACAGATAAGCATCAGCGATGGATGGAAGGATGGATGGAAGGATGGAATGGATGGATGGATGGATGGCCAAATCAGTAAAGAGTAACACAAATTCCCCAGTTAATGTGAAGAAACTTCACTACTGTGAAATTCACGGCTCGATGTGACAATCAGCATTCAAGTTGTTTTGCAAAGCTACCTGTTTACAATACTTATGGTGATTGTTCTTCCAAATTATTCAAACACCGTGGGAATGCACACATTTTTGGTAAGGCAACACAGTGGTGCAGTGATTAGCGTTGTAATCTCACAGCAAGAGGGTCCTTGGTTCAAATCCACCGGCTGGCTGGGGTCTTTCTGTGTAGCTGCATGGGTTTGAGTATTCCAACTTCCTCCCACAGCCAAACACATGCATGTTAGGTTAATTGGTGATTTTAAATTGCCTTTAGGTAAATAGACTGGTTCTTATATAGCACTTTTCTACTCTACCTGAGCACTCAAAGCACTTTATACAACATGCCATATCAAATACAAGGTCAGGTGCTTTCTATCGGACATTCACACTCCGACGGACGCTTCAGAGAGTGACTTGGGATTAGTATCCTTCCCAAAGACATTTGGCATGCAGACTGCAGCAACCAGGGATCGAACCACCAACCTTCCAATTAGCAGATAATTAGTAGATGTATGTGTGAGTGGTCATCTGTCTCTTTGTGATCAATTAACAAACTAGGGTACACCATGCTTCACATGCACCACTACCCTTTGATAAGAGGATGAATGGGTGGAATCCTGTGAAGCATAAAGTAACTATACACCACACAGCTGTGCACTAAAGTACTAAATGTCATACATGTGTGTAACATCTATGTTGTTTTCACATTCTGATCTACAAGCAGCTACAAAACAATTTCCCAATCAGGAATTCTAACCACATTAATGCAGGGTTGCATTTGGAGATGTCAACCTATTTTCATCCCACAGTGTCAATATCTCTATTCTGTCAGATGCTTCCGGCATCCCAGAATAGAGACACAAGGTGTCCTTTTGCACAGAAATATTGGGTGAGGTAGCGGTTGTCTTTTAAAGGGTCAAAAATCTGCATTAAGGGATGTTGTGGTGGAGTAAAATACAATTTTACCAACCAGGAAACTGCAGTTCATGACCCACTTTGATTACTGTAGTTTCATTTGCACTCCCCTTTTACTTTACTAAGGCTCTAAAACAACATGAACAGGTTTAAGAAAGCATGCACGTGCACACCATTAAGCCTGCATGGTAAAAACTCAGACTGGCCCGGTGTGTTACGATATGATACTCAGGGGTCCTTTATGAGTGAGAGACCTCTCACAATTGAGATAAACCAGATTCCAAAGGGCACCTTGTGTATGTGACACATATGTAAGTCTTTGGATAGGGAGATTCACCATATAATATCATATTAACTCTATAATGCAAAGTGCATCATATTTTACACATGCGTTTTTGAGACCTCTACATCAGTGTGATTGTTTTTAATGCTATCAGGTACATGTTGGGCTATAGTGAGCAGTGTATTGCACAGAAATACTGGATGTAGCAAAAATGATACAAATTAAAACCCATATTGGCAAAAATCCACGTTTATTTGTCTTTTTACATTTTAAAAAAAATGTTCAATAAACAGTCAAGTTTAAAAAATGTGGCACTTATTTCACAGTTCAGGCTGTACAGGGTTAAGAAACAGTAATTGCAGTGCATATGTTGCAGACCTTTTCATGTTGCACCAGTATATTTGATACAGAGTCAAAATGATTTCATTCTGATGCCCACAGGTTGCTATTTCAGGAGAAAGCCTCTATCTGTAATTTTACATCATGCATCACCTCCTAAAAAGGACACCATCGCACGGCTGGAATGTAGCAAAGTATGAAAAAAATGTGCAGTCCCTGAATAATATTAACATTGTTCATTTTAACTGAACTTAACCTTAAAATATATTCATCTGTTCAGATTTCCTTCCCTCACCCAACAATGTTATAGATGCGTGTCACAGTGTCATTGAAAGCAGGTGGGTTGTTTGTGCCTGCAGGATGAACACACAGTAGCTCGAGGTAACTGCACTGATGAGGACAGCACAATTCAGGTAACACATTCTTCTCTACTTTAAGTGATGCATGCAGCTGCTCTGTGCCAGATCAGATTCGGTTTCTGTGTTCAGTAAAGTTCCTCGTTCGGAGGGTGAAGTATCGGCTGCAGCAGGAACACATCTTTCTGCTCGCTCATTAGGACATTGGCACACAAGAAGCCCTTGGGCCTCTGGGTAACGAAGGACCCCACAGACTTGTGGGTAATTGGCCAGCTAGAGTAGAGTACAGGTGAACACTGACTTGTTTGAGAGTTCTGGTTGGCCAATCAGCTGGCGCCTCCACTTTATCCAACTGAACAGCGGGAGGGGGGAGGGCCTCCAGGGACAAAAAAGTATGCGAGCACGCTGCAGAAAAGTTTTTGAAAGCAGTGATGCCGAACTGCTGAGAATCAAATGCTATCCACACCTGTCCTGTTTACTGCAGGCCCTGCGTTCCCCTCCCAGAACAATAGCAAACAAGAAAGTCTTACAGATGGTCGTTTTGTGAGAGAATGAGAATGACGTTGCTGCCTTGCTGTTGCTGCTGCTGCTGTGGTTGCGAGCCAAATTCTGATGTTGTTGTAGAAACCCAGAGCCAGCTAGCACCGCGGTTTGTTTAGCCTCGAGGGAACGGGCAGGAGTGAAACCAACCAGGAGAGCTCTGGGACTGGATACTCAATTAAGCCAGACTTGTCTAAAGAAATTGCTGCAAAGATCCCAACTGCTGACAAACTGGCCTCCCCACGGTGACAGCTTAATCATAGTTCTGCAGAAACTGTCCAACATACATTGGTTCAGTCGTGGATTTAAAGAGAGAGAGAGAGGGAGCCCTGGCGTGCTGGGACTTTGTTGTGATTTGTCATCCTGATGCTGCCGGTGTTTGGAACTCGCTCTAATGACCGCGCAAGCCCCGTGACAGCGGCCCCCGTTTGAGCCGAGGCCGGGAATCCATCATTCTCTTCTTTGTGGCTCATTGGCTCGCTGCCCCCCGTCCAGGACAAACTCCCTCGCCGCTGCTACTGTCACTGAAAGGAGCAAATAAACGTGACAGCAGGTTTACAGGAGGTAGGTCACCTGGGAGATGAGCTGACGGTAACAGACAACACGAAGCCTCGGGCGCCGTTTGTCTCCACACAGCAGGTTGCAGTTCAGCCGTGGTTTGAGCTCCCATTCACCTCCATCACGCCCATCTGCTGACGACCTGGTGGGCCTTCCACCACTCACCGCTGCGGCTTAAAAACATGTGATCAGTCGAAGGGTGTGTGTGTGAGACTGTGAGCACACAAACATACAAATACGGACACCTAACTTATGGGAAATATTAACCAAACAAAGGTCAAACAAAAAATAAACCTGTCTTGCAGCAAAAGGTTTGAGCATCCTGCTGAGACAGCACTTATGCATGGAGCAGTGAGAGGTTACAAAGCCTATAATACAAACTTAAAATGAAAGCAATGAAAACGAAGCAAGCAATTAATGATCAAAGCATATAAAATCAGAAGGATAATGCAAAATTGATCAAATAAATGCAGGCAATATTCTATCACAGGGAATATGAAACCAGAGCAGCAGTGAGTATATTCTTGAAATAGATAACGGAAAACTTCAATTACAAAAGTACCAATTTTCTAAATACTAAACTGGTTCAACAAAACTGGAAGACAGCAAGTCCCAGTTAGAGGCAGCGGCAAACATGAAAGTCCTCTTCCCTGAAAGTAAACTTTGTTGTTCCTCTATATCATGTTTTGAAAATAGTTGCATGAAAATGGATCTTTCTGAGATGTACAGTCACATCATCTGTGCGTGTAAATACTCGCTTACTCTGGCTCATGGCTCAATCTCGCAGAAACTTTAGTTTCCCACAGTTTCCGTTTGCTAAATGCAACAGTCACTGAACTCTCTGCCACAACACTGAGTCAGAAGCAGATTACGTAATACCCTTATAATAAAATTCATATTAACAAAAGGTCAAACTTTGAAAATAAGCCTTGCTTTACATTTCATTTTCATAATGGCAGCCAGTTTCTGCATCCTACTGCACTGAACACAGAGGGCAAAAAACATAACACTTAATAAAAAATTAGTTTTTTCAGTTTACCAGTTTACCATTACTACTAGAACAGTAGTAATAGTAAACTGCATAACCACTGTTATACTGCTACTTCACCTGTTTTCTCAGTTTTTAAGTCGACCTCATCTTTACCAGTTCCAGTGATTACAAGACATAAATATCCATGTTGTCCTTATTTGTACACCCAGTTTCAGTAATCTAATTACTCTTAAGCCTTTCTCTTATGCAATTAACATTAGTTCCTCATCTATTAAATCATTCATACTCAACAATTTTGTCACCTCTCAAAAATGAGACATTTAGTTTGTCATTGAGACTCGGCTCAAACCAGGCGACTGTTGTCCCCTCACAGAAAAGTGAAACAGTCTGGGCCGAGCACTAGAACCTGAGTTTTATTGGAACTGAGGCTTCATTCTGGCAAGAAGAAAAATTCACCACCACAGCAACCCCAAGAAAACAGACTCATTTTTCCTGGTACTACAAGATAGACTTGTTTCTAAACCCCCTTTCCTTTTTGCAGCAATCTAAGGTCTTATCATTTGAGTGGGTAACCTTCCATTGTTAATTTGAATTTATGAAGTTCAACTAACTATTGAATTATTGAAATAATAACAAAATGAATTTGTTTTTTCAACTCAATTTTAATCACTTGAATTAACAGTAGAAACATGGAATATTTTGTGAATAAACATACATGTCACATGGTCAAATTAACCTTAACAAAATCAAAGTGCTAACAATAAAGTGCTGTCTTACATTTGAAATGAATATCAAATCTGAATAGGACACACCTTTGTATTACTAGGCAAGACTGAAAACAAATCTGTCCCTTCAGTATAAAAGAAAGCGTATGTTCTTGCTTTTTCAAACTGCAATTTGTAAAATCAGATTTCACTTAAGAATTATTGTATATATTTACAGTGACACTTGCAGGTAGCTTTTCAGCAAATTCGCAATGATAATACAAATATAATGTATATATAAAAAGTTTTCATTAAGAACATTTTTGTGTTACCAAAGCGGATGTATTTTAATTTAAAAAAAACTCTCAACTTTACTTTTCTAAAACCAATGACATTCAAACTTTTACAAGCTTATAAAAACGGGAACACCAACTTTAAAAACACTGGAAGACACCAAAGTTGTCAACATTTGTTTTGTGTCTTAGAAAATCCCAAAAGCAATTAAAAAGAAAATGCTGGTTACAACTTTTGAGCTAAATTCCCACTGTCCTTTTATCCATCTATATTAGTATAGATTAAAGGTTACATCACTTACAATAGGATGTTCATCTAAGATGTTCAAACAAAATAGCAGACAAAAATTGAAAACTTCCATTTTTGTTTTTGTTTTTTTAAAAAAGGTCAGTCTGAAAAAAAGAGATAAAAAGGCCAAAATCTACTTTTTGTGCTGGAGTCTTGTTTGCCTAAGCAAACATCTTCATTTTCATTTGCTGCATCTTTGCACTGAGCTTTTGTCCATCCAGATTCATTCAGATTTTCTGACAAAACTCCAAAGTGTACTTGTGGTCATTTGGATAGCTGAGATCAAGTGCATAAATCAGTCCAAAGAAGACGATGAAAGCCATGATGACACTACCGAGGTTATTCATAACTGTAGTACCTTCAATGACAACTCCCACATCCTCTGGCTCCTGAATGCCTTCTCTTGTGATGGTGTAAATACCCATGACAGTTGCTGCAGTGGATCTCAACCGTTCATCCTCAGTGGAGGAGGTCTGAAAAACAGAAACAATACCTTGGTTAAGAAATAGGTTGTTTCAGGGCTCTGTCACTTGGAGGGGAACATATTATGCAAAACTCACTGCCAAACTTCACTGGTTGTCCAGTGCCCTCCCCTACTAACCTGGCGACTATCATCGGCCTCTCCTTCCAGCGCTTCCCCCTGACACAGCATTTTCTTATAATCTAGGCGGTAGCGAATAATAAATAAAGAAATAATTTCTAATAATAAATAGGTTTGAACGTCACGGGAGTGCGCGTTGTGCTGACTGCAGTTACTCTTTCGGCCACATGGTTCACTTTTGGTAGCACCCTCAGTAAACTATACGTTGCTGTTAAAGACACCTCAAAACAATAATTTCTACTAGAATATGGCATTATATAATAATAAACACAGAATACCACATTTTTAGATTATAAAAAGAAAACAGTAAGAATGAAGTTAGCCTTAGGAGATCATCTTTCACTGAGCACATGGCGGCTGGCTAGCTGCTATCAAGCTAGCACAAGCACAGAGTACTTAAAAGTTGGTGGCTACATAATTTGTCCTCTAAAACAAGGCGCTTTTGAAAAGACCTGTCCGCAAAGAAAACCAAATTAATTTGGTATTTTTTAATTACATTTATGAACAACTAACAATATTTGTATGTGTTCTTTGAAAGAAGGACCTGAATCTGTTTTTTGAGTGTAGTTGTTAAATAGTGGGAAGGGGGTGGGATTAAATAAGCTTATGCTATTAAGTTATTTATAAATGTTATTGTTTTGTTTGCCTTTGGTTTTGCTACATTTGTTTGTGTCTCTTTTTTCTCTGTTGTTGTTGTTATAATATTTTAAAAACACAATACAGTACATGCCATCCATAGAGCAATGTGGGTCTGATCAAATGGGACAGTTCCACTCAGCAAATTTTTGCAGAGCTTCCATGCTTGTTGGAACATCTCATAGACTAAGGATCTGTTAAACCCTCAAAAGTAATGTGTAAAAGTACAGTGCACAATTACAATGAAAAGCAGACATCTGTTTGAATAAGTGTGTCATAATGAGGGTTTGTATCAAACAAGAATCTGATGAAAATTAGCAGTGAGGTATGTACAGCTCTACCTTTAAATTCACTAATAACGTGCTTTATACCTGTTCCCTCACCATCAGGTTGGGACAAACATGGCGGAGTACCTACACAGTTCAACAACAGTGTACCCATATGTCTTTACGCTGGGGGACAGGCATTGTTGTTCCCAAGCTTTTGTATAATAAATGGAACCGCTTAAATGGAACACCAATCTCTTTTGGGTGCTGTTCATGGCTGCATCAAAGCATTTTTTGTTTTTCATGTAAGTTATCCAAAGTCATATGCCCAGGTTTGGGAATTTCTTCAAACTGTCAAACATGACATGACATGAACCAAATGATGGAAGGGTAAAATGTTGCTCATAAAGCTGCATGAAACGATCTGAGAGGGAGTTTCTTTGTTGCCATTTTTCCGAAGTGTTGATGTATGTTAAGTCCTTAAATAATCCAAAGTCACTAATTGACTGATGTTTTGCATGTAATTTGTTCTAAAACAGTCAGATTTACATGAAATGGTGTCTTCATGTGTATTAACATGTACTTTTTGAGCTGTAACAAAAGATTTGAAGAAAGGGATATAATATAACAAATTATATAATTGTATATTTTAAACTTTTATTTTACTTTAATTGTTTTATATATTTTGTATTATTTCCACTGTCTATATTCTATGTATCACATGGTAATAAAAGTAGTTTTTTTTTATCCAGTTTTTATATGCTTAATTAATAAGTAAAAAATCTATAGTTTTAACCCAAATATTAATTGTAATATAACCCCTGTGATGGGTTATGAGTTTCAACCCAATTTTTGGTAACCTCAGCTTTAAACATTGGTGAATTGAACCCAATTGTTGGATAGTTATCCTAACCCAGTATGCTGGGTCAAACCAACAACCCAATCCTGTTGAACTGAAACAACTCTGGGTTGGCTCGGCCCAAATTTGACTCAGCACTGGGTTACAAATTTGGGTTATTTTTAACCCAGCAGTTTTTAGTGTGTAACAATCCACCCTCTTGTCCAAATATGCTCACTTCAAATCACAATGTCTACTGCCATCTTTTATATACACTATGCGTATTTGCTACAATTTTGAAGATACGCAGTGAGGTGCAGGTGATGTAGAAAGCTCCACTAAACCATTGTAGGATTTTACAGGAGTTAATCTGTATTTACTCAACATTCACGCTGTTAAACAGGCACGCTCACAATAGCAGCCGGGACGCAGCTATCTGTCTGTAAGTTCAGAGAATTTCTAAACATTTGTTATTCATAATTAAAAACCATCCTGTGTGTATTCATGCGTGTGATTAAAGGAACACTCTGACATTTTGGATATTTGCTCTCTTGCCAAGACGAGCAATTTGAACTTTCACCTGCTAACTGGGACCTATAGAGTCTGAGCTGGAACTGCTGCTTACACTCTTAATTTCTATGGAAGCAGTATGTTTTTCACAGGACTGCAGAATCCTGTGAAAACTTTATTTTTCATAAGAATGTATGTGGAAACGCCTCAAGGAGCGCCAGCAAAGCAAAAGATGTTCCCTTTTATGTATCAAAAGAGGTACCATAAGGCAGTCATATTAAAGGCAGTGGTCTATGATCAAATATATCGCTAAACAAATCAAAAGTTCATAAAGATACAAAAAGAAGGGTTATTATATTTTCACCTGCATGTGTTTGTCATCCTCCTCCTTTGAGTGTGTTGGTTCAGAAGGAGAGAATTATTCCACCAGTAGAGAGATGGCGATCTCATTTTGGATGGAAAAAAGTTAAGTGACCAGAAAGCATTCGCACACAGCAGATGGCAGAATTACCTGCCTCATCGTCCGCTGATATCTTCGTCATCTGAAAATGAAGCGAAGAATTGTGGGAGAGCTGCCGTAAATATGATGCAGTAATCCCAGAGAAAACGAAAACGATAACAAGGAGAAATGAGATGGAGTGGCTAACAAAGCGTTGAAATGTGGACAATGAGGGCGACCTGGTGAGCTTCGCCACATCCAGATATGCATGAGGCATAAATCAATATTTATGGCACATAAAGGAGCAATTTTCCCACCATGAATGATTAAACTTCCTAAAGATGGTGGCAGTCGGGCCGTATTATCATGTTCTTATTCAAACTGATAAATGAGGAATTACACAAGCAGCAGTATAGATGAGAATGCTGCACAACGTCTGAGCGGATGTTTACAAATTGCAGGTTATTCTTATAGACATATCATATTTTCCCTAATCGCAGTTTGGCTCTGAATATATATTAATGTTTTAGCAAAGCATGCTGGGTATCATTTAAGAAATGAGGATGTTTGTAAAGTGATTATTTCTTTGTGAAGATTTTCGCTGCGCAAAATTTACAGCTGATTTTTGAAATGATATCAATCATTCACCGCAAAAACAGCTTGACTTGTTTATTCCTTTAAAGATAATAAATGTGATAGTGTGTGTGTGTTAAATAATTTTTACTTCCATGCTGGAGGAAATGGTTAAAAATGATGGATGAAGCTGCTACGATGAGACCTGTATAATTTCCTGCTGCATTCTGAATGAAGTAATAAATGCAGATTTTTGTATTCAGTCAACTCTAATAAGTTCAGTGAATTGATTTCTTCCTTTGAGCCTGTTTTATTGGACAAATTTGCACTTACAAGTGGCAACAGAGCTATATTTTTCCTAGAGACAATGCCTAAAAAGGCATGAAGCAAGATGGATTTCATCCTCAGGTTTGCTTTTAGGATTACATTTCTTTAAGCCATGATCTCATGAATAATGTACACAGTGTCGGTGATAAACTTATTAATACCATTATTTCTTTCATCCCATCTTGTTGTTTCAGACTTCATTCATCATTTGATTTCTGTTTTTATATATCCTCTTTTTATTTTTGCCAGTTACTTTGGGAAGGCCAGAAAGTTCTTTTAAGATTCAGTTTCAAAGTGTTGAAGTTGTAAATGTGCATGTGAATGGGTAACCCTTCAGTATTCAATGCTGTTAGAAACTTCAAAGAATGCCTATGCATGTGGACAAGGTACCGTGTGACATTAAATAAACAAGCCGGTGTCATCACTGAGACTATGAACATGTTCGACTGGACTGTGACTTTCTAGAGTGTAACATCTAATGTTGATGGTCTAAAATCTAACAGATGATGTGAGACAGATTAAACACTGGAAGATAAATTCATGCAGTAACAACTGTTACGGCTAGAAAGATTGTCATCACAAAGTGAGAACACACTTTCTTATGGCTCCATCAAAGCTTAAATTTAAATTAATAAAATTTTTGTACACTTTCAAAGTCCTGACGACATTCAGTTACTCAAGGTACACCGATCAGGCATAACATTATGACTACTGACAGGTGAAATGAATAACACTGATTATTTCTTCATCATGAGGCCTGTTGGGGGGGGGGGGTGCCATATATTAGGGAGCAAGTGAACATTTTGTCCTCAAAGTTGATGTTAGAAGCAGGAAAAATGGGCATGCGTAAGTGGCTAGATGACCAGTTCAGGGCATTTCCAAAACTGCAGTTTTTGTGAACCTGCAGTAGACAGTATCTATCAAAAGTGGACCTAGGTAAGAACAGAGGTGAATGAGTGACACAGTCATGGACAGCCAAGGCTCACTGGTGCACGTGGAGAGTGAGGACCGATCCAGCAGATGAACTACTGTAGCTCAAACTGCAGAAAAAATGGATTCTGTTTCTGAAAGATATGTGTCAAAAACACAGAACATCACAGTTTGCTGTGTAAGGTGACACAAAGGTAAAAAAGACTCAGGAAGGGTTTGAAGAGCACAACAACTAGTTTAAGGTGTGACTTGGCCTCCAAATTCCCCAGATTTCAGTCCACTCGAATATCCTTGAAGGTCCCAGCTCACAGATTACAGGACTGAAAGGATCTGTTGTTATCATCTTGCTTCAGCTACCACGGCAAACCTCAAGGGTTGAGTGCATACCTTGATGGCTCAGAGGGACCAACACAATATTAGACAGGTTGTCGTAATGTTATGCCTGAACTGTGTATATACATGGACAGTAAAATAATTGTCCCTTTGCTGTCAATGTTTTTCTTTTCCAAATCATGTTTTTTTTAACAACTGTAGGAGAATAAACTGTCTAGTTATTATCTAGGGCTGTGCGATATGACCAAAATCTCATATCCCAATATAAGAATTCTATCGTCCCGATAACGATATAAATCACAAAAATGTGACATTTTCTGTAAATTCTGTGAATCTTGACTTGCGGGAAGTGTTTCCAGCTGCGCGTCATGTTGCTGGAGTCGAGTGTTTTAACCGATGTATGAAACTATACATTTTTAGACATAAGTTGTAACGGCCGCCGTTTTCTTTGTGAGTATCTATTACACGGCGTGCTGCGGGGAACAGCCTGTTCTAAAGTTTGAGCCTAAGGTTTATTTATTAGCACCTGGCGGCTCTTTTTTACTTCTCATCCGTAAATAATCTGCTCTTTCATGTGATTCAGTTTATTTTGAAAAGTCTCAACAGGATCTTGAGCTTTATTGTGAAAGGTTTATGTGGAACATAAACAAGCGGACACGCGATGGTGTTACCGTCGTTGTTGCTAACCACAACACATAAAAACAGCCTGTTTTAAACAGGTGCTTTTCCGTCTGTAGTGTGGTTATATAAAATATAAGAGAAAGAGAGAACTTTAAGAAATTAATATAGCCACTACAGTGACCATCAAAACGATGAAAAAATAATGCTATAAACAGTTTATTTTACGACACCACGAAACAAACGATAGCGTAAAATGAAACGATAGACGTTTTTATATCGTCATCCGATATATATCGTTATATCGAACAGCCCTATTATTATCTACTAAGTCTTCTGATTATCCACTAACTACCCATGATCCCAAATTATCACAGATGAGTGCTTGTTAGGGGACCCACTTGGCCCTATTTAATTGTACTGCTTAGTCAGAAGGAATATATGTTTTTTAGTGTTTTAGATATACAACCACCATCACTCCAGAACTCATTTGGAAGTCGTGCAAAAATTAATACAAAGTGCAAATGATCAGTTTACAAGGACGATGGTAAAACACAGCAAACATGCATCAGCAAAAACAACAGTATGTACAATGTTATTACATATGCAAAAGCTTTATTTAATTGATGGATCTGTTTTTACCCCTCAGCCATAATGCCAAGTATCCAGAAATATGTAGTGGGGGAAATGACAAATTCAGTCAAGCCAATCAGAGTCCTTGCGGACTGCATCAACATGATGTTCAGTAACATGTTTAGGGAGTTGTATGCCAGGTTACAGTTTTCAGAGCAGTTTGCAGTTTGATGGTCAAAGCATGAATCCTTCATTAAATCAGTGAAGATATATTATACCCTTATACCCTCCCAGGATTACTCCAAAAATAAGAAAGGCAAAACAACAAAAGAGTGCCAGAAGGAAGAACTTAAGAGTCCAGCTGGACACTCACCTAACTTAACTGGGAAGTTTTGTTTTCCAAAGGTAACACTATGTCACCACTTACAAGCAAACTAATCAAAAACCAAATACTGCTAATTCCAAACTCCCTTTGTGAGAGATCCTGGACAAGCCCCCGCTTGTTATAATTGCTTAAAAGGTCAAGGGGATGTGGGAAAGTAACAAAAAGTGTCCTGGATGAAAATAGGTGTCCATAATTGTTAAATTAAAGGTCTTTACCCCACTTTAGCCTGCTAATTCCACTGTTCTCCAACCTAACGCAGACTTTTGTTGTTGTCTTAAAGACGACTCGACCACTGTCATGTAATAGTATTATTTCATGGACACCAAAGGAGACCGTGTACATAGGTCTCTAAATGGGTTATTATATTCAGTTATTACAAAAACATTGTAACTGGGGCTAAACAGAGGGATGTTCAGCTGATACCCTTCTGTGCATCCAGCTCTGTAAGCTGCTTTACAACCAACCTACACTGCAGGGCATCCTTTCATGCTCTATATGACTTAATTGGTGTCATATCTGTTTTCATGTCTGTTGATATCTGTTGTCTCTTGCTCTCTGTCCAGCTTTCTGTGTATGTGCATGGATGGATGGAAAGGGGGACATAAATCTCAGCCCTAAATGCCATATTAATGAATCAATCCAGTAGTATTGATTTAATAGTATTTAAATGTTTCTCTAAAAATATCACTTTGGCGTATTGATCAGTCAGTGAATCAATCATGGTTTGACAAAAGCAAGTAGGATTTATTCATTAGGGCTATGTATATCAAGTGTACATTGCATAGTGATCCATTTAACAGCTGCTGAGATTTTAATCTGGACCACCTTGCAAAGATGGCTAAAAAATGACTTATTTAACGATTCTCATGATTTATTTTTTTTAAATTTAAGAGTATCTGTTCTTTCAGATGATGAAACGACCAAAGAACAATCAGTCAGCACTCACAGTCCATGTTCACACTCGGAAACAGTGTGTGTGAGAGAGTTATTAAGTGAACTGACAGGCAGAGCAGCAGTGTTTCAACGAGGCCACATGGATGTAGCAAAGGCTGATGGTGCTTTTAATTCCCCTTTGGGGGAAAAAAATCCCCTAATGATGCAATCAACCAGGAGTCTGCCTCCCGCCAATCACCTGTCAAATTATGAAAAGCGCTGTTTGTGGTTTTAATCTCGCTGAATGCCATTCAACAATTTTCTATGCAGAACATTAGAGTGCAAGATGAATTAATCAGAGGGAGAAGAAATCAATCGAGCCCTGACATTTCGAACTGCGCTGTATGACTCCTCACACACACACACACACACACACACACACACACACACACACACACACACACACACACACACACACACACACACACACACACTCTGCCAGGCATTCTGGCTGATTTGATTACAATCCTACAGACTGGAAATGCAGAACTCTCAAGACTTTGCACTAGTGAAGTGGGTAATGTTGCAAGAGCTGTCTAAATTTCAGACATTCAGAGACAGTGTAGAACAGTGGTGTCAAATATATGGCCCAGGGACCACAACTGGCCCCTCCAAAAGGATTTAACCTGCCAACGAATTTTGGACTGTATATTGGTCAGCTTTGTGGTTTGTCTCCTTACAAAGCCATCACCCATTGTCAGTTATGCAGTAGTATGTAGTAGATAAAATATGAAACAGTTTTTTCACTATTTTTTCTAATACTTTATTTAGGTGGTCCGGCCCACTTAAGATCAAATTGGCCTCATGTGGCCCATGATATGAAACGAATTTGATAGACCCTTAGTTCATCCTCTGTCAATTAAGAGCTTTGAAGGCATTAAATGTCTCTCGTCTTGGAAGAGTGTGGGAGTCTGAGAGGCAGAACTTTAGAGTAGTAATGACCTAATCGATGGGAAATTGGGGAAGAGGTCACTGGATCAGAATAATGAATCCAAGTTTGAGAATGCGGTGGGTTTCACAAGGTGGAAGCGTAGAAGAGGAAAGATCAGCAGGGCTTGATCAAACACTGTGGACTGGAAACAGATGTGAGGTACAAGATATTTCTTATTGAACTTACACAAAAGCCTCTTTCTATCCCTAAACATATCAGAGATGTGGGTAGCAATTCAAAGGTCTGAAACGAGAGTAAATGACAACAGTCCAAGGTAACAGTTTCATCTCACAAACAACAAGTGTTTATAGATTGTATGATTTTAGAAGCTGTTTCCTATACTTGAATTATGCCCCTGAAAAGACAGAAAGATTTCTGCAAAGCTATGCCGAAGAGTGTGTTTTGGGTAACTACAGGCTGCAGAGACGGTCCAAATAGTCAGTACGCATCTTTCAAATCTCAGCAAAGCACTGTGAGAGTTTGATAGTTTAAAAAAACATATCATAGAAGTTGTTGGCACAAATATGAAAGAAAAAGAACAACTGGCATCCCAAGACAAAATAGGTGCAAGTGTGTTGTTGGAAACCTGCTTGTACATTTACTGTCTGCAGTCAATCAAAGAAAATCTTGGTCGACTGGTCTGCTTAACTGCTGGCTTGTTTAACCCACTGACTGGGTGGCATGATGTTGTAAAAGTTAGCATCAACAACTCACAGCAGAAAGGTTCTTGGTCTGAATCTTCTGGTAGAGACGAGAAAAGTTAGGTTAATACATTTTTGGACAATTACAGACTTTTTACAAAATTTTGCCTCTATTCATCACTGTGCATCTGCTTGCTAGCACTGTCAACTCACAGCTTGAAGGCTTTCTTCTGTGTGGAGGATGTTTTCCTTTTATCTACGTGGGTTCTTTCAGGGTACTCCAGCGTCCTCCCCCCAACAAAATGCATGCTTTACAGGTTAATTGGTGCTTGGACCAATTAAGTGAGTGTGTGGCTGACTGTGTCTCTGTGTGGACCCTGTGATGGGCTGGCCACCTGTCCAGAGTGAGCTTTTTAATGAAGTCATAACAGAGATTTTTTTAATTACTTTAGCTTGTAATTAAAGGTGTAGTTTATGTCTAGCTTGGCTGTTGCTACAAACAGTCACTGAAGCTGACGAAGCTGTTGGTGGTTCTAAAACTTTAATTAGACCAAACATATTAAAATATGCCAATCTTGACATGTTAGCAGTCAAACCTGAAGCACAAAATGTTGGTGCACCATCCTAACAGAAACGTTATCTTCTAGTTTTAGGATACACATCGTTGGCAATTGATCTGTGACATGCAAACTGCTGCAGAATTTAGACTCAGCATTTGGGCAATCCATTTTAACAAAAAGCAGCCACGCTGATGATTCAGGCGTCAGTTAGCTTGAAGCTGATAGTGAATGTAAGCACTAATTAAGCTAGCAGCTACAACTAGGTGACTGCGCCATTGGGAAGTACATAGCTGTAAAAGTGTGAGAGCGTTTTAAATGTTTTATAGGTATTGTGTTCAGTCAGTATGACTTTCTTCATTTTAGTGCTCAGGCCTGTGTTTCATAAGTAGACAGCTGATGCATTATCTTGAGAGAGTGACCAACCAGCGCTAACACTGACCATGAATGTATGGAAGAAAAAAAAAGAGCAGATATTTCTAACCACACTTTTTTCATAACCTTGCAGCCTTTTATTGAAAACTTTCAATTTATCCGAAGATGATGTTGAAATGATTCTCATCAGCAGACGAAGGCTGGCGGGGACTTAAAATATTCATTTCTCGATTTATTTTTCTTCTTTTTGACGCTCAGCTTGAGGTTGTTTCATATGAACGATAACTGATTTCCTGCTTTTACTCTTCCTGACTGCGTCCCTGATGGATGTGTGTACATGCATGCAGCAGTGTATAGGTTTCGAATCATGATGGATGGTGGGGTGAAGAGCAAAGACCATGAGACTGTGTACACCAGGACTCTGTACATCTCCATCAATCTCCTGTTAATGCTGCAGCCGTAGCACTGAGGCTCTGGGACGCGTTGTTGACGTCCCATTGAATCCTGGGTGATCTATCATGCTGAGTCAGAGAGTTCAAGCTCTGCATGTATTCCATACATTTCAGTTTTTAACCATGTTTACTTCTGTCTTATTTCTCTCATTCTGTTTTTCATTATTCTTGAGGTTGTTTCATATGAACGATAACTGATTTCATTTTTCATTATTCTTGTTTTAACATCCTTACTTCACATTTTCCTCCTATGTTATCTCCCTGCTTTTGGCTTCTTTCCTCCACCCGTTCTTTATTGCATTATTCCATTCGGTCTCTTAAGGCTTTTTTCAGTCTGCATTCTCATCTGTTCATGTGTTGCAGTGAAATGTCACCAGTCGAGTCCCAAAGTGACGTTCCAGTTTGAAATTTATGTTCACAAATACAGTTCCTTAATTCCTTGAAATGGAAAATGGAAATTGAGGAATGATGAGTAACATCCTTTCCATAGACATCATAAAAGACAGACATTGCTTTTGGAAATGAGAAATGAGAAAGCCTGCAGCCAGTGCTGAAGTGCCCTTGAGCTGAATTCTTTTTGAAGTACAAAAAAAAAAACCTTCTGTTCCTTTAGAAGTGTAGAAGAAAACTGCTCGCTGTCTCGATCTCTACAAACTCTTTCCTTTTTAGTCACTCACTTTGGGTCATACCGAATAAAAGAAATTGTCTATTTTGTAAATCTTGGTTATGATCATATTTTTCAAATACAACATGTAACTGACAAATCATTGTGCAGTGAGCAGGAGATTCACCCCTGCTTGTCACATCTCATATGTAAAACCAAGATGGCAAAATACGAGGCTTCAAAATGAAACTGTTGTCATGGATGTTGTCAGTGTTATCATGGTATCTATGTTTACCTGTTACACTGTGTATGGTCCTCCTGAAGCATGCAGCTGGATGTTGAGGTGCTGGAGAAGTTTAAACGGGAGGCTGCAATGCATCAAAATGAGAGATGGGAGGAAATGTAGCAGCTTTACTGGTAGTTCGGGAGGTCGTATGTAGTATTTGAGATGATCACAGAGAATCACATTAGTGTGTATGACACAGAGTTGACTGCTTGAAGTAGATTGCGGTCAGATTACGGGACAAATAGTTTGGTCCTGACCCCAGCGCTGAGTGACGTTATAAAACACACAGCAGACAATAAATAGCATTTAGTCTAAATAAGTATGCAGACATCTTGGAGGAAACTCGTGATTTTATTTTCATGCAGTTGTGTTTGACTTTAGATTTTATTTTTAGCCCTCGTGACCTCAGAGCTGACATTGAGCATGTACATAAAATTTAAACATTTACCCTCAGAGAGAGCGATAGAGAATGGGATCTTCTTCCATCTGGGTATACTGATAGTGTTCCTCAGTTACTCCTTCCTGCTTCCTATTTTTAGTCTTTTACTTTATTCTCTGGCACCTTACGGCCCTTGTTCATAATAATTTACTTTACTTTTAGGCTTCCGTTCCTCTTCTCTTACTATCGTCCTCTGATCCATTTCTAAATAATAATAAATACTTGCAAATGTCAGCCTGCTCGTCTTTCAGTTCACACCTTTTCTTTTCCATTTTAGGAGCGTGTACTTTCTCCTTTTGGCAGTTGCACATTTCCCTCCACAAAGTGACATTTCCTTTCCTTTTTCAGAGTGAAAGGGCCCTGTTATATTTTTGATTTTATGTACAAAGTAAAGAACCCCTCTTTTCTTACCCCTGCTTTTGGCATCTGTGCCATCACATGCAGAACCTTTTGTGGGCATACATGAACATTTCATGCCACAACACATGAATAATTTCTATTTTGGCGATATGTGGATGAACTGCAGCGTGGTGGCTTTAAAAAAGCTGGAGTGAAAACCAAGCTGCAGCGAGCACAAGCCCACCCCTCACCAGCACCACCAGGGCCAATCACTGACAAATATGACGCTTGTTTTGAGCTTGTATTTGGTGTTCCCCACTGGGCCAATCAGAGTCATTTTAGATGTTGGAATTCAGCTGAAATGAGATGCATCAACTCCCTAAATTTGTCAAACACAGATCTCTGGGACACTGCGAGAAAATGTGCATCTTACCAAATCATATTCTTTATCTCAACGTGTCAATTTTTCCAACGTAGACTGTAAAATTCTTGTTTAATAAAACAAGCGAACATTTTGGCTCATTCATTTATTCTGCACTCGAGTATTTCAACCTGTTTCCAAATCAAGTCAGCTTGTTTCACGACATTTCTGAAGAGAAGCATCTGGAGACAAGGCAGAATAGCATTACTGCGCTACAATGAAGAAAAATGAAAGTCTTAATCCTATCAGCGTTTGAGATATCGTGCGTGGCAGTTGGACAAACAAGGGTAAATTTGTTGTCTTTCAACCAATTTCATCATGACACTGTAAACCCACAGAGGTTCTTGCTTGTATTTCAGTAGGATTCATTCATTGCAGAGGACACACGAGACGTACGTGACGTTTTCGAGCATTTGGAGGAGTGCTTTTTGCTTTTAACAGTTTGTAGACAGTAGAAAGCTGACAAGTGTGGGAAGCAGGACATTCCGGACCAAGATGATCCTGGGTTAGATTTTAGTTCTGTGTCACGGATTTTGTATTTGCTGAAGTAGAGACCTTATAAAAGGGGCAGACATGGCACTTACTACACTATAAAAGAGCCAAGAACCAAGCTATCTATCTAACTATCGATCTAATAAAGGTGTAGGCAGGTGTCTTTTTTTCTTGGCTTACTGTGTGCATTCGGTGAATTAGGTGTTTATTGATCATGAGAAGTTGATCATGTTGAGTGGGTAACAAAGTGGGAAAGTTGTGTAACTGTCCATGCCAGGGAGGAAAAACTCTTTTCTTTTTTTTTTTGCCTGTCAACTTTGGTTTTTTAGCCGTCAGAATTGTTGTCTGAAGACCAACAAGGATACCCAATGGATTTACTTTGCCAAATGGCAAAGTAAATCCTCAGGCAGAAGGCTGAGGCTGACAAGAACGACAAGGCTGTGAAGGACCTCGTCATCCTGCTGTTCGAAACCGCACTGCTGTCCTCAGGCTTCTCCCTGGACGACCCACAGACTCACTCCAACCGCATCTACAGAATGATCAGCCATATTGGTCCATTTGATCAACCTTTGTTGTTATTATTTATTTTATTTTCAGTTGTTACAGACGGGACAGACATGACTGAGGGATAGGAAAGGGAGAAAGAAAGATGAAGGAAAAGAAAAACAGAAGGGAAGAGGGACAGTGAGAAAGGGCACTTAAAAAGAGAAAGAAGAAAGACCAATCTCCTGGATCACCTGTTGAGAGAAAAAGAAGAGAAAACAAGCAAAAAAAACACAGCAACATACTAAACACAACACCATCACGTTAATCTAGCTAAGTGTAAACAGCAGTAAATACGAAATGTTGAATGTTGTTGTGCAGCACGTAGGACCGACAGCGCATAATGTGCTTGGAAATAGCAGCCGATAAAGGTGTAGTTTATGTCTATGAACAGTGAACACCCGTGTGCACACCTGTGTGGATCAGCGCGCTTGTATTCAAAAGGTTTCCCCATGTAATGGTCTGCTAGAGGATGTAGCCCTGTCCCCCAGGGCATGAAGCAGGCATGGAGGAGATCCAGGCCCCAGACATCCAGAGGCCCCAGAGTGCGAGAGCCCAAGGAGGACCACTGGAGAGGCATCCGTGCCACCCTCCTGGGAAGAGCTGAGGAGAGCCCCAGATGAGGGGTCACCCAGTAGCCACGGAGCAGAAGCCAGAGGGGGCTGCAGTGGCGTGCCCGCCGGCTCTGCCAGCAGCCAGCTGTGCCAGAGTGAACTGAGCCGCAGGCCCAGAAGCCGGAGGCCCGAGGACCCCCTTTGCCCCGGAAGAGGCCTGACCGAGCAACAGGCACCAGGCCCCACCAAGTAGTCACCGGGAGTGAGCTGGTACATACCTGAGCGCCCAGCCCCGGACACCAAGAACCACCAACGCACCGACCCCTCCATATAAAAAGAGGAAAAACTCTTTTTAAATGGAGATTATGTATCGGAATTTCAGGAGCAGGACCACGCCTCCAAACACGCTCCTTCCGGTTGTCATCTATATAGGTTCCCCCAGTTCTGCAAGATGTTCATTCTCGTTTACGTGCCCCACCCTCCCTCCCTCCTTGTTCACAATTCTTTAACTTCTTCATTTCTATTTAGTGCATGGGAATCTGCCAGGCCCGGGAGCCGCCGCCACTCCCCTTCGAGGCCTTCCCCAAACCGCAGCTCAATTTATGTCAAAGCTTTCACTTTACCTACTAAAACGCTGTCAAACCTAAAATGAAGACGTAGGCCCAGCTAGTGAATTCTTATTTTGGGGCAAAGCCAGCAAACATTTGAAAACTTGGTTGCTGGGAAAGTCTAGACTAGAAAGTTTATTCCCCCATTTACAAATGTAGAAATGTACTCAAAATGTGCTCAAAAAAATGAGTGCTCACACAAAATTCTAAATTTGTGTCAGATCCATGAAATGCATGCACCAGCCAGTCTAGTTGTTGCTATTTTATGTCTGTTAGTTACATTCTGAAAGCTCCAACATGTCTACCTGGAGGTGAAGTGGAGAAAACAGTGATGAAGCAGAAGTATAAATACAAATAACAAAGAGTCTAAATACTGTTTCATGTGAGACAGTCACTGTGGGACAAGTCTGAACATCAAAGTCAATATGAAAAAAACAAAACAAAAACATTTTGAGTTACAGAGTAACAAAAGATGAAAAAAGTCAAAAGAAGAGAAACTCACCGAATTAAAAACCATAAACAAAACAGATCTAGTGTGAAAAAGTTGCATGTGATTTGATACTGTTACACATTTAATTCATTTATCACAACTACTCATTACAGGTTTTCTGAGGAACAAGTTGTTCATAATGTAACAAATTTATGTCTGAAAACATTGGTGAATCACAGATTTGTTGTATCAGGGAAGTTCTTCATCTTTTTTTACTGAGACTGGAAAATGAGTTAGTTGTTTGTGTTATAATATCTATTCTGAACTTCTTAAAATCGCCCCTGCACAATAACAAGCATATTATAATATTATCAATAAAAAAACAATAAAAAACTTTTGCACATGTGAACTTGAAAGCAAACATTTTTAAACAGCAAAAACTGAACCTGAACAAAAAATCTGCTTTTGCAAACTCACTGAAACTAAACTTCATAAAAACAAACATTTACATAAAAATAAGAACTAATCTAATAATACAATAACAGTTCCACAATATGCTGAAACTAGTTTAATATAATTAAATTAAATTGTAAATGATCATTTTTCGCTTGTGGGGACCCACATTCATAAATGGCATTGAACTTACTCAATGCGCCGCAGTTTCCTCTCATGTTTGACTTTGATTATACTCTGAATTGACCAATCAGATGGAGTCATTTAAGGTCATTTCTCCGAAATCAATCTTCACCTGTTGGTTCAAGTCGCAGCACAAAGAAAGCGAAGGACGTTCTCGTTAACGACAGCGACGTAACGACAGCCAGCTAAAGCAGACCAATTAGGGCTAATCAAATGGCATTCTCCTTTAAACAAATGATGGGAAAGGTCAGCAGGCCTGAGGATGTAATTGATCAGATGGCAGTTTCCACTCAGCATGAAGGTTAGCTGATGCTGACATTTGTTAGGATCATTTTCAGCCTCAGATTAAAGCTGTACAGTGACATTTTACACTTGTCTGACTTATTTTACTCCAACGTGCTCTGAATACACAACAGGAGGAAGGCTTCAGGAGTTTCTTTTTTCCCAGCTCATTACTCTGCTGAGAGGAAGGTTTTGCCTGCTGTTTACACAACAGCATTTCCAATATCAGATATGGTGATGTGCGCTCAGTTAGATCATAAAGCTATAAGTGATAATTCTAGTACGAAGAACATTTGAAATGCTAAGGATATTTGATTTAAAAGCCTGAGCCATCACTTTGTGAAGCTTTTAACACTAATATGACCAAACCTGAGCTAATATGTGTTTCTCTGCTGGATATTGGATACTTCTTCTTCTTTCTTTTCTTTTTCTTTTTACCAGCGAGTATCAAATTGCCGTGTCAAATGCTGAGGGACTGATCCATATAGAGCCCTGAATGAGAATCTAAGCGATGGTCTAAAAGAGGATAAGGTACATAAAAGTTGACTGCGTTTTCATTCATACGCTGAACGCCCTTAATTCCAAATACCTTTGGATGAAATATAAAATCTGAATAAAAACTCAACGTCATGATATGCATATAACATAAAACGATATTTTATTAACAATAGAACATAGAAAACTTGTCAAATGTTTAAACTGTGAAAGTCGACCATTTTTAGGAAAATATTAGCTTATTTTGAATTTTATGGCAGCAACATTTCTTAAAAAGTTCACAGGTCCATGTTTGCAGCTGTGCAGCATTGCCTCTTCTTTTAACAAGAGTCCGTAAACCTCTGTGAACTGAGAAGAGCAGCTGCTGAACTTTTGGAACCTGTTGAACCCCAGTGGCCCCAGTACAAGGGGCAAGAGCTTAACAGGATGTACCGCCAGATCTGTTATTTAAATATAGACACGTGTGGTATCCACAAATACATCAGAATCTCAGCTAAAAGCTCACAAAACGATTTTAACAACCACCATGTTGCCCTTGTTCACCTGATGGCAGACATGGACATGCTATTCCAAAACTCCAGGATTCATCACATCTCTGACCGAAATTCACTGAACCAGCAGCAAAAGAAGACGTTTGGAAAACTTTGTCATGAATTTTGTCTTACTGTCTTGCTTCCACCATGATAAAGCCACACTTTTCTGCACAGCTCTATCTGTCAGTGAGACCAGTTTCCCATCAAAAACTGATGGTGATATTTTCTGTATTATTTGTCTTTTTATTACACACTAGTCCACAGACAGATTACGCTGTCCCAAAATGACCAGTGACAAAAAACCCTTATTTCCTCTTTTTAGTCCAGAAGAAATTTAAACTTTTTAGCAAGCCATGCTGTTTGGAATAGATGCATTATGCGGTTTAGCACGGTCTTGCTTGAAGATACTTGGACTTCCCAGAAAAAACGTCAGCCTTCAGTTAAAATGTTTGCAGTGTGCTGTAGTAGTGGTTTTTACACTAATCTGTGTGGGGTCAAAATGATGTCCTCGGCAGTTCTATAAGGGCTCATTTATATATATAAAAAAAACACCCAGCACGCCCCTGCGGGCGGTTTATCCTTCAAGCTCGGGTCCTCTACCAGAGGCCTGGGAGCTTGAGGGTCCTGCGCAGTATCTTAGCTGTTCCCAGGACTGCGCTCTTCTGGACAGAGATCTCCGATGTTATTCCCGGGATCTGCTGGAGCCACTCGCCTAGCTTGGGAGTCACCGCACCTAGTGCTCCGATTACCACGGGGACCACCGTTACCTTCACCCTCCACATCCTCTCGAGCTCTTCTCTGAGCCCTTGGTATTTCTCCAGCTTCTCGTGTTCCTTCTTCCTGATATTGCTGTCATTCGGAACCGCTACATCGATCACTACGGCCGTCTTCTTCTGTTTGTCTACCACCACTATGTCCGGTTGGTTAGCCACCACCATTTTGTCCGTCTGTATCTGGAAGTCCCACAGGATCTTAGCTCGGTCATTCTCCACCACCCTTGGGGGCATCTCCCATTTTGACCTCGGGACTTCCAGGTTATACTCGGCACAGATGTTCCTGTACACTATGCCAGCCACCTGGTTATGGCGTTCCATGTATGCCTTGCCTGCTAGCATCTTGCACCCTGCTGTTATGTGTTGGATTGTCTCTGGGGCATCTTTACACAGCCTACACCTGGGGTCTTGCCTGGTGTGATAGACCCCAGCCTCTATGGATCTTGTACTCAGAGCTTGTTCTTGTGCTGCCATGATTAGTGCCTCTGTGCTGTCTTTCAGTCCAGCTTTGTCCAGCCACTGGTAGGATTTCTGGATATCAGCCACCTCCTCTATCTGCCGGTGGTACATACCGTGCAGGGGCCTGTCCTTCCATGATGGTTCCTCGTCTCCCTCCTCTTTATTGGGTTTCTGCTGCCTGAGGTATTCACTGAGCACTCGGTCAGTTGGGGCCATCATTCATTGTCTCATCCTGGACTGTGGTGCTGACACTCACCAGTCCCCGACCCCCTTCCTTCTGCTTAGCGTACAGCCTCAGGGTGCTGGACTTGGGGTGAAACCCTCCATGCATGGTAAGGAGCTTTCTTGTCTTTATGTCAGTGGCTTCTATCTCCTCCTTTGGCCAGCCTATTACCCCAGCAGGGTACCTGATCACGGGCAGGGCGTACGTGTTGATGGCCCGGATCTTGTTCTTACCATTCAGCTGATTCCTCAGGACTTGCCTGACCCTCTGCAGGTACTTGGTGGTTGCAGCCCTTCTAGCGGCCTCTTCATGGTTCCCATTTGCCTGCGGGATCCCCAGGTACTTGTAACTGTCCTCTATGTCTGCAATGTTGCCTTCTGGTAGTTCAATCCCCTCAGTTCTGACTACCTTCCCTCTCTTTGTTACCATCCAACTACACTTCTCCAGTCCGAACGACATTCCAATGTCATTGCTGTATAGCCTGGTAGTGTGGATCAGTGAATCGATGTCTCGTTCACTCTTGGCATACAGCTTGATGTCATCCATGTACAGGAGGTGGCTGACAACTGCTCCGTTCCGTAGTCGGTATCCGTAGCCAGTCTTGTTAATGATCTCACTGAGGGGGTTCAGGCCTATGCAGAACAGGCCTGCAGGCCTATGCAGATAAGGCCCAGCAAACCGTGCCTGGAACGGTGACCCTGCAATCGGCAGTAAAGCCAAAACCTGGTCACCCGCACTAAACTGCTGCTCTTCAGAACGCCGGTCATAAAAATATTTCATCTTGATCTGAGCCTTTTCAAGATTCTGTTTGGCCAACTGACCTGCCACATACAGTCTGTGCCGAAAACCATTAACATAATCTATCAAGTTCACTGGTGGTTCACCTGACAACCACTTATCGCACAGCACTGTCAATGGTCCCCGAACTTTGTGGCCAAAGACCAAGTCATTTGGGCTAAACCCAGTACTCTCCTGGCACACTTCACGCGCTGCCAACAGAAGCCACAGTAAACCTTCCTCCCAGTCACTCCTCATTTCGGTGCAATAGGCACGTAACAAGGACTTCAGTGTTTGATGGAAGCGCTCTAAAGCACCTTGGCTCTGTGGATGATAAGGAGAGGCTTTATTATGTACAATATTCAACAGCTTAAGAACTTGTGCAAATAGATTTGACGAAAAGTTTGATCCCTGGTCACTCTGAATAATCTTCGGTATGCCAAATATAGAAATAAACTGTGTCAAAGCCTTCACCACAGACTTGGCTGTGATGGTACGCAGCGGATATGCAGCAGGATAACGCGTAACCTGGCACATTACAGTCAACAGATACTCCGAACCAGATTTTGATCTAGGAAGAGGGCCCACACAGTCAATGATCAAATGTTCAAATGGGTTACTCACAGCAGGGATGGGACAAAATGGAGCAGGTTTAATAGACTGATTTGGCTTACCTACAATTTGGCAAGTATGGCAGGTCTTAATGTAAGCTGAAACATCACGCTTAAGACGTGGCCAAAAGAAGTAGCGCAAGATGTAATTATAAGTCTTCGTCACTCCCAAATGCCCAGATTTGTCATGAGAACACTTCAACACCTCGTCACGGTATTTAGTTGGAACCACAATCTGGACAACTGGACTTCCAACACAGTCCAACCCTTGCGGAATCCACCTACGGACTAGTACCTCCTTCTGCAGAAAATAACCAGAGGCCGCACTTCTAGCGTCATCACTAGGTTGCACTTTGTGAAACAGCTCAGTCAGTGAAGCATCAGCACGCTGTGCTTGAATTAACTCTTGCTGGGAAACTGACAAATGTTCAGGAACAATCAAATCTGGTTCAACCTGACACTCTTCTGCTTGAGTTACAGGCTCTGCATCCCTTTTAGCTGCAGCCCTTGTAACAGCACAAGCTGCAAGGTCAGAAAAACCCTGTTCACACTCATGGGACTCATTCAGAACTCTAGATTTAACAGGTAAAGAATTGTCAGCCCAGACTCGATTTCCAGCCAAATCATTCCCCAAAATCACATGTACGCCCTCAAGTGGCAAAGCAGGACGAACACCAAGGCAGATATCATCATCCACAAAACTGCATGACAGCCTCACTTTATGCAATGGAGCACAGATAGTGGTTAAACCCATGCCTTGAACAAGCATACACTCACCAGTATCAGTAACCTGTGAAAATGGCAACACGGAGGCTAAGATAAAAGAATCCTTCGCTCCTGTGTCACGCAAAATCTTTACAGGAACTTTATGAACATCACCCGGGAGTGATACAAACCCATCGGACACAAAATCCTCAAACCCCGCATAGCTCTCTGAGTCAGACTTAGTCGAAACTGGCGTCTCCTGAGAGACTACTGAAATTTCCCGTGCAGGAATGGGAAGAGCCGCAGGCTTAACCTGTTTGCCTGTACGCGCCAACTTGCTTTTCAACAAAGGACATTCTGCTTTCCAGTGTCCATCGCCATGGCAGTAGTTGCATGCTTGACCAAACTTACTGGGCTTCACACCACCAATGGCCTTCGCAGGGTCCGATGACATAAACTTAGTTTGACCAAAAGCTCTAGCGGGAGCACCAACTGAAAAACAGTTTCTACCAACCTGCCCCTTATGTGCCAAGATATATTCATCTGCCAATTTAGCAGCGTCAGAAACAGTTGTCACTTCCCGTTCAGCAATGTAAGTGGCAACCACAGGAGGAACACAATCTTTAAACTGCTCCAATACCATCAACTCACATAAATCCTGAAAAGTTGTCACTCCCAGTGCCGAACACCATCTATTGAAGTGTTTAGTTAAATCCCTCGCAAACTCTATATGCGACTGCTTATCAGACTTCCTCCATGATCTGAAACGTTGACGGTAAGCTTCTGGTACCAACTCATATGCCTTCAGAACTGCATCTTTAACAGTAGCAAAACTCCGACAATCAACTGCACTGAGTGCTGAATAAGCTTCCTGAGCCTTTCCAGTCAAAACAGACTGTAACATAATCACACAGTCAGCTTCTGGCCATCCTCCCAATTTGGCAATGCGTTCAAAAAGGGAGAAAAAGGCATCTGGCTCTTTTTCATCAAATTTCTGCACCAAGCACAAATTACGCACGACATCAAAAGTTTCAACTCCTTGTAGAGAAGACTCTTTAGCCTCAACACCACCTGATAACTTGCCCGCCTTGATTAGGTCTAGCCGATACTGCTCTAGCTCCAACTTTTCCTTTTCTAAAGAATGCCTTACACGTTCTTTCTCAATGCTCAGCTTGTCTCTTTCCATTTGTAAGAGTAACAACTCCTTTTGCTGCTCAAAAGACAAAGCAACGGCAGTTGAGACCACAGACTGATCAACCTCAGCCACTAAGGTCTGCATTTTACCTGGCAACACGCCTTTCTTTACTAATACAGCCTTCAACACTCCTTTAATCTCATCTTTCAACCGTTTATCTCCAACGTCGACATCATAATGTTCAGCAAGTTTCAAGAGTTGTTCTTTAGTACAACTATTCAAGAGTTCCTCCGACGGAGACTGAACAAAAGCATCAACAGTAGCCATAACAATAACAGCAAAGTATTGATTCTCGACATGCAATTGAAAACAGCACTTTCCCACTAACTGCCTAACCAAAATCTACTTAACTAAAGCCTAGTCTTCATGCAGTTACTTACGGTGGGTACTTATGCACTAAAAACCGCCAGAAAGAGAAAGGCAACTGCACAAACAGCGACCCCCTCAATCCTGGGGACGTGCTCCCGAGACAACTGCTCTAACCGTGTTCACCGCAAGAGAAATTTCAGTGAATGATTCTCAAGAGAGAAACACTCCTTCAACCTAACAGGGAAAGCACTGATTTTAACTTTGCATATTCAATAATCAACACAGCTCATACGCTCCAAAGTTGACACAAGACAGCACATCAACACTAGCTCCAGTAAACTTAAGTCTACAGCAAAACAACAGTATTAACATGACTGCCTCCACTCAATCTGCCTAACCAAATGGCCTCCCAAACACAATACACAGCAGACCCAGAATATCAAAGCACCACAAATAACCAAACTGATCAGCAATCAACTCAACAATTGCCTACAAGGCAAGTCCTAGCCAAGACACAACTAGACAAGCAGCTGCAAACAGACCAGCTCTCAATCAAATGTTAGAAAGCTTACCAAACTAGGATAATTGCACAGACGATCCCGTTTTAATTTAAGAGATTCACAATTTTTTAAATGCCATTGGGTCAAAAGGGGTGACCCCTCCTTTAGTTCTAGCGTTAATCATTAACATCCAGTCACTATTGACCCATCTGAGGTTTCATTTCAGTTAATGTCTCCTTATTTTTCTAGATTTTCACCTGGTTGGAACCCAGACTGTACCATTTAGACAAAAACTGTAGCTCCTAAAATCTACAACACTTTCCTTTAAAGGTGATGTCAAATGTGGCTATTTAGCATGTGGCTAAAAACAATAAAATGATCCCTAACAGCAGCAAAGCTGCAGACACTGAACAAGCACACATGGTGCTACTTTTGTCTGACGTTATTCAATATTTAGTCTTAGTACGTTCATGGATTTTCTCATGGACGACTATTTATGAATCTACCACACGAAAGACGAAAACTCAGTAAAAACAAGCTCCAGCTTCTGAGCTGTTTCCAGGCCAGTCGACATAAGTCATGTTCTGATAAGTAATTAAAAAAAACAGGGCGAGGAATACTTGAAGTCAACTGTAAATGCTCACCTTGCAGATGTGACCTGATGCAGTGTGTAAAATTATGGCAACAAGCAGAAAATGCTGAGAGCTCTGGGTTACAATATGAAACAAATTCCCAGTTTAATTCATTGAGTGAGCTTGTATTTTCTTCTTTCTTTCATTATAGTTGAAGGCTAAAAGAATAGAAGGCTTCTGGGTGTGTATAAATCCTCAACACCTTTCTTTTCTTTACTACCTCGGATTTTTCAAACCTGCAGGTATCACAAAGAGGTCATAGCACAAGCTGAATTTCCCCTCCTGCCCACAGACGCCAGCAGAGCGCGGGTGTATCTCCATGATGAACTGCACGTGTCCGTCTCTGCGGAGAGGAGGGGGCGCTGGGTGGAGGAGGGAGGAAAGGGAATTTTCTCCCCATCCAGAAATAATCCAATTCCACGGGAGGATGAACCAAACCTCCACCCTGCCGCTCTCAGCTTCACCACCATGAAAAGAGCTTTACAGTCAGAGGTTGCTGAGGAAAGACCCCCCCGAGACGGACTCAGTGTGTGTGTGTGTGTGTGTGTGTGTGTGTGTGTGTGTGTGTGTGTGTGTGTGTGTGGATTTACCATTGTGTTTATTGCCTAATGATTGAGTACCTCCCCTTCATATATTTATTTGACAGCTCAATTTTTAATGAGGAGCTTAGACATGTGTGTTTCCTCTCTGATCACACTTTCAAATGAGAAAGCTGATGCACCAGTTTGTTATGATGCAATCAAAATGGAAGTTTGTCTTTTGAAATAGACAACAATCATTTCATGTCGCTGTTCTGCTCTCACCCACTTCACATTTTGTCTTATTTAACGAAGACAAGTCGTCCTGCTGCAGTTAACAAATGGCTAACTCTGCATGACTGACCTCTTTCAAAATACTTTGCTTTTGCTGAAAGTGTGAAAGAACATGGAAGAAGCTAAATACGCCCCATCATGCTGAGGTGTAACAGAAATGTTTTTAGACTTAAAGTAAAATGAAACTATTTTCTTAAAGAAAAAGAATTTCACAAACTGCCATTTTCATGTATACAGGAAGTGCAGAATTATTAGGCAAATGAGTATTTTGTCCACATCATCCTCTTCATGCATGTTGTCTTACTCCAAGCTGTATAGGCTCGAAAGCCTACTACCAATTAAGCATATTAGGTGATGTGCATCTCTGTAATGAGAAGGGGTGTGGTCTAATGACATCAACACCCTATATCAGGTGTGCATAATTATTAGGCAACGTCCTTTCCTTTGGCAAAATGGGTCAAAAGAAGGACTTGACAGGCTCAGAAAAGTCAAAAATAGTGAGATATCTTGCAGAGGGATGCAGCAGTCTCAAAATTGCAAAGCTTCTGAAGCGTGATCATCGAACAATCAAGCGTTTCATTCAAAATAGTCAATAGGGTCGCAAGAAGCGTGTGGAAAAACCAAGGCTCAAAATAACTGCCCATGAACTGAGAAAAGTCAAGCGTACAGCTGCCAAGATGCCACTTGCCACCAGTTTGGCCATATTTCAGAGCTGCAACATCACTGGAGTGCCAGACATGGCCAAGGTAAGAAAGGCTGAAAGACGACCACCACTGAACAAGACACACAAGCTGAAACGTCAAGACTGGGCCAAGAAATATCTCAAGACTGATTTTTCCAAGGTTTTATGGACTGATGAAATGAGAGTGAGTCTTGATGGGCCAGATGGATGGGCCCGTGGCTGGATTGGTAAAGGGCAGAGAGCTCCAGTCCGACTCAGACGCCAGCAAGGTGGAGGTGGAGTACTGGTTTGGGCTGGTATCATCAAAGATGAGCTTGTGGGGCCTTTTCGGGTTGAGGATGGAGTCAAGCTCAACTCCCAGTCCTACTGCCAGTTTCTGGAAGACACCTTCTTCAAGCAGTGGTACAGGAAGAAGTCTGCATCCTTCAAGAAAAACATGATTTTCATGCAGGACAATGCTCCATCACACACGTCCAAGTACTCCACAGCGTGGCTGGCAAGAAAGGGTATAAAAGAAGAAAAACTAATGACATGGCCTCCTTGTTCACCTGATCTGAACCCCATTGAGAACCTGTGGTCCATCATCAAATGTGAGATTTACAAGGAGGGAAAACAGTACACCTCTCTGAACAGTGTCTGGGAGGCTGTGGTTGCTGCTGCACGCAATGTTGATGGTGAACAGATCAAAACACTGACAGAATCCATGGATGGCAGGCTTTTGAGTGTCCTTGCAAAGAAAGGTGGCTATATTGGTCGCTGATTTGTTTTTGTTTTGTTTTTGAATGTCAGAAATGTATATTTGTGGATGTGGAGATGTTATATTGGTTTCACTGGTAAAAATAAATAATTGAAATGGGTATATATTTGTTTTTTGTTAAGTTGCCTAATAATTATGCACAGTAATAGTCATCTGCACACACAGATATCCCCCTAAAATAGCTAAAACTAAAAACAAACTAAAAACTACTTCCACAAACATTCAGCTTTGATATTAATGAGTTTTTTGGGTTCATTAAGAACATGGTTGTTGTTCAATAATAAAATTATTCCTCAAAAATACAACTTGCCTAATAATTCTGCACTCCCTGTAGAAAGGTTACCTCTAAAAGTGGTCTCTCACTTCCAGTTTGTCAGCTTGAAAAAGTCTCTTTGCTGTCACATTTGAATGCACTAAACATCACTTTTCACTGTGCAGGCTTAATATGATGGCGAAACCATAGAATTAGACTGTGAGGTAAAGGTCTAAACCTAACCACCAAGAAAAAGGAAAAGCAAGAAGCAAGTGCAAAACAGTGAAATAAGAGCACAAAGCTCTCAAACAGACTACGATCTGCAGTCTCCTGCCATGCAGACTTAGTCCTCTTTCAAAGAGCTACAGTTATCTCTGCGTTCAAATGTGCTGCACCCAGTCTGTAAGGAGCCAGTGCCAAGGGACACCTGCTGCTTATCTCTGTGATGCCAGCAGCTTCTGACAGGATGACAGTATTTGACACAAGGTGATGAGAGTCAGAGGGTTTGGAAAATACTTTCACCATTAATAACAAGTATAACCAAAAAAGTGAAACATAATGCTAAAGTAAAAGATTATTGAAAACTGCGGCATCACACAGTGGAAGCAATATGGAAATATTTATGGATTCCAAGCAATTCAAATTTCACAACTATGACGTCACGCAGTTCTCAAAGCTTTACCCCGAGCAGGCATCACCTGGTCCTATGAGAATTTTGACGTGCATTGTTGGCATGGCTAAAATTGCTGACTTCCACACTTCTTTGTTCAGCAGTGTTTCTGTAGATTGAACAAGTCACAGTCATTTTGTTGTGATTGAAATTCTTAGAGCTGTTCAAGGCAACATGCAGACTCTGTGCAATGCATGAAGTCAGCATTAATGACCGGTTTAGTGATATGTGCATTCTTAACATTTGCATAAGGTTCAATGTTCTTCTAATATTTAAAATTGAGTTTCAGGTGTTAGATTTCCTTTGGCCCTTAACTTTCATTGTATATCTGCACATTCGCTAGGTGTGTATGGTCACAATGAGGTTGGTGCAGGAAACAGCGAAGTGATCTGGTAATACCATCTTATACAAAAGTCCTTTCATTATTTTGAAGGTAAATCACGAATACCCAAAAGTCAAACGATTCAGAGCCACTCCGTGCTCCATATATCCGACTCAGTGGGGACTTACAGCTGCAGATCCAGAGGCCATCGCTGTCCTACAGACCTGTTTACCATCCTGCTGTCCTCAGGATGACAGCAGCACACCCCCCGCTCAACTCAGTGTCTGCCATTGCCACAGGGAGTTGGTGTCATCCATCTATCACCCCCAACTTCAGGCCCGCAGGCAGCCATTCGTCTCATTCAATATCAGCCCTTTTTTGGGGGGAACCTGCTAATTAGCTGCACCAGCGACGACTGTTTGTTGTGCTGTTTTTAACTTTTTAACCTGCGCTTCACCACCTTGGAAAAACTGCAAAGGTGACACAAGAGGAAGTCAGGCTCAGTTTGACTTTTTGGGAGCTTTTTTTCGCTGCATAAAAAGCAGCTTCCTCTCCTATACAGCAAAAATTATGAACAGCTCTAGATTTTAATTAGAACTCCAGACTTAGCAGTAAGTGTGCTCAGATGACTGTGTGTGAGAATAAACTATCTCAGGTCACCCAACCCTCATTTTTATAGACTTTTCTTTTTGTCTCAGGATTTTTATGGCATAAAACACTTTCCTTTTCTGTGAGCCTTATCTGGGATATTTATGTAAGGTAACCTGTCTATGAGAAGATTTACTGCAGAAACTGTTGCAGGTGGAGCAGAAGGCTTTGAGAATAACGTTCAGAGCTTTGAGTGTTATGTGCTTAAACAAATATGCATATAGTGAGCCGGTGCGTAGGCGTGTTTGTGCATATACATCTATTAGCTAAATATTTATTCAGACATCCCTTTAGACCTTTAAAACACCAAAATAGTTTTTTCTTCTTCTGATGAATTATGGATGGTATATTTATGGAATACAGTAAAAACAAACAACAATAAAGGCTTTGCTAGACCTGCTATCCATAATGGCCACTCTAAGTACATGTTGCTTATAAGTCTGCACTCTTGCCCAACTGTATTAAAAGTAAAACTAGAGCAGAACAGTGGCCATTATTAGTCCTATGACTGTATGTCATCCACTTATTATTATTATTATTAATACAAGTTGTTGAGCTGGGATTATACTTCATCCACAACTAAATGTTATAATGTTCTAAACATCATAGAGTAGGTTTAGCCTGTAAAATTTCAAACTGAATATAGGAAACTATCAAATAAATAGTTATGATATTGGATTTACAAATGTTTAGTGTCGTTCAACAAACCACTGAGGAACTGTTTTGCAAATGACCATTTTCATATTATTTTTTTTATTCTTGGATTGTGATTATTTGATTTGAAATTCTCAATCGTGGTGTACAGAGGCAAAAATACAACAAGAATTATTCACTATCCAAAAACTACAACTACACACCTAACGCACCTATGTGTCACAGACTGGAGGCTCGAGAGAGGTTTGGACCCAAAAGCAGACTCAAAAAAGTTTATGAACTATTTACAAGGTTTATTTATAGAAGGAAGCACAACTCAGACTAGAACATGGGTTTCAATTAAGAATGTTAACAGGAGCTGTAGCAAGTGAAAACCAGCTCGCACGGAAGGGCCCAGAGGGAGGAGAGATCCAAGAGAGTAGTGATGGGATTTCCGCCTCTTTTTAGAGAACCAGCTCTTTTGGTTCAGCTCACTAAAAAGAGCCGGCTCTTCAGGTTGTTTTGTTGCTTTAATTAATTTATTATTAACAATAATATAAAATTATGCACAAAAGGAATTACTAATGTAAAAAAAAGTGGTTTTATTTATATATGTTTATATATAAATATATGTGGTGGCCCCTAGAGACAAAACACGTACAAACTCCAAAACACATTTCTAGGATGAACTGAACTTCCAAAACAGAGCTACCTAGATCACCTAAATTACACAATTGAAAGCATGAAAGCATGTGTATTGTTTGTGTATTTATACACAAGCATTCATATATAGTCAAATAATTAAAAAAACAAAAAAGTTCATTTACCTGTTATTACCAGATCCGGTCGTTGGTACTTGCTGGCTTGTGTAGCCACTAGGTAACAAAAGCTCAACACTGCGCCTAGCATCCTGGAGTACTTCTATTGTCTTTTGTACGTGTTTTGAGTTTTTATGTGCTTCTGAGTTTTTACGTGTTTTGGAGTTTGTACGTGATTTGAAGTTTGTACGTGCTTTGTCTCTAGGGGCCACCGTAAATATACTTTTATTTATTCACTCCACATAAAATGTAATAAATAAATCATATAATACAAAAATCAACTATTCACATTTCAACTTTTAACTATTTAAATTTTCAGCTTTTTCCTTTTACAAATTTAAAGTGAAACAACACAAAACACTGCAAACCACAACACAATTAAATATAAATTATAATATGAAAACAAAAAGAAGATGCATATTCTCTGTCATATGGACCTGCATGAATAAACTTTCTGATTCCTTTATCATCTGCAACTGAAAATAGTTGTGGATGATTACTATACCTTTCTAATGTGACATTGTTGTCCCTGGCTCTCTTTCTCTGTCTCTCCCTCCTGCTCTGTTCCTGTGCTACTGAGTGTAACTACCGCCCCTCCCCCCTCTTCCCAGCGTAAAGCACAAGGCTCGCATGCTGAGTGAAGCGGAAAAAAAGTGTGAGAGAGAGGGTGAGAGAAAGGAAAAAAAAAAAAAAAAACCCACGGCTCGCGATAAGGAGCCGGCTCACGTCGTTCACGTCAAAGACACGGCTCTAAGAGCCATTTCGTTCGCGACCGACCCATCACTACAGGAAAGACATGCGGGCAGGGGGAACCAGGTGAGTAGGAAACCTTTGGTTAATAGTTGGGTTGCGGTCACGTGGTTCTGATGACGTGCGGAGGCAGCGCGATTTTTGAGTGGAGGGCGGAAGTAAACATGGAGGACACTGTGGAGAGTCAGGAGAGCAGCTATTGTGCAACTTTAGACCCCGTTTCTCGGGAGAGATATAAACAGATAGTTAAAAAATATATCGGACGTGATCCGTATTCTTTGAAAATGTCCGAATACACCACAGAAGTAAAGGATTTGCCTACTATCGAGGCTGTGGATATCACCAACTACTTGGTCCTCCAGACTTCTTATTACACTAGGCAGCAAATGAAAGCTTTCAAGAGTCTGGAGGCGTACAATTTTTTTTGTCAGCGGGTGGGTCCACAACCTTGGAACAAAACGTCTCCGTGATGGATACAGTTTGGTGTTTGCAAGGGTGAGTGTTTGTTCTTATATTGCTTTATCTTAAACACGCTAACAGTTAGCGGTAGCGGCTTTAACGTCAACAAACATGCCACATCCTTAGGACTTCGTTAGAGTGACAGTTGTTTGTTTCAAGGTAAACCATTCTCAGAGGTCTAACGAGGTCTAACTTCACACTGAAGTCTTCTGGTTGTGGATTCTCAGCTGGAAGCTGCAGTTCGGGGTTCTCCACTGTCACTAGGCTCAAATCCGGGCTCTCAGCCGTCTGTTGCATATCCAAAATCGCCTCTGCACATCGATGCTGTTCTGCCTTAAGCTTCATTCTTTTCTCTCGTTTGAGAACTGATTCCGATCTGGGTTTTCGTTCGTAGCCGAGATTGACCGTCGGAGCCCAGTCCTCCGACTCTTCGTCATCCAAAGCACTTGGGCAGCCTATAGTCCCAATCAAGTCAATATTAGACTACTAACTTAAAAGCACTAAGTAAACGAGAATTTAACGACAACCTAATGCTAATAAGTTCGTTTGCAAACATAACATTACCTCTGACAAAGTGGTCGCTGCAGACACGGGCATTGGCAGACTCTGCTCCTCCCGACTGTAAACGTAAATTTAAAATCCATTTTTCCTACGTTTTTCGGTTAGAATTTTCCATTTTTCTCCTCTTCGTTGGGCTATTTTTGGTACCCTAAAATACCGTTTATCAGTTTCTCGGGTCGACCTACTGGAGCATCCGTAAACACAACAGGACATAGGCATTTTGCGTACTGTCTGTCTGTGATTTTGCGCTTATCTTTTTCACTTCCGACCGCCAGTCAAATTTCGCGCTTTACGTCGACGTCACGTCTACGTCAAATGAAACCTAGCTATAGACTGATTGGTGTAGTTCCACAAAAACAGACCAGCACTGCTGAGTAGCACAACAAGAGATGGATTTGAAGAATCAACAGGGCAAAGCTACACACGAGACAGACGAGCAAGAACAAGGAACACAAGGAGGCCTAGCTACCACCAACGGTAGCAGGACAAACTGGCGGAGCGTGGTAGGCAGCGCTGGCTTAAGGACCCTGCTGATTGCCCTGGAAACAAGGAACAGGTGAGGCGCTGAAGGCTCCACCCCGGGGGATGAAAACTCCTCTCACAAACAGGGGCACCATCCATGTACTCCTATGGCACATGACATTATATAAATATAACAAAACGGAAGCAGAATAGGTCACCTGGAAAGGTTACCTTTACATACTTGAGTTAGCCTGAACTGTGGGTGGTTTGTTGCTAAGACCTTGGTCACAACATCTGGTTGCTAGGGAAAATCTTGGTGAGTAGTTGTCAACTGTCACTGCATGTAATCAGTCACAGAGAAAGGTGCTGGACCAAAAACGGTCACATTATTTCTAGCTAGCTAGCAGAATGTTGCCAGAAATGACGGGTTCCTTAGCAACTGGTGGTGATCAGGTGGTAGGAGGTGGAGGTCACTGACCGATCTCTAGGCCTGTGTGACTGGAGTCTAAAAGATGGTGTAGTACAAACAACCTTTTCTGTTCAAAAACCAACACTAACCTCCCAAATTAGTGTTTTAGATCTCGTCTATATTTCATTTGAACAAAGCCTTCAAGAAAAAAAAATAAACAAAAAAACCCTCCATAACACCTTTCTTGGATACATTTGTAATATTTAATTTGATAATTTGTCAAACATGCTGTAACAGTCAGAGAGTTTATGAAAACATAATCTGCACAAGGCTTGATTAACCCAGAAGGGGGCTTTGGGACAGAAATGCAGGCTCTGATTAGCGGTGCTATTAGTGCCAAGTGAAAATCTTGATGTCACAAACAAAAAGTGGATTCTTTCTCTGGGGATGCTAAATAGCTACAGCCACTCTCCCAGTAATGGGCCTTGTTTTCTGATAAGGAATCATATTACACTCAAGAGTGTTCAAACAAAGGCTCGTATTAAGGCCAGAAAGATTTTTTACTTTGCTACAAACAAATCCTCAAGTTCAGGCTGAGATCTCATCAAGCAGCGATGGTGCTGTGTTTAATGTCTGTGTACTTTATCAGTGGTGGATTCCATTCATGTCAAACTATTAAAAGTAAAGTGAAAATTATTCTCATGGTTTTATGATTGTTAGGTTGCACTAACGTATCCATATTCTTTTCTAATAACAGAATAACTGTCCTGTACTTACGTTGAGTCATAGTTAACGATAGCTAACGTAACCCTTCAGTTCTAATGGTTTATTAGTTTGTTACTGAGCTCTACTCAGCACGCACTTTTGTCTGTAAGTTGCACTCATACAGGTTTGGATGCAGGCTGTAATGAAGCACTCCACCCTCTTTGTTCCTTGTTCATATTAGTATATCAAAATGAAAAATATCAGTATAGCAAAATTACAGTGGCAGAATCTGCAACATCAAAATGTGGAGCAAGGAGCAGCAGAAAAACACACTGAGCGGTTCCATATAAGGTGGAACACCTGGTCACGATAACCGCAACCTTTACAAATCCTTCTTACTGTACATGAATGGATGCATGCTTGTAGATGTGACAAACGCAAAGATATTAAAGTGATTCCTCTTGCAGCTGAGCAGCTTGTCTGTGTTTAATCACTGAAGTGACCCAGAAAAATTCTTGGACAAAGTGTCTGTTTGTGGTGTAAGTCTTCTTCTCGCTTGGTATGAGCAGGTCATGTAAATGTCTCTCATTTGCATATCAATTCAGCCAAGAACTCATTTACCTCCTTTCCCACTTCTTCCAGTTGATTATGTACTGCTCTCACTTCAGCAGACAGGCCTAATTTTCTCCCTTTCACAGGCAATTGAGGGAGTATTTGTTTAGTCTTCTCAGAAGGAGCCTCTTCATCGCTCTCTGCTGCATCAAAGTCTCTTGCATCGTAACATTTGGTGACAGTGGCAGTGAGTCGTATTACCCCTAAGCTCCGGACACATGGAAGGTCTTGTTTCCTGCAACACCAGGGCCACCGAGGCCGCTTTTGAAGTGCAGCAGAGGAAAAGCCTTTAAAAATCGTTGCTTTATGCTAAAGGCCCCTAAATGGGTGAGCAGCGATCGTCTGCTCTGGTCTGAAGCTTGGAGCAAGGCATCAATAAACAATGAGCGCTGGATGTGAAGAGCGTCTGGAGGAGCTCTCTTCATTAGCTGTCGCAGCAGCAGCCTCCTCTTCCCTCTTTTATCTCAGATGAGTCACTCTTCATCTCTTGGTGTTTCAATCCGACGGGTTGGCCCAAGTCATCCTCACACCCCGCCCCCACTCCCTCCTGCCTTTCATGTTCTAAATCCACACTCTTGTTCTCCATGTGTCACCTCCAGTCATTCTCTGGCTTTTTTCAACCAACACTCCCTCTCAATTAAAACCTCCCCCTCATCCTCCCCTTCTTCTTCTCCTTCTTCTTCTGCTTCTTCTCCTCCTCTCTGGGCTTTGGCACAAAATCAAATGAACAAAAAGTGTGAGAATTAAATCCAGCTCGCATATTATCCCAGTCACACAAGAGCCAAGTGGAGATGACCTGCTAGGGCCAATTAACAGGCAAAGAGTCATCTCCCTTGATGTGCACTATCACTGATGCGCCATCTTACCTTCAGGCTATGTGATATTGGTTGTTTGATGGGACAAGTGAGCTGATCCTGCTCATCTTTGTCATGTTGGAGGTAAAAAGTGAGGACTCAAAGTGAGCCGAGTAGACTTTTTTCACAGTACAGGGTCTCTGTAAGACTTTTTCTTCTTTTTTGTCACTGATCCTTCAAACCCTTTGCTTGTTTTTGTCATTATGAGTATGTAACAGAATCCATCCCCATCATAAGAAAAGTTTCTGCTATCATATCAGAACTGGTCACTGGTAATGCAAGAGTAATGCATTAAAGATTTCCCCTTTTTCTTCCTGTAGGATATGTCCAACAGTCTAACACTGTCCACATTTGTGCACACATTTGCACACAATGAGGAGAGCATAAAGAAGGTCTTTAACAGCCTCGTCACAGTGAGGACCACAGGTTTTGACACACTTGATTTTTAAATGACTGACATGCAGCTTTAATGTTTGGGGTTTTAACTGTTTAGGAGCAACAACCGCTATTATACACAGTCTCTTATTTCCAGAGGTTCCAAATTAACTGCAGAAACTAGCACAACTTTATATAAAGTATAAAAATCATTAATGAGGATAGTTTTTAATATTTGGATGAAACTCCTTTGCAGTCAATGACTGCCCGAAGTGTCGGATCCATGAACATCACCAAATGCAGTGTTTCCTCTCTAGAGACTGTCTCCTAGGCCTTTAGTGCAGCCATGTTCAGTTGCTGCTTGTTTGTGGATCTCTTTGCCTTCAGTTTTGTATTTAATAACTGAAAAGCTGCTCTGTTGACTGACTTGACTACTGAAGAATATCCCATTTCTGTGAGCAGCTCCTAGGTTGCTTTTGCAGTGTGCTTTGGCTCATTATCCATTTGCGCTGTGGAGTTTTGTCTGATCAGCTTTGCAGAGAGCGTCACCCTGCGCACTGCACAATTCATCCTTCAGCTTCAATCAACAGTCACATCATCAATGAGCACCAGTGACCCAGCACATGCTGGAAGTCTAGAACCCATGGGTATCACCAAATGCTGTGTTTCCTCCCTGGAGACGGTTGTCCAGGAACATCACGTGTGACTGATGATGTTTTTTGTCCAAGCTTTTCCTTTCCCATCATTCCAGTAGAAGTTCATTTTGTTTTCATCTGTCCAAAGACTTTTTTGACAAAGTCTAATCTTGCCTTCCTGTTCTTGCATTGTAAATGCAATACCGTTGCTAAGATGCGACTAAAGTACAGACTTTCAGCTTTAATTCAACAGCTTAAGATCCACTCTGGAGGTGTTTGGAGGTAAAATTAGAAAAAACTGCTACTGTCCAAAAAGCTGACAGGCCTACAAGGCGCCTGAGTCTGCTTTTAATACCTGTTGATAATTACTCAGGTTGCTATTGTTCACATTAGAGACTGTGTTTAAAGAGGTTAGCGTGTTGCTTTCTGAGCTGCTTGTACAGCTGTAAACTCGTGTTCACAGTGGTGGATCGTTGTCTGTTGACTGAGCACAGATTAATCTTTATCGCCACATTAACTCTTTGTGCAGTGCATTAGAAATTTGTGTTACTTCTCCAAAGTAGGAGATCGCTCTGACACTTTGCTCATCATTGTGTAAGGTGATGATCAGCTGAAGGTCTTGAGAAAATAAAATTCAAGAAAACAAACATTTTTTTTTTGTTTGTTTGATTTTTTAACTCAGATTGAAGGAAATATAAATAAATAAAAATCAGCTGAAATATTTGGTCCTTGAGGTTCTTCACTGATGTGATGAATTAGGGTTGTGTAGAAGGCCTAAGCACAGCCATGTTTAGCTTTGACTGAGGCCTTGTGAAACATGAATATTCATTTGAAGTCTGTTTGTATAGAACATATTAAATTCAGGAAAGGGTAAAAATTTGTACTTCCTGACAAACTGATGCTCAGTACTGAAATCTGTTACGGACCAGAGCTATCGCATGTAAAGTCAAGGAGGAGCGCGATGAAGCGCGACTGGGGGTCCCGTGAAACTTCAGAAACAGGTTTGCGTTGCGAAAACACTTTTGCGTTTGCGCGACCAAGTAGCGCATATGACGCGTTGAAGCACGAAGTAAAATACGCGCTGCAGTTTGTGTGGCGCATTCGCGCTTATCACGTCTACCGCTCGAGTTGGAAAAATCTGAACTCCAGCTTCAAGTCACGCCACGACAACCAATCAGGAGCCTGGTGACGTGATGCTCTGACCTAGTTCAAAGGGGCAGGTCCAGCCAAAGCCATTCATTCTTCAGTCCTTTTTATTCCTGTCTCTCTGTAAATAGTTATATTTTATATATTTATGTTTAATGTTTTTCTGTTTGAGAATTTGAATAGTATTTCAAATAAATTTTTGTAATGAGCAGTGTTGGGTAAGTTACTTTAAAATAGTAACTGAGTTACATTACTAGTTACTTCTCTCAAAAGTAACTCAGTTACTTCAAGTTACTCGTTACTTTCAAAGTAACTAGTTACTAGGGAAAGTAACTTTGGTTTAACTCAGACTTCTCTTGTTAATGTGTTGCTTCCGTAACTGGATACCCAGCAAGACTGCCAGTCTTCTAGCTTGCTTACTTGCCACAAGTGCACTGTGCCACCTACCAATAGAAAGGAAAAGATAACGTGCATATTTCCACGAGAGAAATCCCACGCCTGGACCGTCATTGACTACTGCCATGATTCTAGCCTACGTCACAGTGTCATGTGCGCCTTTTACATCCAACACAAAAACTGCAGTCGTGGTGCTTTCGATGGTACTCAGAACTCGGAAATTCTGCCTTCTGAATAGGAAGATGTAGGTAACACCAGACTGAAGATGAGCTGCATACAGGGCTGGACTGGGACAAAAAAATCGTCCCGGGCATTTTGACTAGAGACCGGCCCACCATTATAGGAAAAATCATAAAGCCTTTGAATGAAAATAAACACTGTTGTGACAGTGATGTTCACTGTTTTGATGGTATATTTGCATCAATCTATCAATCGTTTGTTGTAAGATTCAGATAATTATTTTTTAAAAGCTAGACATTTTAAATGAGAATAAGAAATAAAAGTATTTCTTTGTGCCCCCCTCTCCCTGTTAATGCCCTACATGCCCCCCTGGCAACACTTTGCTAGACCCGCCCCTGCACAGTTACCAGCTGTCAGCTACCTAAAAAAGGATCCTGGGGTTATTTGTCTCTCAGAAACAGTTCATAACTTCCCTTCAACTCATTCATGTCACCTAAAAGGTAAACCTGTTTCTCCATCACCTGTTCAGCTCTGATGATTCAGTAAGGACATCTCCTGGTTTCATCTTCATGTTTCCCTCTCACCAGATAACCAAACCGACATCATGACCAGCAGCTTTTTTGCAGCTGTGGCTCCAGCAAACATCAGCTGATACTAGAAATTAATATTAAATAAATTCTAACAACAGCTGATCAAGCTTAAACGTGCTGCTGTTGTTTAGCGCGACATCCGCTGGTTTCCTCTTTCTGGCGCAAAGTGAGCGATAAACAAACAAGAGAGCCGATCAGCTGATCATTGATCAGTTTTCCTGATTGAAGCAGGAACGGGAGAGGGAGGGGGGAGAATGAAAGAAGAGGAGGCAGCTGTGCAGCGTAAACACAGAATAACTCCAGCTTTGTGTCTTTTTCATTGTAGCTGAAGTCCGGGACAAACTGTTCCTTTTCACCTCAATAAGAAATATTTTCTCTGAATACCAGACGGGACGGTTGGCAACTCTAATAACTTATGAACAAAATAAAGTTCAACCTCATTAACTTCATAGCACCCACCCAGCTGTATAGAAACCCCGTCATGCTAGCTAGCACGCAGTACGGAAAAAGTCAGCACAACGAAAATAAACTCCACCTAAACTTGGTTTATATCTGACCCAGAGAGACTGCAGGTCATAACTTCTTACCTGAAGTTCAGTTCACACTTGGACCGGCGGCCGGGTCTCTTTTCCTTCTGCCTCCCTTTTCCTTCATCCACCTGCTGGCTTCCACCACTTGCTAATGTTACTGAATCTGTGGAAGCTCCGCGATAGCCACCACACGAAGTAACGAGTAACGAGCCTATCTAAATCCCAGTAACGACTAACGCGTTCCTGATTTTGGCATAACTAGTTACCGTGCTCGTTACCACAATAATAACGTAGTTACTGTAACGCGTTACTTAATAACGCGTTAGTCCCAACACTGGTAATGAGTAATGTCTCAGTTCTACTACACAGGAAATATTGGCACACAACTTGACACATGTAGAATTTATTTTATATTATACTAATGAAAAAATATACTACTAGGAACATAGTGAAGACCAATTATTTAAGAGAATAAAGAGAGGTTAGTTTATTTTGGAGGCAAGCTCCATTTATTAAGAAAATTTAAAAAAGGCGGGAACGCTCAACGCGGGACAGCAGCTGCTCAAACTGGGCGAGGGACAGACAGTGGTACCGCTGAAAGCGGCCGTCATCCAGACGCAGCTCCTGGAGCAAGTGGTGAAACTCACCAAACTGCTCACGCTTGTGGAGGACCTGATGGACCCAGGTACGGTGATAAAGTCCTTTACGCCGCTGCTCTGCTATCCACAGTAAATAAAGAAGGGAAACTCTCTCTTCAAACGCTAGATTGACAGCTGCCATCTTGCTAACATACCGTCGCTTTGGACGCGCGTCTGGCGCTTTTTGGTTGCGTCTATCGCGTTCGGTGTGAACGCACCGTTACATATTTCTAGATTTTAAATAAGACTATTGCTTTAGTAATCAGTCTTCATGACACTGACTCTTTGATACAAACACTTCTATAGGTTGAGCATAAAAGATAGACAAAGCCTCCGTGATATGCTAACATACTGGTTTGTGGACTTACGTCACAGATCTGCCTCCACCTTACCCCATCACTAGGATTCATCTCTGTCAGATAAATGTCCTCATTCACGATATCATAGATCCTCCACTGACGTCTTCCTCTTTTTCTCTCGTAAACTTGAACATTTTAACATGGGAGTCCACGGGTGATTCACCTTTGGAAACAGCCTTTTTTTTTGGCACCTGCCCTTTGGCTTTATTTTTTCACCTCTGAATGTTGCAGCGGTCTCTAAACCCATTCACATGTACACAGACACATAACTTATAAGGAAATCTGGTCTCTAATTAAATAATGCCCTATCAGTAACATGGCAAAAATAAAAAAGTATGAGACTTGAAAAAAAAGCATGCAGAGAAAAAAAAATCCCCTCCGCCTGACGGGAAGAGCAATCAGACATTCAGCAGCTCACATGATTAATTTATGAGAATTTGTTCCTGTAGGTGGGCATGTTCAAAGCTATTTCATCACTTTACTTTTTAAAAAAGTAAAGTGGGTTTTCACACAAACGTAAAACCCAACCAGTGAAAAGAGAAGCAGATCAAAGTTGGTTTCCAGTCTTTCTCCCAACTATATAACTCATGCACCTGCAACTTTTTTAATCACCGTCATCATCTGGTTTTAATACCATAACCATAAAAATCAGGGTCATTATCATTACAGGCGCTGTGTCAGAACAGCCTTAACATTCAGGACCAACTGCATGCTGCCACCGCCGTTGCCAATAAAGCAGCGAGACATCAGGTTGGGGGGGGCCGGTATCTGTGAAGACACGGACATCTGGCTCAGTTTCAGAGCCCGTCCTCAGCAGCAGAGCTGGGGAGGGGAAATCTCCTGTGACAATACATCAGTGGAAGATCCTCTGCAACCATATGCTGCCTTTTAAAAGATGCCTCTTTTCTCCACTTTGTATCACGATGGGGATGTTTAAAGAGGGCTGGCGGTACTTAAAGTGCTCATTAACAGAGGCACATCCAACATGCTTGGGAAGGACCTGCATTTCCACACTGGGACCTTAAATTACTACAGCGCATCCCTCCTCCCTTGTCGCCTTACCTCCTTCTCTCTCCAAATTGCTGACCGTAGGTTCCCTCGCAATTTTTCTTCTCATTGACATTTTGAGGACTCATGTCATCGCCGTTAACCGGCCTCCGCTTTATGATTGGGGGGAGGGGGGGACGGACGCCACATCTGCAGAAAAACGACAAGAGCCTGTCCTCATTAGTGTCTGGACGTGTGCCAACGTTAAATGAAAGGAAGAGGAGGCGGACGGCAGCAAGAGCAAAGCAATCAGATGGCACCTCCCCACTGATGGTGATGGATGGCGAGGGAGAAGCGGCGTTCCTGTAACACAACGCCCCTCGGGTTTCCCCCCTGTGGCCGCTGATGTAAAAGTTGGACTGCACCTCGGAGGTGTTGTACAATCGCATTGGGGACGGTCTGTTTGGACGTGACAGACGTTGTCAAGTTGAATGATGTTCCTTCAGGGGTGACAGCTGAGCACTGTCATGTGACTCATTTGCAGAACTCTTCATAGTGAAGCCCAAGGATAGCAATGTCCCTTGGTCCATGCAGACAACCGACACCGTTAGCATTGTTGTGTACAGTATGAGCATTTATGGTCCCCGGAGAATGAATTCTTGGAGATTTTTTGACTCTCTGACCTTTTTTTGCGCCACCATCAGCAGCACTCAGCCAGCATGACAAAATATCTCAAAACTTCTTGAAAAGTTTGAGTTCTATTTTATCCTTTAAACTCTTCTTCTTACTAGTTCATACAAATGCACGGTTCATCAAAAAGAATCATCTAAATTCAAAGTGCTTTAATTCCACACTGCTAATAAAAAGGAGTTTTGTGAGTTTCACATGGTTGCTAACAGCAAAACTAAAGCAATGGCTGCAGTGAAGCTTCTATGTCCAATATTTCAAAAAAGATCTAGGCATTTGATGGGCTGATTATTTTTGATACAATCTGTATACAAGCCTGGCCAACATTTAACAAGGATGTAAGGGAGTAAAATGGTTGTTTTTTATGAGTTGGAGCCAGTCAGCTAATTAGCCAGTTTGGAAAAAAAAAGATATCTACATCTGAAGCTCCTGCATGATGTTAACTAATAGGGCAGAGTCCCTCCATTTAGCATTTTGATTTTAAATGCATCTCCTTATGCCTTTATTACCACACAGTTTTTTCTATTAAGATATCCAGTTATGACCACTGGACCTGCATAACGCCCTAGGGAGGATATACAAAACAGTTGATCTTTTTCACTTGTCTCTGTTGCCGACCTCATCGTCTTATCCACAAAAGCGAGCGACGGCAGACTTAGTCTTATGACTTTATCCATGTAGACCCAGTGGATCTACCAAAAAATCACACTGTCTTTGACTCAAAGGAGCAGTTGCAGGGATTTAATGGAAACCAAACAGAGTTCAGCTCATCATTCTAATGCTGAACTCTATTGCCTTTTGTAGTAAAAAGGACTTAAGTACTGCGGTTCAATACACCGGTGCAAAACTGCAATTTCTCATGAAAAATAAATTCCCAGCACTCCACTGAAGTCTTTTCAGTTTCCATTCGACTTTGGCCATCTCTGTCTGTGGTAAATAGTCCACCTCGATGCTTTCTGGACCAAAACACTTTGTTCGCCCTCTTCTCTTTTCTCCTCCAATTCTATAACCTCTACTCACTCTCCCCTCTCTCCTTCCCATCCTCTCCATCCCATCAATTGGAAATCTCTCAGCATCACACATCAGACACCCAATCCCAGGCAGACAACTCCACCGAGTATTAAACAAACATAAGCAGAGAATGGAGTGGCTGCTGGAGAGGTAGATGGTCGGGGTGATAGGATTGCCAGACAGAAGGAGCAGAGAATCACAAGTGCTCTGAATTGTAGGTCTGGAACTGCCAGACACAAAAAAAAAGGGGGGGAGGCTTTATGATGACACTGAAGCCGTAAGACACCTTTTGAGCGTGAACAAAATAATGTCTGGAGAAATAAAAAAAACAAAGTGAGAGGAGGGTAAAAGGGGAGGGATAGGTCTTCTGTTCCTCTGTTTAAGTTCAGTGAAACCAGAATTACTAAATCATGAAAAGAATTAATTGAAAACATTCCCCACTGTTGCCGAATGATGAAAATGTTTCAGTAAGTTGACATCATCGGTATTAAGCCGGTGTCGCTCCCCTGCGGTTCGATGGGTTTACCTTCAGACGAGCTCGGCCGGACGATCGACACAAGAGAATTTCTGCAGAGGGCCGAGATATCAAAGACAGGCCCGGTGTAAATAATGGAGATTTAAAGTCGAATGTTCTGTGCCTGCGCTCGCTGCATACCGCTCCTTCATTACCCGAGCTGAATTTATTTTCTGAGAAGTCTTGTTGAGTTTCTGTTGATGAAATTGTTCTCACAAGAGGGCAAACTGAGGCAGACGTTCAGCTTTTAACCACATGCTGCTAACCTCCCACCCAGGGAATTTCCCCCCCAACTGCACCACTGAATTTCTTTTCTTGTGCATTTGAGCAAAAGCTTTAAAAAGCGGTGAAACTGAGTCTCGGCATCTGATACGTTTTCCCTTTGTCCTTACCCTCCAGTTTGTATATCCAGTGGTTCATATTTTACACACCCTTGCACTAAAACACAGCAGTCAGGTCATATTCATTCATTTGGCCTATTTACATTTAAATGTTAAGTTCATTTATTTTTAAAGGTCCTCATGAATATGGGTTACATGTTTTGCCTCTTTGTCGTATATAAATAAACGACATCTATCTGGACAAAATATCTCATTTTCGGTCCCATATATTTTCTGTACTATTGCAACCTTTCTTGCTCTTATTTACAAAAACCACTTCAGTACAAGTTGAAACTAACGACTAAAATCATAAAGTTAGGACTTCGTTTATGGAGGTCACAGAGAGAAGGAACTGAGAGCTGTTTTCCATAGATATCCATCACACTTGAAGTCTTTTTAAACACAGAGGAGCAGTGCTGGTCATTAAAAAGCTTAAAGGCACCGCCCCACTGGCTTCATTTTTCAGACTTGGAAGCTATGTCCATCTGTTATACAGTAAATAGTCTGTGTCTGAAACAAGGCAACTTTCTTCCAACTGGCTACCACTCTCAAACAGTAGGTTTGTGTCATAGGCGACAGAAGACCATATTAGGAATATTCCTTCTCTCTGACATCATACAGATCAAAGAGTGTGGGAAAAAAAAACCCTGAGCTTGTTCTGACCTCTTGTAGTCATATTTAATATGAGCCTCCTTCACTGTAATAGTATTAATTGATGAAGTGTAATAGGTCCACTTTAAAACTTCAAGGCAGTTTCCTGTAAAATCCATGTGATGTTTGTACAGCAGGGTCATGTCATATGGATGTGACCATTTTACTGTCAACATTTCATTTATATTAACAGTACTGAGAGTTGTGCCTAATACTGCTCTGTGAGGCTATTACCGTATGTTCAAAATAAGCTGAAATTTTTCTGTTATTGGGAATAAAAGAGAACAACAAACCCAAATTTGGGCTGTTTCTATCCCTCTGTCTGTAGCAGAATCAAGCCCGTGCACTGTGCAGGAATCTGTTGTTCTCCTTTTATTGTAGAAATCCACTGAGGCTGACTGGGAGAAATGACAGTGAGAGCCTGCTGAGAGATTTTCCGGGCGTATGGGTCCATTTTCTGGTTCAGATCAGGTTAGCGCTGTTGTAAAATTGAGTTTATTTGGGCGTAAAACCTCCAAACATGAGCCTGAGAACATCCTTCTACTGGTGTATTGAGCAGCTTTTGCCACAAGCGGTCTTGTCTTCGACTTGAGCTTCTGTAGTTTCTTTAGATTCTGCTTGTATTCAGAGATACTGATTAAAATGCCCTCAGCAAGGAGTATATCATGTGAATTCTTAAATGGAGCACCAAATGTCTTTAAGGTTTTTTGTTTTAATTCGTCTACATTCTGGGTTCACATGGGGCCACATTTTGTTCTCATTATCTTTTGCTGTGTATACCACTCTAAATACTTTCTAAGTGCAATCTGAAGCAGGCCCTTAAATGTTTTATGAGTTAAACCTCTCTGTAGTTCCCATCTCGGCACTGGCTGATATGCATTTGTGCAGAGCTGTCAGAGTCAGGGCACTTAACTCTCAGTCAGCCTCCCGCTAACATGGCGGTATCTCTAGCTGCTTTAGATACTGCAAATAATGAAAGGGGGAGCTGGCCGTCTCTCAAAGAGCACTTCAGAACATTTTTTCTTACAAAATAGCTCTCTCTCTCTAACTCCTCGCTGAATACAATTGCTTCTGGGGGTACAATGAAAATGTTCTTTCCCCGGCGGCGGTGACCTCGCTCGGCTCGCATTCACGTTCCAATGTCACAGCTCATCACTGAGAGGGAGATAGAGTCCAGAAACTTCTTCTGCTCCGGCAGTGTTCACGCTTTAAGAGATAGATGAGTGTACACTTGAAAAAAATGAAGGAAACTTTTGAAATTAATATTCGTCTTCAAATTCTAAAACACTAATCCTGTATGAGGACTGCTTTTTTTTATCCATTTGAAGGCAGGACAAATAGTCCCAACGGTAGATTGCTATTGTTGAGGTACTAATGTTCCAACAGCGTTTCTGTCCATTATCATTAGTTTAAAATGAATGAACATTTTATTCATGCTTGCCCCATTTTTCCCATTACATTTACTCCACACTTCATATCACACCATTGCTATGTCGGCTCTGAAACCCCTTGCACTGCAGAAAGACATCTACTTGTATTGATTTCACGTCTATTAGCATCAAGCCTTCAATGATTTACCAGTTATATTACTCATTACGTGGTATTGCAGTGCACACTTTCTAAATCCAGCTGCACTTGAACTGTGCAACTAAATAAATATATGACCAAAATGAATGTAGAGTTAGAAGTTCGCAGAACAGACTACAGGAGATCTGTTGATCATCATATCCGTCGCAGACAGCGTAAGCAGAAGATTTTTTTTATAAACCAGCTGGTCCTTCTTAAAAATATTTTCTTCACACTGTGTGAAATATTCCTGTTCTGCAAGAAGAGCCATTACTGTTCTGCAAGAAGTCCATTTGCAGCAGTAGTTGCATTATGGGACACCAACATAATGGTCCTCATTTACAATGTCCCACTGGCAGGTTGGAGAGATACATATGGTTTACATCACAGATTTATAGACATTTATGAGTCACAAGACACAGCTCATATCCTCTGGACATATGAGTCCAAACAGGAGGTGAGTTGTGAGTGGTTGGGTCACATGAGTCAAGATGTCAGTAGGAATTGAAGCGCCATACATCTGTATGTGACGACATTCCATAATCATCATGGAACTTGTGTGTAAATGTGAGACATCAGCAGTGTTTGTCACCCTGAGAATAGGAATGAGTTTAATAATCTGCTGGGAGAACAAAACAGCCTGGGCTTCATGTAAATGTTACTTTGACACCGACCACCAACCAGTGGTGCAAAAGCAGCACTCCCAGTTACCTACGGTAGTAGTAGTAGTAGTAATACTTTCTCGGGACCAGTGTTGATCAAGTTACTTGAAAAAATGAATTCGTAACAAGTAACAGGATTACTTCTCCAAAAAAGTAATCCCGTTACTTTACTGACTTAACAATGTGGTGTATGCTGTACAGTGCAGCGAGGAATGCCCAGACCTCTACATTGGAGAGACCAAACAGCCACTTCACAAGCGCATGGCACAACATAGAAGAGCCACCTCCACAGGACCAGACTCAGCTGTCCCTCTGCATCTTAAGGATAAAGGACACTCTTTCGAGGATGCCAATGTTCACATTTTGGACAAAGAGGACAGATGGTTTGAAAGAGGAGTGAAAGAAGCCATCTATGTCCACTGTGAGCGACCATCTTTGAACAGAGGCGGTGGTTTACGACACCAACTCTCTGCCATCTATAATCCAGTTTTGAGTTCCCTCCCCAGACGCCTTAACGCCCACTCATATCCTGGGCCATCTGACCTCAGGAATTCGCATGATAAGGTGGGGCCAGGTTTCACAATGAACTCACCCGAAACTCTGGCTGATTGGGACCCACACCCAGTTTCACACCTTGGCTCAGGCGATTAGAGGATCATCAGGGGGTCCTTTTGTCCCTCTTTGGGGGGAAACTCCCACTAGGACTCCCCACCATTTGACCTTAGAACTGAAGAAGCTTCTTGGATGAGAGGTGAAACGTCTTCAAGCAACTTAAAGAAGTCAAGACGCGTTTCTTTGCAAGCTCCTTTGACTACGATGACCTGGATGACTGAGAACCTTCACAGACATATTACTGATTAATTATTTTCAAAAGTAATTATTTACTTAGTTACTTTTTAAAAACATGATACACAACCTGAATACGTTATAAAGCAAGAGATCTTTCAGCCCAGTTCTACTTTTTCTGCGTAATCCATCATATAAAATGTAATCAAATGAAAAAGTCTCTTTTTAAAACTTGTTTAATGAGTGTTAATCTTTTAATTTTATGCACATTACATTAAGCTAAAATTAAATTATATGCAACAGTGTTTGACTTGAGAAGATTTGTTTAACATTTAAACCGATTTTCTGCATATTCTGGCATACAAAATAAAATAATTTTTTTTTAATTTTTTAAATTTTTAAATTTTTAAATTTAATTTTTTTTTACACTCGCTCTTTCAAATAGATGCAAGTAAAACACAGCAGAAAATAAATAAAATCAAAGACTGAAAACACTAAGTCCTGTTGTTCTCAAATCTATTTTCACCTGTTTAGCAGGTGTGTCGCAGCGGTCATGTCAGTGGGGGGATCCGGGGGTTTCTCTGTGAATTTCACATTCCCGTGACAGCGGGCTCCGTGCTTGCTCAGAAGTTTAGGGGTTTTTTTTCGCTGTAAAAAGAAGTTTTCTTCCCACACAGACTGTATACCGAAAGGTAATGTTTTTGTCAGTTTTTATGGAATCAAACTCAAAGGTCAGTACTTTCACACTTTAAACTCCATTGTCGATCTGCACACGTCTGTTAACACGAACGTCGCACACGCTTATGTCATTGTCATGAGACACTCTCACAAACAAAATCACGGTTTAGTGACGCAGTAACGCAGCATACTTACGGGAAAGCAACAGTAATCTAATTACTTTTTTTTGCGATAGCAATCCCTTACTTTACTCGTTACATGAAAAAAAGTAATCGGATTACAGCAATGCATTACTTGTAACGCGTTACTGCTCATCTCACAAAATCACACACTACATAAACATGTCTTAAAATCTCAAGATTTTACAGCTTATAGAAGATTTCAGCCACTTCTGCTCCAATCATAAGGGTAAAGATAATAAAATACCCAGTTGTATGTAATACTTCAAGGTCATAGGTTGAAGGTCAGACATTAGCGTGTTGTTTTAGAAGCAGGCTGACGTCAGCGTGTTGCAACAAACAACATAAAAGAGGTTTTAGCATAGCCTTTGCCCTTCAGGTGGGAGTTGTTTGCTCTCGCAGTATACCTTTGGTAGGTACAGTAATCCACACATCCTTATCATCAGGCCCTTGCATTTAAATGTTCAGGGGTCAGTGGAGGTCTGAACTGAGAAATCTAAAGATGACCTTTCAAACACATTGCACAAAGAACCAAGGTATACTGTTTTAAATGTCAGCGGTTTATCTCCGTGTTATCAAGGTTATCATTACTGAATGAAATGAGAAAGCTCAGTGAATGACTCGGTTTTTGTGAGGCTTTCTTTAGCGGGGTTGCTGAAAAACAGTCTTTGTGACCTAAATATTTTTGCTTATAGTTTACTGTGTGTATGTGCAGGAGAGCCTCCACCAGCTGTTGGTTTTCACAGCAGATGAATATTTTAAACACGTTTATGTTCACAATATGAGCCGACGTGTTACATTCGCAGGTTTGTGACGTATGACATGAAAAGAGTGCAGATTATTTTAAAAAAGCATTCCGATTTTTCTTCTCGTATTTAAATAAGTAGTTTAGGACTTCATTACAGACTGCCTGCTAAAGATGGAGATTTTTTTGGAAGCATGCTCCCAGCTCACCCATCTTTTCTCCATCTCTCCCTCTTCTACCTATCATCCCCATCAGTGCATTCAGCCTTGCACAAATCACAAAAAAGGGGACCCACTGCTGTTTAATTTCAACCTGCGATCAATCTCCAATCAACAGCACTATATAGGTAATCACCAGAATCTTCAGAAGGAGAAGAAAGCCAATTTTCAGAGCCTATATATCAGTGTGTGGGATCCCCTCATTGATTGGTGTGTGAATACGGGCCTGCAGCAGCAGCAGCAGCAGCAGCAGCAGCACGTCAGGCCAAAGCAGACTGTGTTTGTTTATGAGGATCAGGTATTTTCTACAGCAGATGGCAGCCAGAGGGGCTCAGTTTCACATTAGACCAAACCTTCAGAGCTCTAGTGTCCAGGCACAGTTGTATAACTGTACATCATCACCACCACTGTCAATACATCAGAGCTGTTTTCTGCATGGTTCTGATTGCCAGTAGGAAACAAATGCCTAATTAAAGGAGCACTCTGACATTTTGGGAAATGTTGTTGTTTGTCCTGCTCACAGTCAGATGAGAAAATCGATATCTTTACTACTGTCAGTGTTCACAAAAGTTTATTCTCAAGTCATTAGAGACTGCATTAAGTGGGTTTGTCTCTATTTTGTGTAGCAATGATGCATGTAACATTTTCAATTAACAATTTGCTAAGCAAAGAATTCAGAAAAGAAATTAGGAACAATACATAAAATAACATTTGTGGCGTTTCTTCAAGGAGAGTGACTTTTCTTCTTCTGTCTACTTCTGCTAATTGCATATGTGCTCCAAGACTGCGCACGGTACATTCCAATGGAAGCTCGTGACTTTGATGAGGGCTCCTTTGATCTGTTTAAAAGTCCCATTGAGCATAATCATATGAACATTTTTCTGGCTTAGCAGCCTGATATCCTGTTGGCCTCAAGTTCACATGAATGGAATACACACACAAAAAAGAAAAAGAATTTTGACAGATTAGGTAAAATAATAATAATAAAAAAAACCTTCAAAGACTTGGTACAAGATAAACGATGGATACATCTCATGCTTTACAGGTGGGGTGATGTAATCCTGCAGTACCAGCTGTGGAACACCAGAGGCTTTTTTTGTTATTAATAACCTATATATAATAACTGGGAGGGAGCAGAAAGATCACCACACAACTACAGTGGCTCTCTTTACCGGCAGTGCTGCATCACTATTATGTTACATTTTTAGTATAAAAGAGCAAATTAGATTTATTTCTTAGGCTATTATGAAAGCTGGTCAAACATACTGCACGGCAAACTTTGACATATCACTAATATTTTTAAATTACTGACAGTTCAACGTCCTTCAGCACTCCAGGCGTCGGGGTCGATTTGGATTTTTAAATTGAAGTCAGTGTATTTGTTTATTTATAAATTATATTTGCTGTATTAATAAAAACCTTTAGGCACCACATCTCCGCTGAGCATCAGCTCAATAATCACACGACTGCAGTACGTGAAAAAAAAACTCCACTGCAATTAAATGGCTGTTTATTGTTATCGCACCCTCGTCACAATTCTTTTGGGACTTTTTGTGCTACTGATGTCAGTTATTTGACATTGGTAGGCTTACTATGTTGGATACACTGTTTAAAGGCCCACTGAGGAACAAGTGTTAAAAAGGATAATTATACTGGATATTTTTAACGGGCTGTAGTGCAAATAGAAACCAGTTTAAAAAAGAAAGAACAAAGTCTAATCACTTGGCAAACTGAAGCCCTTGAGCTACTGGAAAGGCTGATCCAAACAGCCAAACAGCGCATTACTACACATCCTTTTGGTGTCAGAAACTCCAGCCTAACTGCAGTCCAAGCACAACTTTCAAAGCTAATCCCTGCGGCTTGTTGCTTGCAGTGCTCGGTTATGTCTTCACTATCTTACACCACTAAAGTAGTGGGAGCAGGGATAAGTCCCCTTTGATATCCAGAACATAGCAGAGAACTTTCATTGTGATTTCAAGTGCAGGCCATTTTTATCTGCTTTGAGGCCTGATTGGAGCGTACATTCAACCTATACAGTTACCGGATTTTTACAAAACTAATAAAATATGATCAAAAGAAACATATTAAACAAATGAGACAAAAACAATTAAATTTGATAATTAGTAATGGAATATTATCCAGTATTGTAGTTACTTGTCAGGGGCTAACCACGGGACTAAAGTAGGTGAACCTCGAAGATTAGCAAAAGCAGGATCAGATGTTTATTTAGAAAACACACAGAACAGTCAGAGTTAGTGATCATCATTCTGGGAAGAAGGTGCGACTAAAACGCACACCACCAACCTACGGTTAGACTGTATACAAATGGAGGACAGATGCAGCGTTCTCCAGGACTGAAAAATAAAGACAGGATGTGACAAAAGCTGGAGCTCCTTTAATGTCCACTTGAGGTTGTCTCTAAAAGTGAGTTAATCCTGGGAGCCATGTTAAAATCCTTAATTGTATAGCTGCCAGTTAATAGCTGACACCTCCCTTAAACTGAGGTGTATGAGGTGTTGGTGTCCTTTGGAGCATTAAAAAAAATCAGATGCGGTATCAAATATAACAGTGCGATGTGCATGATTTATCTACTTCACATTCATGGCCAGCTGAGAATAACCAGTTAAACTAACATGCATGTCTTTGGACTGTGGGAGGAAAATTGTTAAACGAAGGTGTCTCCATTTGTGTGTTGCTTCCAGTATATGGATGCTGTTGACCATCCAAGCTTCCTAATCTTCACATTCAAAGTTTTAGCAATTTTCCAGACTGACTGACCTTCAGTTCTTAAAGTAATGATGGACTGTCGTTGCTCTTTACTTAGCTGATTGGTTCTTACCATAATATGAATTCTAAAAGTTGTCAAATAGAGCTGTCAGCTGTGTACCAACCTGACTTCTGCACAACACGACTGATGGTCCTAATGCCATTAAGAAGGCAAGACATCCATCCATCCATCCATTTTCTTACACTTATCCTTTTCAGGGTTACGGGAAAGCTGGACCTATCCCAGGTACAAGTCATAATTCCATATATCCTGCTTCACATAGTTGATGTCTTCAGTATGAAGCTACAATGTAGAAAGTAGTATATAATATATATTATATATAACATATATGTACATGTATATACATATATACGGAGCAATAACTGTATCACCAACACATGCTTTAGAATACAAATACACTGACTGAAGGATGCAGACATTTTTTAATTGCAAGTTGCCTTTTCTGTTTCTTTACTTAGAATTTACTTAGACTATACTGTCCTTTTTTTACTGTCCTTGATTACATTTTTACCAGTACTACTATTAATTATATGTGGAGACCCTGAAGGACGCCTCATTAAAAAATACTGTGAAAGAACTAAACCCACACCGTCTCGCGCTCATACAGAGCTCTGTTTGCTGCAACTAGACAGCAATCCTCAAATATTACCACAATGAATAATAACAGCAAAAAGCGGGAGAAATAGGAATGTGTTCCACCAGAATGTAGATGACAGTACCTATTGTTTACATAGAAATGAGATATAACAGAATAAATTGCCTTCTCCTGGATGCTTCCAGCTCCAGAACACGAGATTCATACTCTTGCCGTCGCTCTACGTCTGACTCATTAACCCATATAAAGCAGAAAGCACGAAATCAGCCCCTTTGAAACTCTTCCCAAACACTGTACACACAGTAATCTCCCCTCCATGAATTAGAGATAGGCTTATGAACTTATAATGTGAACAGTGACAGGCGCGCCCCACGGATTGTGTTTTTGTTCACTAATGAGGGGGTTGAATCAGGACTGGGCCGTGTACTACAGCATCAACACTGTGCTCGCACCGTTCTGTGCAACACAAAGTATGTAGGAAGAATTGTGTTGGAGCAGGGGGAAAAAAAAAAAAACAGTTATTAGGGGCTTTGGCTCCAGTATGACACAGTTGGACAAGATGAAGCCTTGTTAGCTCCTATTCATTTATTTATTTATTTATTTTCAGATTTTGCATAGTTAGCTCTGCAACTACAAAGTTGGTGTGGAATAAATGGTCTGGGCTAAAATGTCTGGCTCTGTGCAGAGCAGATGCAACAGGTTGTGGTCAGACTGAGGGCAGGACGTGATCTAATCACTTTTTAAATACACTTTTTGCACACGTTAACAGATACAGTGATGGCAGTGTGAGTCTGTTACTTTAACACTTTGGCCCCGAGTGAAATAGTTCCCTAACTGTTGGCTGAGGAGACATAAAACTCGATAGAGGCGCTCAAAACCTGCTGCAGCTTATTCAACCTGAATATTTGATCAGAATTAAATGAAGTGCAGAAACAATTCAAACCTAATGTTACATGAAAAGAGGCTCCGGACAAAAGAAAAGACTATAAAGAATAATATATAATACATGTATCTTATATATTGACGTATCTCACAATATTGCAGTTAGAGCTAAAGAGTACTGCTTTGAATAATATCTTCCATACACGGTATTATACTGTGACGCTTATTCTGAGCTTTTTCCTGAATCCAGATGGAGATTCATCGTTTACACATGAGTTTGTTGGCCGATGCTCTCTGAGGGCTTCATTCACTGCAAATCTGTTTAAGGAACCATGTTTCATGGAGGGCAGGGGGAAGCTGCTGTAAACGAACAGTTTGGTCACGGAAGTAACAAAGCAGGCAGATTTCCTGTACAGGAACTATACAGGTGTGGATTTATGATTTCCCCTACAGACAGGAACACTGGAATAACTCCGGCTGTGAGATTATTAGGATGACATCCAGTGAGGATGTAACTTTTTTACATTTTAATGATCTAGATCCCGAGTTCCGATCAAAAGTCTGTGAAATGTTTGGTTTGTGTATCGGTGAACTTTCTCCATTTACATTTAAATGTTATGTATTTAATTCTATAAGCACGTTTTAGCCACGTTATTGTTTTGCACACTGTAAATTCGGACACAAATTTTGGTTTAAAACTATTTGTGTGAGAAACATTCATACCTGAGCCTGCCTGAGCACAGACTTGTTGGTATACGCTGTTTCTGAATGAGGCCCGGGGTCTTCTCGACCTGTAAAGGTGTGTTTTAATGCAGCGTGGACTTAAAATGAGCTTATAGCAGAGATGCATTTGTTTTGTTTTATTTTGTGCACAGGGACGTTGCATGCAGTCGGGCCTCTATTCACCTGCTTTGTGCAGCGGTCCCATTTCAGCTTCACTCGTCAGCGATGTGTTGGAGCCCAGAGGACTCTCACCGGTCAGAACGCTGTTTTTTCCTTCTGCGTTATTTTCTCCCAGTAAGCCTCGGGCACCGCTGCGCCATGAAAAACCCTGGGAGGCAGCAGCTGTTGTGGAGACATGAGCCAACAGCAAAAATCCTTCATCTGAATGATGAATTTACCGATGCTCCAAAGCTAAACAGAACATTGAAACACTCAGTACATGGAGCAGTGTGAAAGCATTGGCCACGCATGCAGGGAGTTTTAACACTGTTTTAATCTGTGATTCGAGCTGAATGAGCAGAGAATTCAGGGATGTCTAAAAATGTGCTCCGTGATACAGAGAAAAGCTCAGCTCTGCTTTAAAAACTAGACTTCTGTGTCATATTTTATTTATTGATTGTGGGTGAGGTATGCAGGTGAGTAATTCTGAACATAGTTTCTGTTGCAGTTCCTTTACAGATTCATCTCCAGTTTTAATCCTTAGATTTATAAAATCTCATTAAATGAATAAAACAGCAGTAAAGTTCAGGTTTACTGTAACACAGCTGGTTTGGATTTCTAATCAGGAGGAGGTGAGGCATTTTTAAAACACACAGATTAGTGAAACTATTGTTTTATTCAAAAAGTAATTAGGTTGTTAGGTTGCCTTCATACACTTACTGTTTCTGGAAACAGGAAACTGTCAGTGGGATGAGAGGTTATTTGTATTTTTTGATAGTTTTGGTTAATCCATTTATTTTTCTTCTTTCTAAAGCGAAGTAATGGTTTTGTCTGTCGTAGGTGAAACTCTGTAATTTTCAGAAGGGTCACTTGTGTTTATTTGGCTTCTACTGAATTATTGTTTAACTGACCTCATTGTTTTGTGTTGCTCTGTTTTTCTGAATTGCTTTGTTGGCAGGGTTAGGGTTAGTTAACAATTGTTAAATTGTTGAAAGCTTTATTATTTTTCTATCTAATTCCATTCACTTCCTTTTTATACCTTTGTCCTTGTGCCTTTCTGGGCTCACATCAGACAACGTTTTTAGAATATGGCTGTATTATTTAACTGTGAACTGAATATGAAGGGAGCACTTAGCAGATTTTACACATAAAGGTCAGTTTACCTACCACAGGGAGCACAATTCAGAATGGGAAAACATTTGTATGATATAATAACCCTGATGATGTCACAGTCGGGACTGTCTTCGTGTCAGCTCGTAAAGTGACTGAGCTCTCGTAGGCCACAAACTCGAGCTCATCCACAATCCCAGTGGTTCTCCTGATCTCAGCGCCCGACTGCAGCTGATGGCTTAGTGGATGCACTTCTGCACAACCCGTCATATAGGGCTCTCTGTTTACAGTAAGTTGCTTTGGCCTGCTTATGATTGCTGCTGCTTCTGCAAGCCGCTTTACAGCCCATCTCCCCTGCAGTTTCTCCTTCCAGGCTGTGTTGATTACACTGATACCAGCTCTGCTCTCAGGTGTGTTTTGCTGCTCTTGCATCTTCTGGTTTTCCATGTATCCACATGGACGGCTAACATGTAAGAGTTACAATGACACGAGCTGAAAGTCTGAATATGTTCAGATTTACAGGTCTCCTTATGTTCCTGTTATTCAGTCCTTTTTTTAGCATCCTCATTTTCTTTCACAAGTGGGAGTTCAGGGAGATTGAAGCTTTGTAAATTCTAATTACACTTATAAAACAGACTCCTCCACATGTACTGTTTACAGCAGGGTTACTTTACACACTGCACAGCCTGGACAGCGTGCCTAAATCTGTAAAACAAACTAACATTGTGGCTTTGTGACTAATAATTCCTTTCATGTTAAGTCAGTGTGAGTAATTAACAGAAAAACTTTAGTAAATCCAAATTTATTAATGTTTTGTTTCAAAACGTTCATTTGATTTTTCATTGATTTTCATACCACAGCATTTATTATTAAGTTATGAAGTATCAATTTTTTATAAATATTCTCAGTGTTACTGAAATTCTCTTTAAGCTTTGGATAGATTTTATCTAGAAACGAAACAAGTTTTTGACCTACTTATAAGGTTGTGTTTGTTTTTTAGATCTTATTTATTCACCAGACCATCTCATTTATGCATGCTCGTAGCATGTTTTATTTCACCACTGTTACTGTATATTGTGGGCTGTAACCCCCCTGGGCTTGGCGTGAAAGCAATCTACAAGCAGCAGAAGCTTCCACAGTTGCTGCCTACCAAACGAAAATGGAGCTGTGTTCACACGAGTGATGCCGTACGTGCACAGGACGCTCCTAAACGAAACGTGCACACTTAAAAAACAAGCCTGATAGAAACAGACACTCGATATGTACATGCAACTCTTAATGTGACACGCATTACAGAGAGAAGACGGAGCAACTGAGGTAATGTGGCGTGCCGGATCCTCCTCGTCTCAAACAGGGCCAGGCGAGCCCTCCTGGGATGAGGGTTCGGTCCCCGGTAATAAAAGGGTAATTAGCTCCCTCCCTTCCCCCTCTCATCACGGAGCCTCACCCCGAGAGTTTGCCTCCCGTCTAATACCATCATTTTCCCCCGATGGCTGTCGGAGCCCGATGAGAGGTTGTCAGGGGACGCGGCGGTATTCATGATGGAAATTACTGATGCTCTCAGTAATGATGTGAAAAAGATATACTGCAGACCTCTCAATAGACTTTTCATTCATTTGGATGTGTCAATCAAGCAACGCATTGCCTCCTTGTGATGACTCTCCACAACAGATTTTAAAAAGATTGCTCAAAAATGGTGCAATTTTCCTCTTCTCATGAAACATGTCTAATTTAATGAAAGGTTTGATCAAGATGAAGTGAGCTGCACCTGAAGGATTGACTTATGAGTGCGTGCAGGCTATTAAAAATCCAACCAGGCTGCTGCCAAAGGACATATAGTCTCCTAATTCTAATGAAGGTCAATCTTACAGAAAACTCAGAGATCAAGGGGCAGATGTGTGCCCGTGTGATAGGAAATACCCCGCCTGGAGGACTTTTTATCATGTGAGCTTCACTAAAAGACAAACACACTAGCCCACCGCCGTTTTTAGGCATCTGTGATTTTGTTTCACTAATTGGACATCTGTTTAGAATAGGAATCGAGTTCAAATTTTAAAGGGCATAGTTATTTTGCCCTGGAGTAGTCAAGCCCATAGTCTTTGGCTTCTGGCAAAAGTGAAAAGGCATACGCAAAAACTCCATGCCTCCATACCTCTGATCCACCGCACACATCTCAGGTGAATTCAGTGATGTTTGCTGAAAAAACACAACAGCCCAAATCAGCAGGTTAAGGTGCTGAGGTGAATCAAACAGAGTAAAGCCACTCTCCCAGAAAATAATGTACCATTAGGTGTTAGCAGGGTGGTACCACTATTTTTGCTTCAGCTTGGAGGGCCACTGTTACCCCCATGACAGGGACACACACTAAAGTGTTCAAGCCTGTTTTGTTCCTCAATCTAACTGTAGAAAAAGAACAGTTTTTGAGGGATTTGTACAGCACTTTTCCAGCCTTAGTGCCGAGATAAAGATTTTTGTACTTCATGTGTAATACCAGCATGATTGCTGGGTGGTTAGCCCCCAGGAATAGACCCCGGGTGTGAACCTACAGTGGCTCCTTCGGTGAGGTTTCATGTCCTCTGTATTTGTGCAGGTTTTCATTGGGAGTTTCGACGTCACAAAAGAGATTCTTGATCCTGAGGCTTTCACTTCCTGGTTAATTTTTTTTTTTTATCCAGGAGAGGCGCTGATGCATTTTTTATTGTTATTTTTTTCCCATTATTCTGAGTTGTGTATCTGCTAACCTGTACCTGTTTAAGGTTTTATTGGGATGTCTGATATTGTCTGTTTTTGATGCAGCGGTTTTCTAATCCTGGATGATTTTCTCCTGTGGGAGACTATAAAGTAATGTTATCTTATCTTACTAATAATAAAAAGTGCACCTGCAGCTACCAGGCACAGGGGAGAACTAAAGCAGGTTGGAAACTTGAACCTTCCTTCTTGTAGTTTCTCTAACACAGACTGTTTTCTGGTAATTTCCTTTAAAGTTTAGAAGAACTCCTTCAAATAACTTTTTATGTGATTACGTGTAAACTGTATGTTTCATTTTTGGCATCAAAAAAATATAACAGGAGATCCAAGAGGTACATTTGCATAGTTTGGGCCTGCACTGCTAAAACCGCAGGACAGTTTACATTCACGAAGAGCATATTTTTAATCTCTCATATCATCATCTTCTTATTTATTTCAATTTCTCCGGTTTGTCAGTCTATATGAAAGGAAAGACAGGAAGATTGTGTAAGTCACTGATTGGTTGACTGATTGGGTCACGAAACTTTCTCAACTACACAAACGTGCTGTAAATATTTGACTTTGGCCTGTGGTGTGTGTTGGGCTCAGATGTTGTTTCTGGGTAAAAATACCAATTCATCAAAGGAAGATTGGCACTGCAGAGCTTAACTCAACATTTTTCAAACATAAGGAAGCAAAGGCGGCAGGGTATTTTCAGTCTTAACCTGATGTGATATCATTCACAGACAGATAAAGAAATATATGAATAAAAGATCTGTGCTGCGTTAACTGAGATGCAAAATGAAAGATGAAAAATGTCTTTCTAAAACAAAGCAGTCCGTGACTAATATCAGGGGCAGTGAAGGGTGACGGGACTATCATGGAGATAGATGATGACGACGATGATATCGGATGGAGACCTGCAGAAATACCCCGGGCCGTGTTTTAACCATGTGAGTGTAACGACAGATGAGCAGACTGTTTCAGTTCAATCACACCGACCGCTTTGGTGCGTGTAGTTACACTGAAAAAGGAGAGATGGGCTGGAACACAGGCAGGAGGGCATGCTGGTTAATAAATACACTCTGACTGGTCTCAGAGCTCTGAAACAGCTTTGCCAGTCTGAGGGAGAACACGAAGCCGTAGCTCAACAAACGGAAAAATATACTTTAGGAAATTATAATCTTGTTTGTGTCATGAAGCACAATGTGAACAAACATCATCTCAAATCTGCAGTTACAAACAAACGATGTGGATTTTTCCTCCACTTCTACTGCAATTAAAACATTTAAAAAGTGGATGAAGATGGTTTCATGACTGCATTGATGCTGTTTCTCTATCAGTTCTACACACACTGGTCGCAGCACCAAACAACATATCAACTATAAAGTATTTGCAATGAAAGAATTTTACCGATATGGATGAACTGTGTTGTATTTGGCTTTATATAATCAACCGGTCAAGATGAAATTGTGTGGTCACCTTTCATCCCTGTATCACGGCAACACGGTCCACCATGTCCACTTCATGCTTTGCCTCTCGAAAACACGCATGCAAAAATGGACACGCATGCAGAAGCTGCATTACCAGCAGGGGGAGATGATATATTTTAAGCCAGGAAGAATGGATGTTATACACTTTGCTGTGATGTCACGTTGCACTTTTTAGCAGCCTGTTGTCTTTGTTAAGTGGTTAGAACTGGCACGGGTAACAGCACTGTGTACAAATCAGATCTTTAACAGATTGAAGGAAACAGTATTATACATTTAAACACAGTACAGGCTCATTTTGGATTCATTTAGTTTGCACTGGTGCAAAAACAGCCAGCCAAAAAAGGAAAGAGTAAGAGACTTTTCAGAAAGATCTACATAAATGGCTATTCTTGATTTTATAGAAAATATCCTGAAAAAAGGCACCATACAACTGAATTTTATTGATCTAAATAAAGTGTTTGAATCTTTGAACCACAATGTTTTCCTTTCAAAACTATGGCAGCATGGTATCAGAGGTATAGCTTATACTTGGTTGTAAAGGTAACAGGAAACAATATGCTCTATGATAATAAATCACACCTTTTGGATGTAACCTTTCACAGCAATCATATATCGCAGATCTGAGATGGTAAAATGTGCCGATAGAAGAGAGCGTTTGTGAAACATCAACACTTTGACTCTACTTTGACTTTGCAGGTACATAGAAAGCTGCAAACCTCATGGAAACTTGAAAAATTCACTTCTGTAACAAAGTGACTGAGGTACTTCTGACAAATAAAAAAACAAGCAATTTCAAATATTTCTCTTTAAAGGAAGGTGCTCAGCGTTTTTATGAAACTACCATTATATAGCACACTCTGGATATGGTATCAATATTTAAAGAGATTTGAGGAAAGAATAAACCTGTATCATCCAAAATAAAAGTTCCATTATATAGTGAGTGGTGAAGACTATAAGACTAAATTATATCTCTGAGTCTGCCTTTGAGTAAAATGTGCCAGATATGAAATGTTCTTTAATTCTGAATCACTTCATTCAGTCCAGTTTGTCCATAAACCTTGATGTTTCACATCAAACGTTGTGTTGGAAAATTATATTCTATACAAGTGTCCTTTTATTTAAACTTCTTCTGGGGATCTCACAGGTTTTCTTACACTTTTTCCACCTGTTTCCTGTTTTTTCTGCTACCGTGACCCACAAAACACCAATGCAACTAGGGATGGGTATCGTTTAGGTTTTATCCGATACTGGTGCCAAAATGGTACTTTTGAAACGGTGCCGGTGCTTAAACGGTGCTCGAACCGGTGCTTAAAGAATGAAGAACACAAACTTTGTCCAAAAACCTCTCATGTTTAACTGTTTTCCACTTTTTCTTATGTCATTTTAGCCTTTTTGGCCAGGATGAAGGGAGCATCTGCCATCAAACAAGAAGACAGCCGCATGTAACTATGACGGTGTTTGCTAGTTCACCTTACATGCATTAATTTAATAACGTGGTTAGCCTACTCAACTAGGGCTGGGTATCGTCACTGATTTCTAGAATCGATTCGATCCACGATTCGATTCAATTCGATTCAATTCAATTTGAATCGGGGAAATTTTGCCTCAGACAATCAGAAATATTATAATTCAGATCATGCATCAGTACATTTCCATATTTTTATGTCTCTAAAAAGAAAACTGACACTTGCGAGACTTTATCAAAGGTGTAAGCATCACAGCAGATTCCTTTGTGTCAAAGTAGCTGAAGATAAAACACAGAAAAACATGAAGGTGATTTTCCTGGAATTTTATAAAAATATTCTGCAGTAGAAAGAAAACCATTAATCAACATATGAACATTACCTGATGCTGCTGAGAGCAAAGTTACAGAGGTTTTATTAGAGACACAGCTAAGCGTTTTGCAATTTTGCATAATTTTAAAAAGTTTAAATTTGTTCAGTAGTCTATTGAACGGCAGAAATTAGGCTTTCTTTTCAGAAGTAAGTAAAAAACAGCAACCGACAAACAAGCGAATAATGCAGAAAACAGATTTTTAGACGGGGAAACTGTTCTTGAAGTACACTGAGAGAGAGAGAGAGAGCCGTACATGAAGTGTGATTTTATGTGGTGGAAGCAAAACAGCAAAACTAAGAGGGAATTCATGTTTACGTGAAGCGTAGTTTAGATCTTCTTTTGCTGCTGGTTCAGTCAATATTGTTTGGAGAGAGATAAAACCTACAGCTTCAGAATCAGCACAAAAAGGACGTAAACACAAAGCGCGGACTCGCCGAAACACCAGAATCAGCGAGCTGTCGGCTTTCAGCCCCGACCATGTCAGTGCCATCCGGTAAGAAAGGCGACATCTCACTGATTCTGATGCATCGGCGGTCCGCGCTTTGTGTTTACGTCTTTGTGAAGAATCCGTGTAACTGCTCTCATTTACTGTTTTAGCTGTTTGGTGGTTGTTGAAATTTTGTGAGGTTTAACCTGAGATTCTGGCATTAAGGGCAAAATAAATTTATATAAAAAAATCGATTCAGGATTTTAATGAATCGATATCACGTTATCCAAGCTCGAATCAATTTTAATATCGGCCAGGACTCTCCTCTTCGGGTTCTTGGGGGATGTTGCTAACTCCGGATAACAGGCAACACACCCGCAGTAGATGTGCTCAGTGTGAAGTCTTGCAGCTGGCTATCAAATATGGTGCATTTCTCGGCTTTTAGAAAAAGGCTATGCGTCGCCAGGTGTTTCATCAGATTCAAGGTGTTACCTCCTTTTCACAGTATCACCTTAAAGCACTTGCTGCAGGCTGCTGAGTTTGCATCTTTTGCGTGAAGTACAGCCAGACTTTTAATCTGTAGCTCTGCTTTAAAACAACGTACGTACCTGGGCCCGCCTACTATCCTTGGAAAGGTAATATGATTGGCTAGAATCCAAAGTGTATGACATCTCAGGATAACAAAAAAGCACCAAAATAAAGCCCTGAAATGTGGCTGCTTTTCGGTCTGGTTACTACCGTTTATGTCAGAACCGGTACCCATCCCTAAATGCAACCAGGAAATCCACCCCAAGTCTGGGAAATTGACCTTTTCTATTAATCTGTACTTTGTTAATATAGCAGTGAATGTAATTTTAAAATGGTGTTACTGATGTCTTCCACTTCTTCAGGTACATGTTCTAGTTGTTGCAGTGAAAATAAGAGGTAACACAACACGTTGCTGTTCGGTGTCGAACAGTTTCACTAAAGTTCAGGAACTTTTACAAAGCGGTGACTTTCTTGGAATGCGTTCTCGGCGGTCTCCGGTTGTGTCGGTGGCAGAGCGCCGGGCCGCTGCAGCTCTGTGTGATATGTGTGTCATCTCTGGTCGTTTCAGCCCAGACACACAAAATAATTACATCAAAAGAATTGTCGGCTGTATAAATGGTATTATAACTCAAATCTAAGAGATACCAGATGTATTATTAATTTTTGTTGCACTACACTGTGGCCGGAAACAGAGGCAGCAGAGTTACAGAGGGGAGGGTGATGCAATTTGGGGGATTTTATCTGGGCATGAGCAGACAAGACGGAGGAAACCAAGATAAATCAGAGGAAGGAAAATGAATTAGAAAGAAAGCGTACATGTTTGTGTTTATCTGGAGGCAGAGACCACTCGCGTCTCACACTCCATCTCAGACTCAATCTTCACCCAACATGCTGCTCCCTCAACGCATGCACATATACAGTGTATATTCTCAAATTCAAGAGCTCCACACACTTGGAGAATTGCTGCAGAGGAACGCTGAGGCTGTCTCTGATGGCACGTGACAGCCTCATGTGCCTTTTCCTTTCATTTGCCTGCTGTTTGACCAGGACACTGAATCCTGGGTTCTAGTGAGTATTTTATAGTGAAAAGCAACAACCTGTCAATCACTCGGTAAGAAAATTAAGTGTAGATGAATGCCAGAACGCCAACTGGAATGAAAAGACTTTGAGTGACAACCTACTTGAGATTCTTTTAAGAGTGCCCTGGCCAAGAAAAGGAACAATAGCAGGGAATTATAGAAGGGGAAAAAAACAGATCTGCATCAAGGAATAATGAATAAAACTGTGAATAAGTAATAGCACCACAGTGTTGGGGTTACTTCTCAGAAGTAATGTATTACACATCCCTCGTTACTTTTTAATTGCATGCATTACATTATTTAGTTTGTGGAGAAAGTATTTTGTTACAGTTCACCACTCGTGGCATTTTGTATTCAATTCAATTCCATTTTAAATAGAATTACAACAACTGTCGCTCTTTGTATTGTAAGGTAGACCCTACCCTACACAGTAAAAACCAAACAATCATATGACTCCGTGTGAGCAAGCACTTTGGTGACAGTGGGAAGGAAAAACTCCATTTTAACAGGAAGAAACCTCCAGCAGAACCAGGCTCAGGGAGGGGCGGGGCCATCTGCTGCGACTGGTTGGGGTGAGAGAAAAAAGACAGGATAAAAGACAAAGTGTTACTAACATGGTCTGAAATGCACTGTTATATAATTACACAACCCTGATGTAAATCTCTGTCCTAATGAGTATGTACAAACAGGGTTTCCTTTGATTTTTAAATATGAACAGAAAGCAAAGTTGAAAACAAGTCCAAAGATAAGATAAGATAAACTTTTATTAGTCTCACGTGTGGGAAATTTTTTGGGTCACAGCAGAAAGTTAAGAGCAGTAAAAATTAAGAAAAACGCAATAAAATAGGATAACATGCTATACAAAATAGAATAAAATGCTTTGTTATAGTAGGAAAAATTGCACTTGTTACTATTGCACATCAGGGAAACTCCAACTCCAAAGAAATTCCAAAGGTCTTTCCAAAGTGATTCTACATGTGTGGGAATAAGTGGAGGCTGTAATACTGCTCGTCCTTTGCCACCTGCTTAAGATCAGGCTCTGGCTCTGGGCTGGGCTCTGTATTTACTCAGCCTTAATGGTGCATTTCTGAGCTTCCAGCTGGAAATTTTTTGTGAAACACCCCTTTAACTCGGATTATCTACTGAAAAAGCCGGAGCAGACAAACATACCCCAAGTTATCAATCCAAAATGGTGGCACTTTTAGACAAGCAAACGGGATTCACCACAGTAACAGATACGGTTTGTTTTTCTTTTTTCACCACGGATCATGCAAAACTATAAAAAAATATGTTTTTCTAATGAATTACGATTCAGTGAATAATGATTCATCATAGTAAGATTATCCTCTAAATTTTCTACAGTATGGGATCAAAAAACAAACAAAACTAGCATCTTAGCACTGCTATTAGAAATTCAGGCAGCACAGAGGAAAAGTTTAGCAAAAAAGTTTCATCAGTACTCTTTGGATTATGTGTGTTCTGACACCTCAAGGAAGAGAGAAACTAGTGGGCTGTAATAAGGCAAAATATTCACATCAAGCTGTTTTTTGATTTTTAGCACTCACTCACAAATGAGTGTGTAAAAATGCAAAGTTTCTGGTGTGTGTACAAGTGGAGAGTTAACCCTAATACATATGCATGCACATGTAGGCAGTATGAAACACAATGCATGCGAGTTATGAAAACACATACTCAGACACACATCGAGTACATACAAACATATGAATGATGGCACATTAGCATGCAGTTTGCAGCAGCGCGCCCACAGAGCCACTCAGACGTGTCAATCTCCCCTTCGAGCTTTTCAAGCCGCTTCAATTTCGTCTGATCTCAAAGATTTATGAATTTGGAAGTCAGCAGATAACACATCCTCTCATATCACCACTAAGCCTGTCACAGCGCGGTGTTGGAGGGGTGGGACGGGGTGGGGGGGTGTTTTCCTCCCTTCATAAGCATGGATAAGCACAGTGGCTGGAGGACGCGGCTGTCAGCCAATCAGGCGCTGTTGTTACCACTGACTCTCTGGCTCAAGGCCGTGGATTCTTTCAGCTGCTCGACAGCCTTTTTCCCCAAAGTGTCCACCTGACAAGGAAGGCGAGAAAAAAAAGAAAGAAAATCAGGATGTCTACTGGAGTGATTGAAGTGAAAGTGAAAAACATAAATTTTATGGTTTAAATAAAAGCAATCCAATCTGGCCTGGCTGACATTTCACTGGGCGGCACAGGAAAGGACAAACAGAGATCGGAGGCTGCTATCAGACCCATAGAGGGAACTTTACAGATGCAGTACAGGGGGATTCAACATTTGAATTTCAGTGAACACAGACACACACACACAGACGCACACACTCATTTCGCTTTGTGGATTTATGCAGAGCTGGCAAAAGAAGAAGAGCGTATATGCCAGGGCCCCAAAGACACCGTAATGGACCTACACCAGCATATAAAGTGGCTTGATGCAAATATATTTAAAGCCTCGCCAGATTTTACTCTGATTAATCTCTTGTATACATGCACAACAACGACAGCAACACCAAAAAGAAAGTAGCTGTAAGAGGCCACAGCCCAGGCTCTATCAGCTAAAATCCATTAACCCACTGCCAGATGAGTCATTCCTTGTAAATTCAGTCCCTCCCACTGCTTCAGGATCAGCTGATTTTATTTATTTGGAGACCAACTTTATATTTCCTGAAACCTTTTTTTATCTTATTTTTTTAGAAATTACTTTCTTAGCCCTCATAACCCTCACCTATCAAAGTTTTAAGATGCGTGCACTTTTGCAGGCACTGCTCATGTAATGTAACCTTGGGCAAAAAATAATCATTTGCAATTGACAGAGCAAAATTCAAATTCGAAACTTGTTTTTTATTCATTCGGTCTTTTGAACTAAGTGTGAGTCGACTTGTCAGTCAGAGGGAAGCTTCTTCCTGACAGATGCTCGAATCCTTCACCTGCTGCAACTCTCAAACAGTTCGCATCAACATTTCTCTAGAGGTGACAGTGCGCTTCATTCTGAGAGGCCTTCAGCTCGGAGTGCCGCCTTAAGCTGAATATCCATGTGTTCATGTCCCGTTGAAGGATTTGTGTTCAGATCTGAGGCCCGGCTCCTGTCTCAGGTCTGACACCGCGCTTCCACTCCAGCAGGAAGAAACACGTCAACAGAATCGGGTGGTTTCATAGCTTCTGCACAGCCCATCGGACTCACAGTAAACCAGTTCAAAGCAGCCTGAACTCTTCATTGCACTCAAAGATGAAATATACTACAGCAACAAAAAGTTGTTACCTGTAGGAGTTTTTTTGTTTCCTTGGTGCATGGTCAGATTTTGCTCTAAACAAATTTCAGCACCTTTTCTTTACCTTTCACTGCAAAAATACTTCTTGTCCTTTTTCTCCAGAACAAAAACACAAAAAACTGAACAGAGTGGAACTAGTGTGAACAATGAAATAGTATCGACTGGCTGATATTAAATTAACAGGTTGCAGTGGTTGATTATACCCTTGCAACATGCTAAATTGTTGGTTATCCACTACTCAAAAAGAGCCAAAGTGGCTGTCGTTTGCTTTCTGCCTATTAGCAAAAGCCCCTAGCTGTGCAGTAAGTAAGCAGTTTATGATACATGTCAAGTAGCAGTGATGAAGACAGGAAACCCTTGGTTTATCTCTAATGTTATGTCAGAAAGGTGAGCGGACATTTCTTTCTGAACAAACCCAGATTGCTGCGCCAGTGCAAAAAGTCATGAATGACACTAACATTAAGAGTCTTCACAATACGTCTGTTCATTTCTCCTGATCATCTGAGTCCTAGTTGGGGACGGCAGCAGTCTAAGCTGAGGAGAGGGAAGTCTGATGCTCAGACTTCCCTCTCCTCAGCCACCTCCTACAGCATTTCCAGAGGAATGCCAAAGTTTTCCCAGGCTAGCCAAGAAGCACAATATCAAGGTTGTCCTGGCTCTGCCCTGAGGTCTCCTCTCAGCTGGACATACTTGAAACTCCTCACCTGAGTGGCAACGCGGTCAAATGCTGGAACCTCTCAACTGGCTCCTGTTGGTGTGGAGGAGCAGTGAGTCTACTCTCAGCTCAAGTGTCTCCTCACCTTGTCTCTAAAGCTGAGCCCAGACACTGTTTGGAGGAAGCCAGTTTCAGCTGCTTGCGTCTGTGGTGTCTATGATCTCTTGCCTCCGGTCTCACCCACAGCTCATGGTCATGGTGTAGGAACATAGAAGGCAGATTTAGCGGTCTCTCTGTCAGCTCTCTCCTTACCACAGCAAACACCAGTGCTTTAACATCCTCTCAGTTTCCAGGTGCATTTTCTCCCACTTGCTATCTTATCATTCATATTAATTATTAATCTTGACAATAAGGTGGCATTTCCTCAGGATGGCATTTTGTCTTGGATATTTTCAAAAGCATGAATAAATAAACACCGATAAATAAAAACAAACACGATTTATTATATTTGGCATCCTTGGATTTATATTTCAAATTTTCTATGAAAGTGCTGACATTGATCCTGTTCTCTTTACTTATTTTTTCATTATATTTTATAAATATTTCTATAATATTAAAAAGCTAACAGCTGTCTTTCAAAGTGTTATTTAAAACTGAAATAACTGATATGCTTATCTTTGTCTGTCTGTCTCTACTTGGCTTTGGTCTGACGTCACTAGGTGCAATGAAAAGTATCGTAATGCTGAACTGCTAGATGTTTCTCTCTCCTCATATTAGCAGGTTAGCCAGCGTACAGCATGATGATCAAGGTTTGTGTGTCCATCTGTAAAAATAAACATGGTGGGAGCATTGAGACTGACTAAAAAAGGATAAAGTTTCAGCTGGAGATTATGTGTTGATTTGTGATTATGAATGACCCCTTCAGACACAGTAAGATCATATTACCAGTCAGAGAGGATCTGTTGACTGGTCAGATACCAAACCAAACAGCAGAGCAGTCAAATCAAACTCCGGCCTGCCCTCCCGCCACCTGTCAACAAAAAAAAAAAGAAAGCTCAAGGTTTTCATCATCAGCGTTGACACACTCCATATAACAAACAGCCATGTGATGGTAAAGAAGCAGAGTGAAGAGGACCGGAGTGAAGCGAAGAAAGCAGCCTGTCAGAGTCTCTGAGCTGCATGCGGGTAACGCTGAGCGCGAGCAGCGTCACGCTGGAGTTTATCCTCGCTGCTCTGACTGATGTTTCGACAGAAAGATGCTCCACTCCACAATGGCTGTTGACAAAAGCAGCTGTTTGACCGGCCTCTGTTTTGACAGCGCTCACTGCTTTCAAAGAACAGAGGTTTTACTTTTTTTTCCCCCCTCTCTTTTTTGGGGGGGCGAGGTAGATCTGCTTCTGCTGTGTCCTTCACCTTGTCTCTTCCTTCCCTCAGGTTTCTTTTGATTCCTGTGGCAGCAAGTGTTCAGATTATAGCTCCTCGACACGTCCACCGCCTTAGGTGAGAGTCCTGTTGTCTACTGTACCTGTGAAACTCTGAGAAACATGCAGGTCCAGCCGGACAGCAGCATGAAATATATATAATGTGAAAGATTCAAGGGGAGTTTAGCTGCTTCACAAGTCTGTTCAGACATCTCAGTGAGGAAAAAAAATCATCAGGCCTCAAGAACGGTTATTTCTGCTCATTTCATGGCCTGGAGGTTAAAAAAAGTTAACTGGTTTTCATCTTAATTTCTGTCAGATGATGATACACATTTGGAAAATGTGCAAAATATTAAATAACGGTAACGCTAAGATTGCTTACATAGTCAAATTTTTTGCTAGCAAAGTATTTCATTAAGAATCCATTAACAGCACTTAACTAACCACATAATTACCCAGTGTATGCTTTAGGTACCGTACACCTTTAAATAACTAAACTAAATATTTGATTACATCAGTGAGTCTGACTCTGATAACACTGTCGTGGAGAAGAAGACCACAGCCTCTAAAAACACAAAAAATGTTGAATCCGTGAAAAGTTCTCAGAGAACTCTGTGCAGTCCTGTGAACAACTTGCTGCTTCAACAGCAATTTACAGAGTAGCTAGCAGCCAGGTGCTGATAATCAAATGCACTTGGCTCACTGATCATAAGCAAGGGTGAGCATCTCTATAAAAAGAGAAGTTCTAGTAGTTTGCTGGTTTGAACTCCTCTGTAGATCAAAGTATATGAGGCCATCTGCCCAACAGCTGAAGCGTGGATAAAACAGTGGGAATGTCATTTTTTCCATGATGGAATGCTTTGGTTTAAATGTGGCTTATGTGTTGTTATGTGTCTGAACTCTGACTCATTAGTAGAAGTGGTGATACACATATCCTTTAATTAAGTACAAGTAAATACAAGTAATAGCAGTAATAGTAATATATCCCTTCCCCTTATCTAATCCACGGTGGTGCACGGGCTGGAGCATATCCCAGGTATCATAGAACCAGAGGCGGGGTACACCCCGGACGAGTCACCAGTCTGTCGCAAGACAAACACAGAAAATGCTAAACATTATTATTTAAGTTAAAGTTTTTGGCTAACACAACAGTTTCTTGTAATTTAAAAAAAAAGTCAAAACTAATAGAATATTAAATATGTCATACAAAAATACGTCAGTAGTAATTAAACGGTCTAATGGTACGTTTTCCTGTTCCTTCCATTTTGCCAGCATAGTGTAAATGCACATATCAATTATCCTGTATATTAGTCTCATCTGTCAGTGGGCCATAAAAACACAGAGCTAATTACTCTGACATATATAGTGGCTGTACACTGTACAAACACATACCCATCTTAATTTTCAGTTTCACACAATGTACAGTAGTATATTCTACACTATAGAATAGTAATTGCCCTCATAATGAGTATTGAGCATTGATGAGTGAATAATTTGGAATATAGACACAGGAAGTATAATACAAAGGACGGCCTGTTGTTTGTTGCCTCAGCTAATGGCTTCACTGCTGAATAATTACAGTCCAACCGTGCTCAGCTAATGGATGCTCACATGACACACACACACACACACACACACACACGCACACACACACACACACACACACACACGCACACACACACAGGCATATGCAATTACAAAAAGACAAGACGTAAATGTGGTGTCTGACACACACACACACACACACACACACACATTTAAATGCAGGCAAACACATCTCAATAAAAGGGAGGTTTAAATGAGATTCGTCTCTCTCCATCTCACTCATGCACACACACACACACACACACACTCTTCCTGTTGGTGAGTGAAGTGTCAGGTTAAGCAGAATGAATGGACTCGCTCTGAAAACACAAATTGCAAAGTAAACAGATTAGAGTGAAAACAGACTCCTCCACTCTTCCACCCCCTCAAACCTCTCCAGCTCTCCATCACTCCATCAGCCAAGCTCCCTGTCCCTTTCTCTCTCCACCTCTCTCTCCCTTTGTGCCACTCGTTGTCTCTCACCCTCGGTGTGCATTTGTAACAGCTACGTTTCAGGTGACGATCAGTTTTCTGTCAGTGTGATCAGTGGATTCACTTCAGGACACAAAGAGGGGTTTTTTTGCATTAGTTCTTGAAAAGAATTCCACTAGAGTTTGCAGTTTGGTGGCCCTTGAATCACAGAACTGGATTCAACTTACTTGTAAGTGTTTGTTGATCCACAATCAAGGCTACCATGTTGAATACTGAGGTGCAGTCATACTCTTATCATCAGCCAAGCCTTCACATTAAAGGATCAATTTGATGGCATAAACGAGTAATAAATTATAATGATGTTATAGTTTGTTAACATTAAAGTCAACTTTTATTAAAAATGACCTATTCCAGTCCTCTCCAGCTCCATATTTTTTTTATTATTGGGCTCTATTAGAGTAGATTTCCATGACTTACAGTTCAAAAATAATCCTTATTTGTCTTTTGTTATGCCTTGCAACAATGCTAATTAAGCTACTGTAGGATAGCAGTAAATATCCATCCTATGCTGATTATCTTCATATGATATCTGTATGTTTTACTTCTATGTGGCCAGACTTTCTTGTAATGTTTTAAAAGTGGTCTTGAACAATAGTTGTCAGATTTACTAAAGGTTGCTGATAGATGAATAATTCAAGTATAAAAAGGCACCTAACACATGGGAAGAACACTCCACACACAAGACTTGGCAAAGAATCAGTTTTAAATTGTAACTCTATGAATCTTTTACTTGTTTCTTTAGCTGAATCTTTAAAAAATGCCAACGATAACACATCTTGCCAGGCATAAAATCAATATTTTTGCACCAACAAGGTGATTCACAAAGATCTATTAGCTGAAACTTTGGCAGTTCGTCTTGTAATCGGAAGGTTGCCGGTTCGAGTCCCGGCTCCGACAGTCTCGGTTGTTGTGTCCTTGGGCAAGACACTTCACCCGTTGCCTACTGGTGGTGGTCAGAGGGCCCGGTGGCGCCAGTGTCCGGCAGCCTCGCCTCTGTCAGTGCGCCCCAGGGTGGCTGTGGCTACAATGTAGCTTGCCATCACCAGTGTGTGAATGTGTGTGTGAATGGGTGGATGACTGAATGTAGTGTGAAGCGCTTTGGGGACCTTAGGGACCAAGTAAAAGAGCGCTATGCAAGTACAGGCCATTTACCATTCATTTTTACATCTTGGCAGCTTGATGTGTCCTTAAAAAAAAGACAAAGGAAACTAGTCAAAGGAGGACAAAATAAGTGTCAAGAAGCCATTCTGAAGGAAGGGAAACAGGGAGAAAAGGTTGAGGTATGCCAAGTTAGACGTGAAGTGGACTGAAGTGATGAATCTGCATGTGAAATATCAGGTTAAATCATTGACAATATGTGCAGTCAAACACGGTGGTTTGAGTATTCCCGTTCTGCTTTTTGAATCTTACCACAGGTAAGCCTCCAATCTGAACTGTCCTATTGGGATAAAAAGGTCTTTAAAAAAGATCGGGGCCTGACCGTTCAAGTCTTTGGGTCGTACATTTGAGTTACGAGTGAGCATCGGGATTTTTTATATTCTGGCATTTGAAGTTTGGATTTTTACATGCACAGTTATCTCAAGTCTGCCTCAGAGTCTGCATTCGGCTCCACCCTTTATGATATTTTATATGTGAGTAGGAGTATTACTGGATTTATTCAGGAAATAAAGACAAGCTAATGTGGAAGGAAATGTCCCTTTGTACTCTTTTAGGATTCCAATATTCCGGTCTAAAAGCAACAAACTCAGTCACTAGGAGAATTTGTTGTTTTATCCAAGGTAATGTCAGGATAAGTGACATGGATCACTGCGCATGTGATTAACCCCACTGCAAAACCCATCAGCGCCATTCCTGACATTCCTCCTTTATATTCCTGTTTCTGGTAGGCGGTCCTTGGTCCCTCTCGCCTGGCGATATCGTCCAACTCAAGAAAGACCTCTCCCTTTACCTCTGTCACATTAGTCAATGTTAAAGTCTTTCAAATCTCTGTCCCAGAGTGCAAAAGTTTATCTTCTTCGCCTCCCTCATTTCTTTACTCCCGGTCTCTCTTCCTTCCTCTTGCTCTTTCACACTCTAATTTTTGGACTGTCATCTAAACTTCCAACTCTGTCTCTCTTTCACGCACACACACCCACACACAAACAAACACTTCTACACACATATGCTAGTAAACACACACTCGCAAACGCGAACACAGATTGCAATCAATATGCAATTTCCCCTCTGTGTATAAAAGATGGACCTACTTGGAGGCTGTCCCGCCGCTTTTGAGTAACGACGGGTCTACATGAAGTGCTGCTATAATTCTCGTAACTGCACTGCTTGGCCCCTAAATTGTGGTAAAAAGGATTTCATCTTGCAGGCGGATGCAGACACATACCGCGGAGGGAACGAGTCCTGATTTATCCCTGACTTCCTGTTTCGTCTCTTCTGCTTCCACAGCAGACACATGAAAGGAGAGAAACGGATTATTTGATGCAACACTTTAACAGAAAGATAGCTTTGGCCCCCTGACACTTTAGAGACACTCAAGCTTCTTTCCAGAACAAAACTCCCTCCTTGCTTTAGCCCCTCTCATCTTATATTAGGGTTTTGAAGTAAAGACTTTGGGTTTCCACGATACAAAGGAGACTCGGTTCCACTCCTTTTCTCATTAGTCTCCAAGTTTGAATTCATGATCTTCAGTGAAGCAAAAGAACTGCTCTGCTGCCTTCTGAATGCAAATGAATTTTATAGTTTCAGGACCTTTTTTATAAACCAGAAAACAGGATTTGGAAACCGTATCTAGCAGTTTGTGTACAGTAGGTTACAACAGGTTTTAGGACAGTAAGTGTGCTGTTGTAGTAACTCCACTGAAAACATCAGAGAAAAGTTATTCTCATGTTACCTTATGCAAGCTTAAGTTGTCATCGCTTTAAATACAATTTTTTATGTATACTTATATATATATTAGTGCTGTCAAAATTAACGTGTTAAAGTAGATTAAGCCGTCATCACGATATATATATATATATATATATATATATATATATATATATATATATATATATTAAACTCAGGATTGTGTGACTTTTATTTCAAGAGATTTTCCTTTTGGTTTATGAATAAAATGTCATTTTAGTGTTGCACAGGCACAGACGGGTTTCGGATATAAACGTTACTTGTGTGGTCATCTGCACTGATTCGAAACAGTCACAGCCTTTAAATTAGACAATCAAAACATATTACAAAGCTTACTTATTTTTGAGCTGCCCACAAGTGACAACAATTCAATTAAACCAAATGGCTCAGCACAGGGCAGCCCCACATTTTCTGGCACAGCTCTTCTTCACGGTTTAGAGACGGCCCCGGAGGCCCGTCCGGTCAGGCAGGACGAGTTTTAAGAGCCCAAAGTCCAGTATATTACATAATAGACCCGACCTCGGGGAATGGGCCATTCTCATCTCATCTCCCAGGCAACAGGTGAATTTCAACAATGTGCATTTGAGAGGCTCACAGATTTTTTGGAATACAATGCTTCCTCCGGCTGCCAAGCGTTTATGGTAATGCTCCATTCAGTGGAAGAATGGTGGATTAGTGCAACGATGGAGCTGGATGTGCTCCATGTCCGTCCTGCTGCCGGAGGAGTCCCTGGGCACCAAGAGGCCTCGACCAATTGATGGCTTCAGGCCAAACCTACACGTGTAGGGAGGTTATTTAAGTTATAATAGCTTTTAAATGTGTCAGTTAAATTAGGTTTTGGTTTATAATTTACCCAGAACACCACTGAACATAAAAAGTTTCTCCTGCAAGTCACTTCAGTTATTTCTCAGTGTTTAGAGTTTGAAGAAAGAGCCAATAGACAGTCTGTGGACTTGATCCAGCTTACATTTATGAAATCCATATTTATTTTTATTTTTTGTAAAAAGCATTTTTATTCTTTATTCTGTGCTTGTATGTCCTATTTGATGTCCTTCATAAGTTATGTAAAGCATATTGAAGCATCTATTGACAGTTGTATATAGATGGAAAATGTTTGTCAAGGTTGGGTCAGTTTGGGAGGAAAAAGATAATATACTGCCGTGAGACCTCAAATCTGCAGCTGTACATCTTAATTCTGTGTGTGCACTTATTATTCACGCAGTTATGGAAATGGAATCACAAATTTATATGAATAAATGCAGGAGGAGAAACGAAACAAGGTTTCTTTTAACAAACTAACAAAAAAAAAATCAATATTACATTAAAAAGATGACTAACAACAGACAATAAGTGAGGTTGAGGGCTGAGGGTGACTGTGCTCTATTATAGTGAACTGAAAAAGATGTGCTGAGTTATCAAGTTGAGATGAATCCACCTGACAGAATTCCAACTTCTGGCGTCAGAAAAGTTAAAGCAAGAAAGAGAAAAAAAAAACAATCAACAACTCACACACTGCAGAGCTCTTTGAACACGTTGAAACGTTGGAACAAATAAAATCACGACCAATAGTAACGTTTGCTTCAGTTTAGTTTTGCAGGGGGAAAAAAAACGTATGTTTAAAATGCAAGTCTATGTCGCCATCTCTACCCGCCCTGGTTGACCACACCATCCACCAGGTGTCCACTACTAATGCGGTGCATCTTCGCATCATGTATGAAGTGACGTCAGTTAATTTCATGTTATTGTTTTTATCTTCATCATATCGCTGTATTTAGTGAGATGGCCAAAGTGGTTGGTTATATACACCAAACAAATGAATAATGAAACATTTCTATTCTTGTTCATCTTTGGAAGCCACATATTTTTTGTATTTGACAAAGAAATCAGTGAAAGCCATTATTAGTGTCACTGTTTGATGGACATTTATGTAAAGATATGGCAACACAGCCCAGTGACCCCAAAACGCCGCTGCACTTGGCGAAATGTATTTACAAACAACAACTGGAGTGTAACTGCAAAAAGCTATATAAATGTTGATAATCCTGGTACCCTAGGCAGTTTATATAGTGAGTTTCATGACTGTGGTCCATAAGCAGTCCAACCTATAGACTTCTTAGTTTTGAAAAACTAAAAGAAGTGTAAGTATCTGTCATATATGCAGCTCTTCCCACCATTTTTGTCATTTTGCAGTGCCCTTGGTATTTACTGTAGATGGATTTTGTCTATCAGAGCAGTTGAGTGATGGCCCAGACTTTTAACAAGTTAGTTTTCTGCAGTTATTGCTCCCAGGCAGGCGCCACAGTCTTGGGAGAGTTGAGGCTCACTATCCGGAGAGCTGTGTCAGACTTGAAGTCTCAAAAGAAAAAAAAAGGGGGGAAAAAAGATCTTATTCATTCTTTCAGCTCTTCATCGTTTGATAAAGAAGAAGAGGACAAGCAGAAAGTCAACCAAAGGTACTCGGCATTAACAGTTTGTCACCATAACTGTGATGTGTTGAACATGTAGGGAGCAAACACAACTGTATGTTAGTGAGTCATCCCATTAGTGATTGTGGAGAGTCTGAAGTACTAAAATTACTTTACTCAAAGATGTCTCTACAGAAACGCTAAGGTCGCTGTCTTACAGTCAAAACATTTTTCCCACAGTGTTGATGAACAATGTCATGAGTCTGAATAAAGATGTTACAGAAAACTCATGAAAACTCGTACATTCATAAAAACCTGCAATTACACCAGACAACTTAGATTCATAGCAGACGTTATTAGCATGGGTCTGCTATCTGTAACATCAGGTTAAATAAATTTTGAGTTTTTTTAACATGGAAGTTTCTCAACCTGGAAGCAAAATAGTAATGTAATCTGAAAAGCTGCCAATACCATAATACCAAACATGACACCATATTCAAATTCAAATTCAAATTCAAATTTTATTTGTCACGTACACAGTCATACACAGTACGATATGTAGTGAAATGCTTGGACAACTGCTCGTGACCTAAAGAAAACAAAAAAAGGAAAGGCTATGAATAAGATAGGAAATAAATATGAAAAATTAAAAAGAAAAATTAAAAAGGGTAAATTTAACTAGGAAGGAATAAAATATAAATTAAGGTTAAAAATGAAATAACTGTACAACACAAATTAGAATGAAGGGTAAATTTAACTGGGAAGAATAAGATAAAATATATAAATTAAAGTTGAAAATAAAATAACTGTACAACAAAATACACAATACACAATATAGAACTATATAAGAATGTATGAAGAAATCTAAATATAAATAAATATATACACAATAACAGCAGCTGTACAAGTATTAACCGGAAATGAAGAATATAGTGACCAGTGTTGTGCAAAAACAAAGTCCAGAAAGTCCAGTGTGTGTGTAAGAACCATATGTGTGGGTCAGTACTGTGTGGTGGTGTGATTGAGAGACCGTATCGCCTGCGGGAAGAAGCTCCTCCTCAGTCTCTCTGTGTTGGTCTTCAGGGAGCGGAATCGCTTTCCTGACCTCAACAGAGAGAACAGTCTGTTGTTGGGATGGCTGAGGTCCTTCACGATCTTCCTGGCCTTGGTCCAGCACCGCCTGCTGTAGATTGAGTGCAGGTCAGGGAGCTCGGAGCGGATGGTGCGCTCAGCTGACCGCACAACCCTCTGTAGAGCTCGTCTGTCCTGCATGGTGCTGTTCCCGAACCAGGTTAAGATGTTTCCCGCCAGGATGCTCTCTATGGTGCACGAGTAAAAGTTCCTGAGCACCTTGGAGGGCAGTTGGAAGTCTCTCAAGCGTCTGAGGTGGTAGAGACGCTGTCGGGCCTTTTTCACCACGGTGTTGATGTGACAGGACCATGACAGGTCCTGCGTGATGTGAACTCCGAGGTATTTGAAGCTGTCCACTCTCTCCACTGGGCACTCGTTGATGACGGGGGTCTGGTAGTTCCTCTCCTGCTTAGTGCTGAAGTCCACTATCAGCTCCTTTGTCTTACTGACGTTTAGAAGGAGGTTGTTCCTCTGGCACCAGTTCTCCAGATTCCTAATCTCCTTCAGGTAGGCCGTCTCGTTGTTATCAGAGATCAGGCCCACCACGACGGTGTCGTCAGCAAACTTGATGATGGTGGTGGAGCTGGTAGTGGCCACACAGTCATATGTGTACAAAGAGTACAGCAGGGGGCTCAGAACACACCCCTGGGGTGCTCCAGTGCTGAGAGTGGTGGAGGCTGAGACATGTCCGCCCATCCTTACTGCCTGTGGTCTGCCAGTTAGGAAGTTGGAGATCCACTGACACATAGATGAGCTGAGTCCCAGATGCTCCAGCTTGGTGGTGAGTGTGGAGGGAATTATGGTGTTAAATGCAGAACTGTAGTCTATGAAGAGCATTTTAACATAATTCCCCCTTCTAGTGTCCAAGTGAGTGAGTGATGTGTGGAGGAGATGAGAGATGGCATCGTCTGTGGAACGATTTGGACGGTAAGCGAACTGTAGTGGGTCCAGTGTGTCTGGTAGTGAAGAAATGATGAAGTCTCTGACCAGGCGTTCAAAGCACTTCATCACTACTGAGGTGAGGGCTACAGGGCGATAGTCATTGAGAGAAGCAGGGTGGGGTTTCTTCGGGACAGGAACAATGATGGACTCTTTGAAGCATGTGGGGATCACCGACTGAGATAAAGAGATGTTGAATATCTCAGTGAACACAGGAGCTAGCTGGTATGCGCAGTCTCTTAGGATACGACCTGGGATGCCGTCTGGTCCTGCTGCTTTCCTGGTGTTCACTCTCTTGAAGGCTCTCCTTACTTCATGCTCGGAGATGACGAGCACGTTTCCGGTGCTGGCAGCATCTTCCTGTCTGCAGCCGTTAGCGCCGCTAACACTAGCATTGTTGGAGACCTTAGCTGCAGCCTCGAAGCGAGCATAGAAAGTGTTCAGCTCGTCTGCCAGAGTCACGGCCGCGTTCGTCATACCGGTTGTTGGTGCTTTATAGTCCGTTATTGTCCTTAGTCCCCGCCACAGGCTCCTAGAGTCACTCTGTTGGAGTTGTGACTGTAGTTTCCTCCCGTAGCGCTGCTTCGCCTCTTTCACCGCCCTCCGCACGTTATATGACGCGGCTTTGTACGGGTCCATGTCCCCCGTCATGAGTCCCGTGTTGTAGGCAGCGGTGCGGGATCTCAGAGCGTCGCGGATGGTTTTATCCACCCACGGCTTCTGGTTGGGAAACGTTGTGATAGTCTTTGTCTCCACGGTATCATCCGCTAGTTTCCCGATGAATCCCACAACCGCTTCCGTAAACACGTTGACGTCATCGTCGGAGCTGTTCCTGAACATGCCCCAGTCTGCGTCATCGAGTGCGTCCTGTAACGCGGCCACCGATTGGTCCGTCCAGCGCGCGACCTTCCTCTGAACCGGAACTTCCTGTTTCAGCCTTTGTTTGTATTTTGGCATGAGGAAAATGGCGGCGTGATCAGATTTGCCAAACGGGGGGCGGGATTGTGCCTTGTAGCCGTCCTTGACCGTAGTGTAGCAGTGGTCCAGTGTCCTTTCACCTCTGGTGGGGCAGGTGATGTGTTGATAAAAGTTCGGCGCTGCGCGTTTGAGGTTGGCGCTATTAAAGTCCCCCGTCACAATAAGCGCAGCGTCCCGGTGTTGTGTCTGGTGCTGTGTGAGTGCCTCATGCAGCTCGCATAAGGCGGTGACCGTGTCCGCTTGTGGTGGAATATAAACGGCACTTACAATGACCGATGTAAATTCCCGAGGTAGATAAAAAGGACGACACATGATGGACAGTAGTTCCAGATTTGGTGTGCAGGAGCGTGTGAGAGGAACAACGTTCGCACTGTTGCACCAGTTGTTGTTCACCATTAAACACACGCCGCCTCCCCTTGACTTCCCTGAGTCCCGTGTCCTGTCCATGCGGTGAACCGAGAAGAACTCGGCCGGCTGGATGGCGTGGTCCGGCACCGCTGGGTTCAGCCATGTCTCGGTGAAGCAGAGGAGATTGCAGTCCCGAATGTCTCTCTGGAACTTTATCCTGGCCCTGAGGTCGTCAAGCTTGTTCTCCAGTGACTGGACGTTGGCGAGCAGGATGCTAGGCAGAGGTGTGCGGTGTGCACGAGCTCTCAGCCTGTTCCTGACGCCGGCTCGCTTCCCTCTAGGCCGCCGCCGCTTCCCATAACCGAAGTAAACATTTATTTACTGGTGTAACATTCATATTTTACATTTTAGAATTTTAGAAATTGTTTAGAAATATTATAGATACATATCATATTCTTGCATAGCGATGCACTTATACACTGGGAACAGGTGGTCACGGAATTGTTTGACTATGAAAAGCACAGCACAGTGTGTCTTTTATCCTGTCTTCCTTCTCTCACCCCAACCAATCATGGCAGATGGCCCTGCCCCTCCCTGAGCCTTGTTCTGCTGGAGGTTTCTTCCTGTTGAAAGAGAGTTTTTCCTTCCTACTGTTGCCAAAGTGCTTGCTCATAGGGGGTCGTATGAATTTGCATGTATTGTTGGCGTTGTAGGGTCTACCTTGCAATATAAAGTGCCTTGAAGCGACTGATGTTGTGATTTAGCGCTGCATAAATAAAACTGAATTGAATTGAACAGATATAAAAGTAAAAATAAAAAATTGTGTCACTTGTCAGTTTTGTTTTGTTTTTATTGTTTGCTTTTGAAAACTTCTGATCATTGTCAATAGTTTTTAATTGGACAATGCTCACATAGCATTATCTCACATCCTTTCATAGAGGATGATCCAGTGTATCTTAATTAAAAGGTGCAGTGATGGACACACTGAAGCACTTTTCCTTAGGATGTAAAGAACTTGACCAGCTCTTTTTAGGAGTGCCAAGCAGATACTTCTGGGTCACTTTACTCAGTTTAGAACCTGCTAACTTGGACTTGGAGTCAGCTGTGGATGAATCTTGTTGACCTGTAATAAATTGCTCCTTCTCCAAAGTATAATTTGTGGCAATCTTCTTGGCACTTAACCATGTACATTACACTGCTCAGTTTGTGCCAGAGGAGTTGATCCATGGCTTTCCCAATAAAAACACTATATCTAGATGAACTAATCAGCTTTCTGGGATTTAAGGAATAATGCATAAGTAAATATTTCACATTCATCCTTTAAAAATGTTTTGCATGCGACAGTACTGAACTAATGTTACAGTTTTATATTAGTCTTGGTTTAGTTTTTATTAGGTGTTTAGTACAAGCCTACACCAGAGCTTGAGTTAGTCACTCAGATGAGCTTCAACACATAGATATACATTTCAACCTTAAGTACGGAGTGTGGAAGATTTTTTTGCGACTAAAGGAGGTCTTTTTGATAATGTCTCTAACGTCACTGAAGGTGAAATTTCTTACAAGAATGTAATGATTCAGCATCTGCAGAGGCCACAAGGTCTGAAGAGCCTCTGATTTAATTTTAGGAGAAAAGACAGGACCTTGCATACATAAAATTCTACTCCATTTAGAATGAAGGTAAAAAGGCTGCATTAGCCTTATTGGTATGGATCTGCTGATGTGTAGAATGAGTATAAATACGCCCTGTTAAGAGAATAACCTTTAGCGATAGATGGCAATATGTCTTAACTTAAGTAATCATCTTTGTTCTGGTCAGTATCGAGCTCCCTGCAATAAATGTTTCTGTGTGAGTCGCCTGAATCTCTCCCTGTGTCCTTCCTGCACAGGTAAATCTAATCTTACAACATTTCCACAACACACAGTAAGTCTTTAGTGAGCCGACAAGCATGAAGTCCAAAGTCTACAATCCTGGGAGCCAGCATGCCCACTCTTGCATACTAACAATGAAAAAAAGACGTACAGTCAATATTGTGCATAAATAAGGAAGTTCTCTCAAAGTGAGGCACACTTCATCGTTACCCACACAGCAGGCTGTCTAGCCACTTGTGACGAAACCCCCTCTGCCCTTATTTTGAAAGTTCAATCTCTGTGAGCTGGGAGACTGCTCTAACCCTCACACCTGCCCCAGGTGCTGGGCAGGTGGAGGCGCGCATTTACTGGCGCAATGTATATGGGAGATACAAGAATCTCCTGGTTTTAAGAATTCACTTACAAAAGTGCATGCACATGCATTTATCCAACCTCCTTCCAGCTCAATAGAATCAAATTCTACTGGAAATACTGTACTCCCTTCACTTCACTGTCAACTTTTACACTCACGCAAGATATCCTGTAAAACTTACGAGGTGCTATCATACCTAACTTTAATTCCCCATCTTACAGCCAGGAACACACACTCCATCTTCAGACTGCAGTGTCAGCAGTGAGGTTTTTTTAAGGCAGCTGCAGCTGTGAGTCGAGGGTCTCGGAAGCAGAATATCTCTGCTTCATTCATTTCTTCGAAGAAGCCGGCTGCTGTCAGCGCTGCAGACCGGTCGACTCTGCAGGCTGTCACTAACATTCTGTACAGGAAACTATCACTGACAGCTGTCAGACTCGTCCTCCCCCCTCGTCCTCCTCCTTTGTCCTCTTGGCATTGCTCCTGCTAGCTGTCTCTGCCCTGAAACCAGCCATGGGTAGGCTTCGCCCTAGGAAGCATTGTGCTGATGAAGACGGTGTTTTATTTTCACCATTATGGTGCCCGTGCTGAGTATTCTTAGAGATCTAGTGAAAAACTGCCGATTGTGGTGAGGGAGAACCGTCAGCATTTTTTTTCTCCTCGTGTCAGCTGAGATAAGGATGTGTCAGTGCTTCAGGGCTGAGGTGTCACCTGTGGGAGGAAGCTCTCTATGTTGTCACCCACTGCCAAGCATCTCCTATCACCCCTCACCAAGTTGTGTTCCACAGGCAGGGATGGCAGCAGGGGGCGAGGCAGAAGCCAGTGGCTGATGGCTTTATCACAGCAGCAGGTGGCCAGAGGGGGGCGAGACTGCTGGAGTCACACTCTTACTGGTCAGATCTCAAGATGGTTTATTGGATGAAAGGGTGCTTAAATTCCAACCAGTTGGTTGCTCAGTGTTCCCCTGGGCTCTGGTAAAATCTTCCTTCTATTTTCCGATTTAAGAATAAATGTGCATTGTGCTGTTTAAAAGTGAACTGAATAGTGAGATTACTGAATAATCTTCATGCACTGTCATTAGTGTGATGGCATTTTGATTGGTGCTGGTATTTTGTGCCTATTAAACTGTTGTTAAAATAAATTACACTGTAAGTGGCATCCTCCAGGGCTGAAAAATGAAGGCAGCGTGGAAGTTTTAAAAACTGCAGTTCCCTCAACGGCCATTTGAGGCTGATACCTAAACCCATCTAATCCCCCACGGTACAGTAACCAAATAACATTAAAAAGCAGGTTTCCAACCTGGTACAAATACACTTTTTAGGCTTCTATGGATACTTTCCCTTCTTATAACTATACAGTAGATAATTTTTTAATAACTTGTCCATGTAAATATCTGTAAGGCTTATAGTTAGAGGCAGGGCTGCTCTCGCAGGCATGCCTACACAGTGACTTGTGCCAGTCGCTGTCTGCTAGGCCTCACCTTTGCTGATTCGAGTCTCTGAGCTACAGCACTTGATTGTGTTTGTGCTGTGCTGCATATTCATCTGAGCGATTACATAAAAATGATACAGAGCGTCAACATGTCTGTTTCAGTTTTGGTGAGTGAAACTCTAGTAAATTGTTAGTCTGTTACTTGGTAGTTAGCACTGCTGAACCCAAGAAGTTCCCTGGGTTCGACTCCACTCCCTGGCCAAACAGTGGATTCGAGTCCATAAGCGAACCAATAAGTCTACCTATGAGATGATGATGATGAGATAGCCTTTATTTGTCAGTTGCAGGTCTTTTGCCCACAACCGAGATGACAGACCTTGCCGACCGTACATACAATACACAAACATGACATTGGGGAGACAGGTCAGGCTAGGTAGCGAGGAAAAAAAACATTGAAATGTGTAACACAGAAGGATAATACAGGAATGCACAGATATCAACACACCATAGCACAATAAACACAGACAGCAACATGGGAAAGAGTTCCAGTGTGTACATCTGATCTGGGACCGCTGCAATCTTTCGACTGCGCCTCCAACTGACCCGATGTCCACATCAGAGGGGAGGTAAGCGTTGGAGGTGGCGTTGGATCCGGGGTAGGGAGGGTGATGCGTCAGTGAGTGCTTATCAGTATCAGTATATGTATGTGTGTGCGTGTCCATAGTTCAGCTGAGACAGTGTCCTTCGCCCTGCCAGGCTAAGTAAACAGTCTTCCAGCCAACCCAGGTGGCCTTGCATGGAATGGGAAGGAACAGACTCAACACAGTCGTTATCAGGGAGTTTTTGTTCGGCTCCGGCCTTGAGCCCACAGCTGGCGCCGAAGGGGTAGCCGGATTATGATGGTAATTTTTCTTTGCGACAACTCATGAGAATTTCAAAGCTGTTCTTTAACACTCCGACAGTGGTCTCTCAATCTCCTGTTGGAGAACCGCGAGCTTCCCGATGATGGTATCAAACTTGCTGGTGTTTTCATTCTTTTGCCCAAACAGCCGATTCTGAAAACTCACAACTGCAGTGAGCTGTTCCGCGATGCAATCCAACTTTCGCTCAAGGGTGTTATGAGCAACACCCAATGAGTTCATGAGTACAGCTTGCTGTCGCTAGTATTAGTTGATGACTTTGCACTCTACACTTTCATTTGAATACTCCCACTTCTGGCTCCAAAGAACCAAGATGGCTGTAGTCAAAATGCTGACACAGTCATGGTGACTGTAAATGTAATTTATTAAAAGTCTGTGTTTATATTTGACTTTCTGTGCATTAATCCCATACATTAAAAGTTGTTTATTCTTACTGTACACGCCACGGATGTGTCTTCATGCATACTCATCCAGGTAAGGAAATCCCAAAAAGTAGATTCTGTTCAGGAGAAATGGTAAAAACGCTACATCCAGATGAACAGAATGAACAGGATCAACTTTTTGGGACTTCATGAGTATGTGTCAGCTAAATTCATTATTTGCTTTGGCCCCTGATTGCCAAAACTTTGGAGAACAAATTAATGACAAAAGAAAAGACATTTTCGGATTGAAGTTATTGGCCCAGACCTAAATCTGAGAATTAAACTAACGACAATCCTGTTAGCTAAACTTTATTGTCAATGAACAGGTGAACAGTATAAATAAAAGTTTTGAATATAAGTTTCCCTTTTTTTTTTTTTTGGAAACACCAAGCGAGCGTGCCAGTTGTGGGCGTCAGCCTCCGCGTAGGCCCCGTGTCCTGAATGTGATACATGTAACCCGCCCGTTGGCGCCGCAGGTTTGGCTCCGACACTAAATCACAAGACATCATAAATAAGCGCCGTGGGCTCATTTGTTCCAAATAAAGTGGTGCAAACTGCTACTGTGTGCAGCGTGTCATGTTTATGACAGCATTACAGAGACTTTATGATGTCAGGACTGGGGGGGTGAGGGTTGTTTCTCGGCGCTTCGGTTTATTTGCCAGGGATAACAGACACATCTGAGATGCGGCTCCTCTGGGATAACACATTCATGGATGAGACATTCGGCTCATTTCACTGGAGAGGCGGATAGATTGCTGCTCTCCCTTCTAACTATCCAATCGCTCTTTGTTAAACAAGGCACAAACCCAATTACAAAGTGCCACATGCTGACAGTTTATTAACATCATCGCCGCGAGAGAGAAGTCGGGCCTCTCAGTGGTGGTGTCGACAGTGGGGGTGTGTTCCTCTCCTCCTGTTTGAAGTGCAGGGATGAAAGATTGTTCTTTATTCAGAAAAGAAGATTTGTGTTTGGAGAGGCTGGACAGGTAATCAGTTATACTTCATATTTGTCTTCGGCATTTTTAAAGAATGTGAGAAAACAAGCCTAATGCCTCAGGTCAGTGTTTCCTGTTTTGCAGAAAGCTTGGAGAGGCTAATGGAGTAATATTTCTGGGCTGTGTCTGATCTCAGCCTCTGATCACTTCATTAAACTGATGTTGATGAATGCACAAAGCAGCCGGGGCGCGAAGAGACGCAGCAGATGCATCTTAATCAGGGAGAACAGGAGAGGAAGGTAGGATGCATATAATCACTTACTCACTTCCTCTCCACCTCTCTGCCTTCATCCTCACTGTAATGAACTCGTTCATGACTGAGCAGATCTGCCACTTCACGAAAAATGAAGAGGAACAGAGAGCAGATCTGAGCCGAGACCACCGGCGAAAACATTCAGAATGCTGCTGACGCTCGACTCTGCGTGCAGCGCTGCTAATTCATTCATCCAGAGATCCTTTTCCAAAGTGCTAAAGGCAGCAACGTCCCTGAGGATCACATTTGAGGTTTCAGGAAACAGCGTCTGGCTATACAATCTCAACTCAACAAAGGTCTAACAATAAGTGTTCAAGCTTAGACTATGAACATCGGCAATAAATGTTTACCTGTTTGTATTTTTTGCATGCAACTCAATTCAGTGTCAACTCTAATATCAGCTCTATAAGTCTGACTTAAACTATTGTTTTAGCTTATTTTCCAATAATGTTGCTTTCTTGTGTGTCTCAATAGGTTGTGCTTTGCATCTCTGTTGTAGAGAGTCACAGAAATGGGGAGCAAATCCCAACTTTGTTCATGTAGCAGCAGCAATGTATTCTTTTATAATATTTAAAAATCAGAGGCGCCGCAACTGGATCAAAATTAGAAAAATGCCTCAGTCTTATCAATGGTTCACCACAAAGCAACATTTATCAACAGACTTAATAGCGTTGATTCCTCAGGCAGCTAGCATAATGGCCTCTTTAGGCAGATATTTTTGTGTCCTCCAGCTACTGAAAGTTTTCAAAGTTTCTTGGTGATCCATGTAAAAAGCAACTCCTTGTTCCCTCAAACATCTGACCGTCAGAGCCAGACCTTAGCTGGATCCAGGTAAAAGATGTCGAAGATGCAATGATCTTATGAGCCTACATCTGTAATCCCAGCTCACTCAAAGTTTATTTCCCACACTCCTTTTTGTTTCCACTAAATCAGAAAATTGCAGATAGGAGATTAGACTAATTACATATTGAAAAATAAAATATTTCACATGTTAAACACAGCAGGAGATAATTAGCATCAGGCTCCAGAGAGGAGGCCTAAATGACCACTCACTTACTGTGAATGTTATCAAGGAAAGAGGATATCACAAGGATTTTGTACCAGGGTCCGACTGCCGTGGACATTTGTTGGTACAATTGGACCTTAACCTCCTCCTGGTGACGTCTGCTCATTGTTTATCGGTGGTTTTGCAGCAGTTCATTACAGTCCTCCAGGTTGTTCACCTTTAGTAATGCGTTGAACTATATCAAAAATAAAAATGCTCCTTTCTCACCTTTCTTCAGTAAAAGCTCAACAAGGTCCACTCACAAAGACCTGCTGGTTCGATACGTATTGACTGATCTGCATGAGAAACTGAAACGAGTTGAAAGCTTTATAAGATGTCGAGCGAAACTGGGCCCCGACTGGGATAATTACTTGCATAAACACAGACAAAAAGGAAAAAAAAATATCTTCATTTCAGCATTAATGCAGGGCACCCTGAGAGAATCGTGTTTACCTCATCGCTTTGTATTTGACATCACAGTGGACAGCTTGTTGGGAGACTAACCATATCATGGCCGGAGCTCCGCCACTTTCTGCTGCGTCTGGCAGAAACAAATGTGGACCATAAATCTGGCATATGGCTCGCCTGGGGCCACCGGCAGGTTTACAGCTACTCTGGGGGCCGCGGGATGGTGGGGGTACCACTTTGTGGGCTGGTCCAGTCATTAAAATGGGCCGCATGCCATTAGAGTGGACACACTATGGCATAATGTTGTATAATTTCCCTCTACTTTACACCGATTAATTATTCATTTTTCCTCCCGCAGGAGAAGAGGAGGCAGAGTCCTGGCCACGTATGCCGGGGAGAACAGACAGGAAGAAGCCTAATCAGTGTGTGTGTGTGTGTGTGTGTGCACTAAACATACACTTATGCTTGAAAGTTGAAACAATATTTAAAACAAAATAATCAAAACACTGCACTTTCATAGGTCAGGGAACTTAAGACAAGAGCACCTGTGAGTTAAATCACAGTTTTTTTTGCTGCTTAACTCAAACGTATGCTTTTACAAAATACAGTAAAAGTCATTTCACCACTTAAATGATTTTTTCCCCCCCAATATACACTTAAAAACTTAGGAAATCGGTGTTATGTTCTGCAGGAAAAGAAGCAGACATGGAAATGGTTTTAGAGCAGGACTCACAATAATTCAGCACATGAAAGATGAAGGAGGTGTTTTTAAGGATGCTAAAAATGGCTCACTGTGTAATCAGACACCTTCAGTACTGCTGATCACACCAGTGAAGACCGTCAGTGTGTGCTGCTCTATGAATGCATGTATATTTCTTTATGTTTAGCCTCATTTTTTTAAATAACAAATTGTCTTTTCACCTTGTATGACTTTGTTTGTTTAGATGAGCTGCGGCAGCAGAGCAGTCATATAAAACCACTGAAACTCATGGAGCTTAAAATGCTGTTTTAAAAATATGCAGATAAGTCTGTTACTGTTATTTTGCAAGGACAATGAGACGAGCTGTGGCCCAGGCCTCAGTGGTTTTATTAAATAGCGTGATGAGGCCCATCTTCAATGAAGATATGTGTGGTGGAGGCGTGGTCTCTGGCCTGCTGCAGAGGAGGGGTGACGCAGTGAGCTCACAGGGCGGCACAGATAAAAATCGCAACTCTGTCTGTGATGATCCTTGGGTCCTGTGCTACAGTATGATCACTGATTTTATAAAATAAATGTACTCATACACAAAAGGCCACACCCATTATAAGGAACAATTTTTAATTTGAAACTGAGATTTGAAACAAAAAAGGGCATCACTGTCTTGTTTGAGTAAACTTTTTTATTTCCACACTGATAAAACCATGATGAGGCTCTCCTCAGCCCTTTGCCACTGCGGTGGTCCTCCTTGGACTCTTGTGCTCTGGGGAGCCTCTGGATGTGTGGGGCCCGGGTCTCCTCCATGCCTGCCTCATGACCTGGGGGGCAATATTACACACTTACATGGATAAATCTTATGAACATATGTGCGTTCACACACACACAGGTGTGAACACAGGTGCTCACACACTATCTTGGTTGGCTTCTGCCTCTAAAAATATAATGCATTATTAGCACTGCTGCTCATACATTCAGTGTTTATTATTGACTGTCACATGTTGGTTGTTGTTGTGGTTTCCCTGCTGTGTTGTCTTCTTTTTCTCTCTCTCAGCAGGTGATCAAGCAGATTTTCAGTGTTCTCTCTATCCCTCTTCTCCTCCATTTTCCTTCCCCCTGCTTCTGTTAACTGTCTTCCCAGCCTCTCTTTCTTTCTCTTTCCTGGCCCCCGGTCCTGTCTGTTCAGACTGTAATAACTCAAAATGAAAACGATTAAAAATAAATAATAATAAAAAAGGTTGAATAAAATATGACAATTAAGTGGACCAGTATAGCAAAAGCCTTAATGGTCCACATGGGAAAATAAATCTGATTGCTACAGTGTCGGACGGACATCTGAACATTTGAAAGAAAAAAACAAAAACCCATGATGATTTAATTTTACAGAGTCTCTTTTATGCTTTTCCTCGTTGCTATGGCTCGAATATTTATAAGGAAATAACAGAAAGCCAATCAAATTATTTTAATGACCAGGCTTATCAGTGTGCAACAACAACAACCTTTGAGAGACTAGTCAATAGTTGGTTGCCAGACCTACTTACAAGCCAGTGTAATCACCAAACAACTGATGACTTTTTGTCCTGTTCACGACGAGGTTGGCAAGCTTTTTATAGTCTAGTGTGACTGAAAGGAGCAAATTAAAGTTAAACTGAAAACAAACAAACTAAAACAAATAAAACTGATGCTGGTTTCTAGATCTGTGAGCTTAGTTACTCAAAAAAAGCACAAAGGTGTTGCTAATCAGATAATTAAGGAGCACAGGCAGATTATCAAAAAGCACATGAAGAAAACAAAAATCAATCTAACAAACAAAAGCATCAAGCAAAGCATCAAGAGTTTCTGATTGAAAAACATAATTCAAAATGCATGCAATGAGTCCTCTTACACAGAGGATGCAGATATTGTCATCCTACAAGACAGCGGTCCCCAACCTTTTTTGCACCACGGACCGGTTTAATGTCTAATATGTCTAACAATGTCTGTTTAATATTTTCACAGACCGGCCTTTAAGGTGTCGCGGATAAATACAACAAAATAAAATGATATGACCAAGACAAAAACTGTGGTATTTTGTAAATATAATAATAAATTCACTGTGAAATTGTTATTAACTTTATTAGCAGCGCCCTCCTGAAATGCACCAACAACATTGAGAGTAACATCCTCCTCTCTGCCCCTTTTTCTTGCTGGTCGCTATAGTAATGCGTAAATATTTCTTTCAAAATAAGACACACAACTAAAACACGGGAAAAGACCCAGGGAAAACAAGTTAACAATAAAAACCCTGAAAACCATCAATTTCACACCGAGCCTCAATTCTCGCGGCCCAGTATCAAACCACTCACGGACCTCTACCGGTCCATGGCCTGAGGGTTGGGGTCCGCTGGTCTAAGAGACCATTGCTGTTAGGACAGGTATTATTTCTGTCAGGATATTTTTTATGTTTCTGTGGGTGAAAAATATTTCATCTACAACACCTGAACTACCCCAAGGATCATATCTGTGGGATAATATTTGACAAAATATATATTTTTCCCATACTCTAGTCCAGGGGTGGGCAATTCCAGGCCTCGAGGGCCGGTGTCCTGCAGGTTTTATATCTCACCCTGGGTCAACACACCTGAATGAAATGATTAGTTCATTACCAGGCCTCTGGAGAACTTCAGGGCATGTTGAGGAGCTAATTTAGCCATTTAAATCAGCTGTGTTGGTCCAAGGACACATCTAAAACCTGCAGGGACACTGGCCCTCGAGGCCTGGAGTTGCCCACCCCTGCTCTAGTCAGACATAGCATGTTGTCTTTAATTGGGACAGATGATATGCTGCTTCTGCTAAATGTTATGCAAATGTAACCCTGGTAAGATTTACAGCAATCAGAAGTACAGGGTTCTTTGAATGCATCGTAGTACTTGTTTGATAGTTTAATTTCCGGGCTTACCCTGAAGGCATCATCTGCAGCTCGGTGGGCGTGAAGGTGTGGTGTAGAGGAAAAAGGACGGCAAGGAAAAACTCCATGCTGCCACGAAGCACGGTTTTCCAGTTAAAAGGAAAAAGAGGTTCAATTAACATTTGTGAGAGAGCTGTCGTTAGCGGTGAACCACAGACGGGTACCTACCTCAAAGGAGTCGGAGTGTTTCTTTGAACTTTTTGAACTATTCTGGTGAGTTAGCCTAGCTCACTTAGCACCGCTATTGCAGTTCAATGCACTGAAAAAAATAACTAACCAGTCAGAATAGTAGTAAATGTGTTTAATGATGTTTAAGATGTGTTTTCATAGTATTGCAATGTTGTGACAGTTTTGTTTATTATGAGTGTTTAGCGTTTTTACTTTCTTGGGCCTGCTAGTTCAGCCACGGCCAGCTAAGTGGTTATGCGCAGTTCACGTGCAATAGCTGTGCTGTTACTGTAACTGCGGGTGATGTAATGCCAGTGTATTTACTTTTAATGTGTCACAAGATGCAAATTTATTTTAATATTTAAAAAGAACCAAGGACATTAGGAACAAGGACATTTAAGGAATGTGGACATCTAACGTTCTGCGTATTTGTGTGCAGACAGTTTTGTTTTGTTTTTTTTGAGGTACAGTTCCATGTGTGCCAAGTGAGGAGCTGGTATCGTGGGTCTAAGACACTGTTGCTGCTGTGGAGGCCTTCTCTGTGTCAGGACGCCGACACGTTGATGCCTGCCGTACCAGGAGGGCGGTAGGGAAAAAAACAAAAGGAAGCCCACCTGAGAGATACCTTATCATTTTCTTTGCTACTTTTTCTCCGCCTGAGCTTCAGGTCGTTTTCAGTTCTTAACCCAGGACAGTGGGTAACTGAATAAACTGACACCATAAGGAACTGGACACTCACATGCTATTTTCTTTTCTTTTTCCTTTTCTTTGGAGTGTTGAAATATTGTGTTTCTTGTCTTACATCTATTTTGATTGTTTCAATTATTTTTGTGATGCATTTGAGATGGTTACTGCATTTGAAGGTATCCCTACATTGAGGATGAGCAAAGGGAACTGATCCAAAGAAAAAATATATAAAGCAAACTTTGTTTCACAAACCTGTGGTCGTGCGTGTTATGTGGGTTGGAAGTCTTATTACTCTTACAGAGTTGCTACCGCCAATCTCCTTCCCAAACCTAGATTCGAATATTGTAGACAATGCACTTGGGCAAGCAGTATAGATCATCTCTTATAGATAGAGGGACACACGTCCAGGTTACACAGACATAAGTGTTGTGTTGAGGTGTGTTCGAAACACCTGAGATTGCTGTTAAACTGTGTGTATACAAATCACTGCCACATCAAGCCTTTTTGTGAAAACCGTCATTTTCTTATCATCTAAAATACCAGTTTAGTGCTGTTTTATGTTTAACCTCCTAGGACCTGCCGTCCACATATGTGGACATCACATTTTGGGTTATTTAGACAAAAATACTCAATTTTGCTCTACAAGGGCCTGATATCCACTTACGAGGACATTATACTGCTACTGTTCTATCAAAATGTTAAATGAATTTCCTCATTTGTGGCTCTTATTTTTCTTAAAAACAAAAATAAGGTAAAAAAAAAAAATCTGGTAATTCTTTGTTTTTACATTCATTCATTCATATGCCCAAATATCAAAGAGAAATTAAAAATGCATGAAATGGAAGAGTTCGGGTCTTAGGAGGTTAAAGATTTGAAAGTCCACTCAGCAAGCTCCAGATTGTACAAAATGCAGCTGCTACACTTTCAGTGAAAAGCAAGGAAAAGGAGCCAATTATGCAACTTTTAGTATCACTGCACTGCCAACAAAAGAATTTATTGATTACTTTTTAGGCCCTTCATGACCAAACCCCAGACTACATTTCAGAGTTGCTCTGCAACTGTCAAGCTAGGTGCAGCCTGATGTCCTCAGGCAAGAACTTGCTCACTGTTCCTGGGTCTAAATTAAAGGCGAGACTGGACCGGTTCTTTGCAGTCAGGGTACTGAAGCTCTGGAATAAGCTGCCTGGGGAGCACTGAATCAGCAAATCACAATTCTCCATTTAAACCACTTGTTAAAATTCAGTTTAGTTGTTTGACAAAGTCCTGGTGCAGTGTTATAATAGTTAAAAAAATTACCCAAAGAATACCAAAGAATAAAATACTGAAGCCTAAAAGCAAACCAGAGACTAAGAGTTTGGTCTCCAAAGTTCACTTTTAGTCCTGTTTTAACCAACGAGAATTAGCAAAGTCCACCAATAAAATTAATAAAAAAAGTGTATTTTCAACAAAACAAACTGCTCGAGTCAATACTGCTATGAATAAAGCACATAAAAACATTAATTATTAAGTACAGAACACATTAATACAAAGTGAGCATGGGTCAAGAAATGGGAAGAGCTTAAATTTTGTCACATTAACAGACTGCAAAATAATAACACAAAACAGTTAAAAAGATGAATACATGTAAAAGTAAAGACATTTGTTTAAAATGCAGTTTTTAAACCAGTATATGGATGACTGTCTCCTACCTGACCCCCTCAAACTGTACGATAACTAACCTATCGTATCTAATGAAGCCATGCAAAACTTTACTTTTCTGCTGTGAAAACAGGCCAGATTTCAGCCTCTTTCCCTCATGTACATCGGTGTGAGAGTATTTTTTTGAGATTTTTAAATCCATTTAAAAAAGATTTATTGAAGGAAAACTGGGGTGAAGTATATCAGGAACAGGACGTTAATAGTGCTTATAATAAATTCCTCAGAATATTTACATTACTGTACAATACCAACTGTCCAATAAAGCAATATAGTAGGAAACAGAAATATATGGACTGTCCATGGATAACAAAAGGTCTGCAAAATGCATGTACAAAGAAAAATGCTTTATACAGAGAGTTCTTAAGAACGAGAACTAAAGATGCCGAAATCAGATACAAAAGATATAAAAATAGGTTAACTAATATACTTAGATTTAGTAAAAAGGAATACTATAAGAAGCAATTGGATATAAATAGAAATAATAATAAAAGATTATGGGAAATCTTGAACAGTGTTATAAAATGTGGGACTGGACAAAAGAACTATCCCAAGTATTTCATTTGTAATGACCATGAAGAATACAATATGGATGTTGTGGCAAATAGTCTCAATGAATTCTTTGTAACTGCTGGACCAAATTTAGCAAGAACAATCACTGATCCTGGGAAAGCACAGGAAAAACCCGATACACTGATTGACAGAAATCCATATTCTATGTTTCTCACAGCCGTTGATGAAAATGAAGTTCTTGAAATTGTCAAAAAATGTAAAAATCACAAATCTTTGGATTGTAATGATATTGATATGATAGTGGTTAAAAGAGTCATTGAGGCTATTATAAAACCATTCACATACATCTGTAATTTATCATTTCAAACTGGTCGATTTCCAGACAGAATGAAAATAGCAAAAGTTATACCTCTATACAAATCTGGGAACAAACACCATTTCACAAACTACAGGCCTGTCTCTTTACTACCTCAATTCTCAAAAGTTCTTGAAAAACTGTTTAAAAACAGACTGGAAAAATTTATAGATAAACATAAACTACTCACTGAAAGTCAGTACGGATTCAGATCAAACAGATCAACATCATCGGCACTATTAGATTCAATAGAATACATCACAAATTCCATAGACAAAAAGCAATATGTGGCTGGGTTATTCATAGACTTGACAAAGGCATTTGACACTATAGATCATGATATATTAATAAGAAAACTGGAACGTTATGGTGTCAGAGGGGTAGTTTTAGATTGGGTCCGGAGTTATTTAAGTGACAGAAAGCAGTTTGTGAAAATAAATGGTGGTTGCTCCTTATGTATGGACATTGCTTGTGGTGTACCCCAAGGGTCAGTTTTGGGTCCAAAATTCTTCAACTTGTACATTAACGACATCTGTAAAGTGTCCAAAGTATTAAAAATGGTTCTCTTTGCTGACGATACAAACATTTTTTGCTCTGGTGATGATCTGCAGAATTTATTGGAGGATATGACTAATGAAATAAGTAAAGTGAAGTTCTGGCTTGATAAAAACAAATTATCATTAAATTTGAATAAATCTAAACTGATGTTATTTGGAAATAGTAGTTTAAATACAAATGCAAAGATTCAAATAAATGGTGTTGATATTGAAAGAGTCAGTGAAAATAAATTTCTGGGGGTAATAATAGATGAAAAACTTAACTGGAGAGCTCACGTAAGATATATTCATTCCAAAGTATCACGAAGCATTGCAGTACTAAACAAGGCAAAACAGGTATTCGACAGAACATCACTTCATATTCTCTACTGTTCACTGGTTTCACCATACTTAAGCTATTGTGCAGAGGTCTGGGGCAATAACTATAAAACCACATTACATTCACTTTTTACTCTTCAAAAAAAAGCAATTCGAATCATCCACAATGCAGGTTATAGGGAACATACAAACTCACTATTTTTGCAGTCTGAAATATTGAAAATTGACGATATAGTGAAATTCCAAACAGCACAAATTCTATTCAAAGCAAAAAATAAAGAACTGCCAGGTAATATTCAGAGTATGTTTTTTTTGAAAGAAGGAAGTTATAATTTAAGGGGTTTTTGTAACTTCAAAACAATGAAGGTACGTACTACAAGAAAAGGCTTTTGTGTTTCTGTTCATGGAGTGAAACTATGGAACAAACTGAATATGGAATTAAAGCAATGTCCAAACATAAAACTGTTCAAAAAGAGTTATAAAAATATGATCTTCTCGATCTATAAAGAAAAGGAAAATATTTAAATTAAGTGAATGTCTCTATTTAAAAACAAACAAACAAACAAAAAATTCATGATGTGATATTATAGTATATAGTATATCAGAAATCTGTTCACTATTTTTATTACAAATTATATCAGTAAGGAAGCTGACTAAATATTCACTGATAATTTATGGCAAAGGGGTGGGATTAAATAAGTGTATACTTCTTCCCACTCCCTTTCAACATGTAAATTAATCAGAATGTTTTTTTGTATGTAATTTGTATAGTATTTTTTTTCTCTCTTATTTCTTTTCTAAATGTACTTGTATATTGTTCACATGTTGAAATAAATTACCAATCAATCAATCAATCAATCAATTTTTTGAGCAGTATGTTTTAACTCTCAAAAATTAATAAGTTATGGTGATAGTACAGGAAAAATTCAGGGATGAAAAACTTTATTCAAAACTGCAGCTGCACCAGATTTACATCCATTTCATCACAAAGTCAAAATCTTTTTTTTTTTAAATCCAGCATATTTAATGAACAGAGTCCATCCTGCAGCAACATGTGTCTGTGAGCCTTAAGAGGGACTGTGATCAAATCCTATGTGTGGAATCTGTAGATGTGAAAAGTCTCCCTCAACCTGACAGTCATGATAAATGATTTCTCTTATGGCTGAAACACCGTATTCATTCATGTGTTTGAAAGATACTACTGAAAGATGCAAATACACCTGTATTCTCCTTTTATTTGCTATTTTACATACTTTCATGTCAAGTACATTGAGTTTGTGTTAAATGAAAAAGGTTGTATACAATTGCCTATGCACAGGTACAAAGACACACAACAGTCCGCAATATATCAAGAGACCCTTGACAGTATCTCTGATACTTTCGAGTATTTCACTGGCATTGTACCAGTCTAAGGTAGTCTTGGCATTGCAGCTATGATATCACTATTAAAGCTGAAGCAGCTAATAGGTTTTAGTTGAGTGAGAGTGTGTGTGTGTGTGTGTGTGTGTGTGTGTGTGTGTGTGTGTGTGTGTGTGGGTGGCTAGAACTATCTGGTCCTAAAGGATGAACAATATTTCAAAAAAGTGTAGAATGACATAATTAGGATGAAGCTAGGAAGAAAAGTAAAATGTTGACCTTTTTTGTGAACCTGAGGGCTAAGTGTGTTCCTTCACTTCCTTTCTAAATGCTTTCCTTTTCACTTGGGAGGTAAAATGAGGAAAAATAAGTCCTGAGAGGAGCGATTGTCTGTGGCCTCGCTATCCAATCTCCAGTACCGTCACAAGCAATCTGCCGCCATTTTAAACCTGTAAGACCTCAAACTTTTCTCCTTTTAATCCTCCTGAGAAACTGACCAGAGAGGGGAGGAATGCACCTGATCAAACTACCTCCAAACCCCCTGAAGTAGAATAAAGGGAGCTCTGTTTTCAAGGGGAATTCACAGGTAACCGAAGCCTCCGCCCCCTCCGCGGCTGCCCAGACACTTTCCCCCACGCTGGTTCACTTCTCCCACTTGAAGCAGCACCTTGTCCCAAACTGAACGACCGCGATGTAATTAGCCTCAGGAACACAAAGACTTCAACGGCCCCTTTTCGGCACTGCACAAAGGGGACAGTCGTCTCGGTGGCTCATTAGGAGACAGAAGATAAGATAACAAGGTCTAGAATGTCCTCTGACCCGCCATCCACCTGTCGAAAGGTGAGCTGGACGCAACTCCAATTCCCTCCCCGACTTCTCTACATTACCTGCTCAAAGCAGAGGTCGCAATCCCTCCCACAGGACCGGCTAATGGATGTAACGAGAGGGGCGGGTGGGTGTTCGGCGAAGTGTCAGGTTTCTGAGGTGAAGAAGTAGAGGAGGCTGGCGACCCCGGGAGTCATGCAAAGTATGAAGGACGGAAAGAGGAAATAAAAGGGGAATAAACAAGCTCAGGATGAAAGAGGAGATGAGACGGGTAATTGGAAGGTGATGGATATAAACTTTCAACTTCCTTTGGAAATACATATGAAAGCCGATCCAGGTTCTGACATTCTGAATACGATTCCACTTTTAACTTTGTGGTGGGTGGTAATCCCGTGGGAGTGAGTGCTGAGTTCCATTTACATCCTAAAAATCCCAGTTTTCACACCCGCAAACAGCCAATCGTTTGCTGAATGAGCATATAAATGTGATGTCATACAGTGGTTATATTTCAATATGTATGGCAAAGTAAGAAGTGCTGTTGGATCAGACTCGTCTCTCACGGACAGACTTGACCCCCCTTGTGTATTCCAGCACTCGAGTACTCCTCTGCTCCTGTTATGTCTACATAACGTTTATATTTCAATAATAATGTGTGTAATAATGTGTATGTGTTAGTCCCCGTAGGGAAATTACTCCTCTGCATTTAACCCATTCACCCAGTGAAGCAGTGGGCAGCCACCAATGCAGCGCCCGGGGTGCAGTGTGTAGGGACGGTACCTTGCTCAGGGGTACATCAGGGTAGCTTTTCAGTGGAGTCGAACCCCTTACCTTCCGATCATGGGGCAATCCCTCTACCTACTGAGCTAAACCTGCCCCTTCCACTTCAATGCTGGAGTATTTGCTTCAAATTGATTTGCTGCAAATGTAAGCAGAGAAGAATGCATTTTCATTCACTTTCTCCTTTCCATCTAACTGGATGCTTTGGTCCAGTGTAAGGACAGTCTGAGTTGTTGGATATTCCCCAAAAACCCACAGGGTTCATGTGATTTGGTCCAGGACCACCATCAGGAGCTGTTTGGCTCGGAGGACTATGCACACAGCTACGAAGCCTTTATCTGGAAGTCAAATTTGGATTGTAAGGAGTATGATGTGCCTGAAATCAGTGTCATTGTGTTTAACCTGCTCTCGGCTTTGTGTGTCCTTCCCCTTCAAAGGCCTCGCAAATAGCGTCATTCCAACCTGTGGCCACGATATTCTCCAGGGCATAGAAAGAATTACAAAGCCAATAGTTTAATGCAAAAATGGTTTATTAATTAAATTCAATGAACAACAGAAAGCTCTGAGTGTAATAAAGGTTAACAGGCCTTAAGTATGACTGACACCTACATGGCAGGAACCTTCAACGAGGTAAAACGCATGAAAAGACAAATTACCCTCAGAGACCCGTCGCTTTTACTGTTTTTCAAACCTTTTCCAAACGACTGAATTTGAAAGTTAAATCAAAAGTGAGTGCAGTTAACTTTTTGTTTCCTTAAATGACCCTCTCTCAACAACACTGGCACTTTAGACCACCGTAATGAATGCTAATGTATGTAAACACAATCAATTTATTCCATCAGCATTAAAAAAAAAAGTTTTGGGTGGCTTTTACCCTCCACTGCGTCTGTGACACAGGAACCCGCTGATGGCTCTGTAGTTAAAATATGGAGTTTAATCCGTCTCCAAAACGCCGTCCAGGTCGACGAGCTCATTTAAAACGTCTTGACAGTGACAGGAGTGACAGCTGATCTTCCGAAGAAATGGAGCGGCTCGTCAGATAGACTGTCAGAAGACTCCAGCGGCCACAACTCCGAAACCCCTCTGTCTCTGGCTGCAGGCTGTGGAGCTCCAAGTGCTGGAATTGATGATGAAATGAGTTTTTGACTATGGAGTGAGTCCTTTTTAAACCTAATTCCTCCTGGTCTTGCCCCAGAAATACAGATCTGACATGATGTAGAGAAAAAAAAAATCAAGGGCAATCCAATCAACTTTCTGTCAGAGAAGAAGAGGGGCGGGGCCGTGGCACAGAAGGGTATTTGAGGATTTGAGTATCGTGTGGTTTGCCCTTCATCTTCTGCTTTCTGTTTCATTTGTTAATTGGCTTCCACGTACGTGTTGCAGTGTTAGCTTGACGCTGGCTGAGCATCTCTGATCGAGCCAGCAGGCGGCTCACGATGTGTTGACCACAGAGTGTTTGAGCTCTGGCAGAAGCAGTTTCATATCACACTGTTCACTTCAGTAAGAGACAGCTTCCGTTTCTTGAACACCCAACAAACGGAGAGTCTTTTGGGAATGAAATAGTCAAGGTTGAAAATGACAGAGCTTGTCTCACAATACCGGTGTACGAGTGTTGTGTAAATGTGTGTTTTCTACCTTCCAACTACATTTCTGGCTTCTTGTGAAAATAAACTGTGCGACATCTGTAATTCATGAGTGTCTGTCTTGGATTTGGCTGAACTTTACAGAGCAGTTTGATGTGTGACACAAGTTTAAAGGATACAAACCCTGTTACAAACTCAAAATTGAAGGAATCTGAAGAACCAGCCTCTTTAACCTACCCAATCTCGAGGAAGCAAATTATGTCTGCAGTTGTTGTGAAATATACAATCAATTTATTCTGTGTCCACTCTGTTTATTGCAGCAGCAGTTTCTTGTTGTTCCAAGAGAAAATTAAGTAATTTGTTCAAACCGAGTGTTAAGTGCCTGTTTAAACTGTTTTTGGCCATGTTGTTGACATGATATTGACCAGCAGCTCCCAGAGCTATTACATGGACGGCCATCAAATATGGTCACAGCTCCCTTAGGATATATCAGAATATTTATCTAGTTTTATCTAGCATCACAACCAGAATAAACTTTGAATACCGAGTTTAGTTCTACTGCTTATGTAAACATGCTTTTCACAGCATTCTCAGATCATCACTCAGGCTCTGAATGGCAGCTACGCAATCTTCAAATACTAAGAGAAAAAATAAAACTGGAACGAGAAAGAAGAGAAAAAGAAAAACATTTTTCTGAAATACTGCCTTTAAATCGATGTTTTGAAAAACAAGATATAATCTAAATGAAAAACAATTTAGTAAAAATTGTAAGCAGCTAAAAAATTCAATTAAATGCCCCAGCTGCTTACACGGAAACAATCAATTGTATTTATTTAGAGGTTTTCTGAAATTTTGTGTGTAAACATGCAAATTAGGTAATATCTTATTAAACGTGCTCTCATTTGCACAAATAAATATTGCCAAAGAAAAATAAGCATCTAAATGTGTATTTTGGATATTTTCTTTCTTAGTCTGAATGAGAACATGTTATGGAAGCAAATAAGCCAAAAAGAAAAGGAAACAGCTAAAAGTACAGTTCAGTTTTATTGGTATAGCATCGTTTCAAGGCACAGTCATCTCAAAGTGCTTCATATTTTAGGGTAAAAACAGCAATATAGCAATAGAGAGAAAACTCCATATGGCTCACAATGAGCAATATTTTCTAACAGTGGGGAAGAAGAACTCCCTTCTTCGGTGGGTCACATTGGGGTGGGGTAGGAGAAGTGCTCAGTGTATGGGAGTAGGGTGCATAGGTTCACCTGATCAGCCCTTAATATAAGCTGTAGGTACCTGCAGCATCTCTCTTTAATATGTCAACATGCAAGCCGTGTGCAGTCAATCACAATAAGCTAATATATGTATTTATACACTACATATTTTAATTGTATTATAAATATATATTTAGTTGGAGTGATAGGTATTTTGCTATAAACAAGATGTTTTATGTTGTCATCGGTAATGATGTCAGATTTAACAGACAAGCTCACAGTCAACATCCCTACAAGAGGAAAAAAAAAATGCACACTTCAGTGATGTTATATTTTTTCCTACTTCCTTCAGGTTTAGCACTTGTAGCAATATTCAGATCCAGACTAGAGTTTCACAGCTGCACCATTCAATCAATTCTAGACGTATTCTACATGTCTCAGGGATCACTTCCGACCACAAAATTCAGTTTGACAGATCTGATATGGTTCAGAAAATTTGAGATCTCCACTAGACCTTAAAGCTTTGTCGATTTGCAGAAAGCTTTGCTGCACAGTGAATTACTAGCAGGTCATAGAGGTTTCTCTTAGCTTTAAGAAACTACAGAAAGTACAAGTAAAGTAACACGTTGTAGACTGTGTGTAATAGAAAGAAAATGTGCTCTCAATGAGAAATATGACCACTGATACATGAACACTTCAGTCAGTCAGTGCTTGCAGTTATTGTGTTGGATGCTCAAGAGAACGGCAGGTGTTCTTTGCATCTGGGTCAGGCATCAACATTCATTTTTTCAACATTTTGCCTGCGTGCGTGCGTCAGCCTTCCTTTTTAACCTAAGCTCCAAAGACCTGAGCAGCCTGTCTGGAGAGAAAGGGGGAAAAAAAAAAAAAAAAAAAGGAGTTCACTTATGTTTAATCCATGTTAAGCCAAACTAATACTACACTGGAATATGTTCTGAAGAAGCCACTGCAATAAGGCCAAGGTTTTTGTGTTATTCTGATCAGAAATTCAGCTGCTTGATACTTTAACGCTTTTCAAACAAAAGTAAACACGGCAGAGATATAATTTTTGTTTTGTCTGCTTATGTTTTCTGTTCCTAAAACACAGAATTAATGTCATTTTAGTTATTCCTCAATTTGAAATAAAAACTTTATTACAAATATCTTGACGTGAAAATCGAACACTCAGTTTTATGAGATGTTGTCAAGGTTGCAGTGGACCCAAACGCAGATGAACAAAATGTGGGAACGGAACTGGACTATAACAAGAGGCGTGCCTTTTATTGAGGCGGAAAAGCAGAACATGAACCACGCACAAACACACACACAAAAAAAACCCCAGATGAATGAGAAACTAATCACAAAAATCTAAACTGGGAAAACTAAATACACAGAAATCAGGAACACTATGAAATACATGAATACCTGAGACATGGGAGGCTAGCGGCGAATGACAAGCAGACAATCCAGCAACAAAGGGTTTAAATACACCGCGGAATTATGAGAGAATGAGACACAGGAGGAGAGCACAGCTGTGAGTAATCACACACACTGGGAGGAAGCAAAACTGAAAACACTAACATTGGACATGAGACCGTCAAAGTAAAACAGGAAACACGAGACGCGCACAGAGACACGGACTTGACACTGAAACGGGGAGAAGCACAGACGTGAAAACATAACTTCAAGTGATACAAGAAACACCGGGAAGGCACGGAGACAGGAACCTAAAGACCAGGAACTATGAATAAGATAAGCAGAAAACAATAATGAGAATCAAAACCACCACAAAACATTGTTTACCACCCGCTAAATCCAGTGTATTTAACTGTAAAAGTAACAAGTGGTTTAGTAAAAGAAAAAAAATCAGATTTATTTGGTTGTTTAATTCCTGCTCTTTGCATATAATCTACCCTCTTCTTTCTACCCCTCCTTCTCTATCCACTTTGCATTAAATCCACCATTAGATGCGCTTGGTACCACCAGAGATTGTAGGCAATAAAACACATTGTTAAAGTGACATGTAATTACCCAGCCTGTCTTTTGACTAATTAAGTCAGTGCTGCCTATTATGTGGAAATGTATAAGGAAGTCAGGTGATCAATAACAGTGAAAGAGAAAGACAAGCTAATTTCTCAATGCTCGGATCGCTGATTCCTGCAATATCCCGGCTACCATGTTTATTATAGTTTCAGGCGGCCACCGTTCGGTCCACTTTGACTTCATCGAGCACGTTGGCGCTACGCTGTACGGTTCAGAGATGAGCTTACAGGCTAGAGAGTGATGTTCTGCTGCAATAAAACAAGATCCTTTTAATTTCATGCTGCTATAAACTGCCAGTCAAGATGATCAGAGCAGGGTTAGCTCAATGTACAGTGTTATCCAATATACAGTATTTCATGGTTTCATGGCTGACACAGGTGGATTTAGAGCAGGGCAATGGCTTTAGATATTAACAGAAGCATATTCAAAATTGATCGATGGACATGTCTGAGCAGAGGCAAAATGGAGCAACAGATTAAGAGCTTGGATTTTACTCAGGAGTGGAAAGGACCCATTAGTCGTTCTTGCCTCTGGTTAGGATGCCTCCTGGACAACTTTCCTTTTTAGGTTTTCCATGCATACCCAGCTGGGAGGAGACCACGGAGCTGCCTCAAAACCCACCGGAGAGAATATATGTATCTCATCTGGCGTCAGAACACCATCAGATAAACAGAAGAGGATGGATGGATGGACGATGGACCTCACTGAAGTCACCAAGGGTTTTTCAATTTCTTTACTTTTTTACCAGAGACATACAACCAGTGTCACATTTCCAATGAAAACATGATGAACAAATATAATGAGTCAAATACCCTTAGGGTCCACTTTGCTAGGGACATCTATTTAAGTGCCAGTACATATAAATAAATGATGATCCAACCATATGGCAGGAACTCATTTAAATGAGGCATTTAAATATGTAGCCAAGACAATCTGTTGATGGTTAACTCAAGTATCAGAATAGGGAAGAAAGATGGTTTATGTGACTTTAACAATGACACACTTGTTGGTGTCAGATAGCCTAGTCTGAGTACTTTGAAAACTGTTGGTCTGCCTGGACGTTCCCACTCAACCATCTCAAGGTTTATGGACAAAATGGACAATGAGCAGCAGTTCTCTGGGTGAACGTGCCTTGTTGATGAGAGAGGTCAGAGGGGAATGGCCAGACTGCTTTGAGCTGTAGTGATGTGTCGGTCGCGAACGAAACGCCTCTTAGAGCCGACTCTTTGAAGTGAACGACGTGAGCCGGCTCCTTATCACGAGCCGTGGGTTTGTTTGTTTTTTTTTTCTTCTTTCTCTCACCCTCTTTCTCGCACTTTTTTTCCGCTTCACTCTGCACGCGAGCCTTGTGCTTTGCACTGGAAAGAGGGGGGAGGGGCGGTAGTTATACTCGCAGTAGCACAGGAACAGAGCAGGAGGGAGAGAGAGAGAAAGAGCCAGGGACAACAATGTCACATTAGAAAGGTATAGTAATCATCCACAACTATTTTCAGTTGCAGATGATAAAGGATTTATTCATGCAGGCCCATATGACAGAGAATATGCATCTTCTTTTTGTTTTCATATTTATATTTAATTGTGTTGTGGTTTGCAGTGTTTTGTGTTGTTTGACTTTAAATTTTTTTAAAAGGTAAAAACTGAAAATTTAAATAGTTAAAAGTTGAAATGTAAAAAGTTGGTTTTTGTATTATATGATTTATTTATTACATTTTATGTGGAGTGAATAAATAAAAGTATATTTACGGTGGCCCCTAGAGACAAAGCACGTACAAACTTCAAAACACGTACAAAACACAACAGAAGTGCTCCAGGATGCTAGGGGCAGTGTTGAGCTTTTGTTACTTAGTGGCTACACAAGCCAGGAATTACCAACGACCGGATTTGGTGTGTGGTAGTAACAGGTAAATGAACATTTTTTTTAAATTATTTGAATATATATGAGTGCCTGTGTATAAATACACAAACAATACACATATGCTTTCAATTGTGTAATTTAAGTGATCTAGGTAGCTCTGTTTTGGAAGTTCAGTTCATGCTAGAAATGTGTTTTGGAGTTTGTACATGCTTTGTCTCTAGGGGCCACCATATATATATGTATATATAAACATATATAAATAAAACCACAGGTTTTTTTACATTAGTAATTCCTTTTGTGCATAATTGTATATTGTTGTTAATAATAAATTAATTAAAGCAACAAAACAACCTGAAGAGCCGGTTGGGAGCTGAAAGAGCCGGCTCTTTTTAGTGAGCCGAACCGAAAGAGCCGGTTCTCTAAAACGAGCCAGAAATCCCATCGCTATTGCGCTGACAGGAAGGTAATAGTAACTCAAATGACCACTCATTACAATGAAGGTCTGCAGAGCAGCATCTCTGAATGCACATACAACGAACTTTGAAGCAGATGGGCTCTAGCGCCACTCCTGTCTGCTCAGAACAGGTAACTGAGACTATGAATTATACAGCCTCCCCAAATAAAGTCAATGGGACACTGTAACAATTAAACACTGGAAAGACTCATCTCATTGGAATTCCATTAACCTCTTCATATCTAACAAATCAAATGCATTTCACTTAGAGGTTGGTTAGATGGCATTTTAGCAACCTGTATGTAACAAACATAGTGTCTGGAACTAGACGCTGTTACCTTTCATATCATCTCTCTTACACACATTTGGGTAGATATAAAACGAATGCTACCATTAAGTTGCTGGATGTTAAGAGGTTAAACGGTTGCCTTAACAGGGACACTTTTTTTAATACTGCACACCTGCTGCTTCAGTGATTGTATGTAAAACACAAACAGGCTCATCAGGACATACTGATTTGCACGTGAGCAAACCTGCAACATCCAAAGAAGACAAACATCAATAACAAAGACTGTTTTGACTGCATTTCTTTTCTTTGGTGGCAGAAAGATTTCTTGTAGCCTGATGACTTGTTAGTAGATTTATATTTTGTGACGGGCTGGGTCTGTGACCCAGCATTTTGAGTTATTTTGTATTTTTGATTTCTGATATTATATTGGAAATATGCTAAGTTCTTGGGTTGTTATTATTAGTTAGGATTTAGCTGAGTTTTAGTCTAGTTTATGTTTCTCCTATGTCTCCTAGTTTATGAGTCTTTTTCTGTTTGTCATAGATGAGGTGTTATCTCCTCATCTATGTAGTTTCCCTTATTGTCTCTCCCCTCTGTGTCCCTCTCTCACTCCCTCTCTCTGTCTCTTCTCCCAGTTTTCTCCATGGTTCCTTTTTTATTGTGAAGGTCTTGCTTCCATGTTCAGTTTTGCTTCCCCTGTGGCGTCATGTTCATTTGTGTCAGCTAACCGTTTCCCCAGGTGTTTCCACTTCCCTCATTACACTTCTGTGTACTGAAGTCCTCTGTCTCCCTCTGTTCAATGTTGGGCTGTCTGTTTGTCTGGTGTCATGTATGTCAAGTCTCAGGATTATTTTAAAGCTTCGGTTCATCTTCATGTCTCTCGTCATAGTTTTCATGTTAGCGTTAGCTTATCCCAGTTTAGGTTTTAGTTTAGTTCTATTCTCAGTTTGACTTTGGCTTTGTTTTGTGTTTATGATATCAGCCACAATAAATACTAGCTTTTTGTTGTACTTTGTTTTTCTCTCGTGTCTGCATTTTGATCCCCACCTCAAACACACTGGCCCACCCAGCCGTGACATATTTTTAAATTCATTTTCCAAATCTTCCGAATATTTAATGATTAAAGTTTTAAAATGCATGAAGTGGAGGACACTGTGCGCTAGCCTTTAGACATGCCCGTAAACCAAATGCACTGGGGCTGTTTAAAATAAAACCAGCGGTGAATGCAAAAGCTGAAAAGGTCACTCGTCTTCACATTTAAGCCTATTGAAGAGGTGAATTGATAACGGACATTTTACCTGGGTTCATTGCCTTGGTTTAGTTTGTTCCCTTTTCCACTGTTTGCTTTTTGTGACTTTTCAGTTTGATGATAAACTACTATCATGCTACATGGGCTAAATCAATTATCGTTTCTTTGGTATCTTGTTTTTCTATTACATCAAAGCCTTGATTATACTTGTGGACACAGACACACACAGCTGGAAACATCATTTGAAGTGTGGCACCTGGTGCACACAAAAAACAAGTTGATGACAAAAATTTCAACATTCAGACCCAAGTGGACCCGACAGATGGGGAAAGTATAATCGAGGTTTAAGAACAGCCTTTTTATTTCAGTCACCTTATATGTGACACTACCTAAATTAATTTATCTGTCTTTGAAGAAGTCTGCATCTCTTCTCTGAGTTCCTTTGGTTTTATGCAGTTAATGATGCACATAGATGAACCTGTTCATAAAAGATTAAACATCTGCTAAACACTCGACCAGGTTTACAAGAAATCAATCCCAATCCACACAGTGTATCAACCGAAGGCTAAAGACTGAAAAATATCACTTTAACTGGCTGACTGGTCAGGTCAGCCAGTTAAAGTTAGGTATGTTTGAGTGTGTTTAATGGGGTGTTTTCTCTTTTGCAGCCGCGATGGGGATTTGGGGCATAATGAACTGGGGCATATGTTTTAGAAGTTTTCTGACATGTTTTGAGAGATATTTGTAGACAGTAAATTTAAAATAACAAAAAACTGGAAATATAGAAAAGAACAGCTGTTCTTGGTTTGCGTCATTGCTTTGCGGTTTGGGGTCTGTTTTTTCATCTTAGTCCAGGATTCTTTGTCCGGCTTTTCACGCACCACGTCACATCCTTCCTTTGAGGTGAAAACAAGTCTTAGACTGAAATGACAAAGTTGACTTGTTAGAGCCATTTGCTTCACAGATAAATTCATAACTGTGTGGTGGAAACATGGTCACTGGCCCAAATGGGCCAGCAGCTCGGCAACATATTTCTTTTTACCAGGCCTGGGCTCATTGAGGCTTCGGCTGTGTCAAGCCCTGCATTTAAACATGCACGAGCCAGCTCTCTCAGCATGTTGTGGTTGCACATTCATCTGTAATTTGTTATCTGTTCACCGAGGGGAACCAAGCTCATTACGTAGAAATGGGATAAAATTAGGATACATTTTCCTGATTAAAACTGCATATTGGGGTCATTCTCAGTCAGAAATTCGTATTTTTCCACATTTTTTAGTTTAACAGAGTATTGTTACCAGCTGTCAGACAAATTGAGTTCAACCAGGAAAAATGCAATAAACAGGCAAAAATAGAGATTCTGTGTTCTAACAAAGAGACTGTTTGGAGTGACTTCAGTGACGGTGTCAGCGTGCACCTACGTGGAGACCTCAGACGGCGTTTTTCTTTCTTTTCGTCTGATCGTTAAAGTTGAGTCTCGTTTTAGCAAAAACAGACTAAATTGTTTTTAATACAGTGCATGAAATAATTCAAGAGGGAAAACATATCAACATTATCAGACATGACCTGATAGCATAAAAAGTTTTTATCTTTGTGCGTACAGAACATCTTGTACCTTCAGTCCACAGCTGACGGCAGAGAAAGAGGAACATTGTCTGCTTGATCATGATCTTCTCAGCTTCTCTTTCCACCTGTTGAACAGCAGCACACTCCAAACTGCAGTGATTTTTTCTGCTTTTTTTTATATCCATCAGGAGGAAAATGGAGCTTCTGTCCAAGCCGGACTGAGAGGAGATAATTCACAGGAGGAGACAGAGGAGAGAATGGGCTGAAATGAAGTGAGGAAAGGAGAAAGGAAAATTGATGGGAGGAAGGCGGCATAAACACGACGGGTACTCCTGGTCCATCTCGAATGAAAATCCAATTTCAAAAAGGGCTTGTGGAGTTTACGGTGGAAGAGAGAGAAGAAGAAGTAGAGGAGGAAGGTAGGGGGAAAAGCAAACAGAAAGGGAAGCGAAAAATTGTGTGTTGCAGATGAGCTGCAGTGAGAAGCATTGTAAATCCTGAGGGCCTGAGGAGAGACAATGATCTTCAATTACCAGCTGTTCTGTTCTCAATTTTAGACAAGAGCAAAGGGAGAAATGAAGGAAAGGAAGAAGGAGGTGTAGGAGGAAGAGGAGAGGAGGGGGAAACACAAATGGGAACAGAACGGGGTCGATTCACACCGGAGCTGTGAGGAAGGATGGAGAGATAAAGAGACTCGGCAGAGAAAGAATGTAATAATTTTATTCATTGTATCCCGTTAACAGGAATGCTCCTTCCCGGACTCGTTCTCGTCCTGAGAGCCTCGTCACAGACGCTCCATTTGCAGATTGGACGGTGTGTAAACAGCTTTCTCCTCGCCGTATTACACCCATCTGGCAGAGCAGTTTTGTCACAAACGCCCAGTTTCCCCCTACCACTTCACCCCATTTGCTCCTTTTGTGTCGTTTGCAATTCAGAACATCTTTTCCCTGGCAGATTTGTGTACACAGGACTGAACAGAGACAGTAGCGGAGTAGAGTCGAGTCGGGGGAAACAAACACGAGGCCTGATTCAACATCCTGCTTCTCTGCGCCACGCGCTGACACGGCAGTCAGGAGAGCAAACAAGAAATGTCACACTCTGTTCCCACCTTCACTATCAGATCATTTTATGAATGTAAAGTTAGACGAGAGAAGATGAAATTTTAAGAACAATCCCATTATTTGTTTTTTGATCAAATTAGCCGATACTTCCCCATTTCTTATTTCAAGTTAATTGTATGCCACATTTATCTCAGTCAAACCACTTCAGCATTAATTTTGTCTGACCTTCAGATACACAGAGAAGGCCTGTCCTGGTGTGCGCCTGGTGTATTGATAAAAATACTGCAAAGGTACACAGATGGGGATGTAAATCTATGAATGTTAAACCTAAAACTCTGAGTCTGCACTCCTGACCTCTGATCATTTTCTCGTAGCCAGACTCTAAAGAAAGCCAATAAAAAGCTAAATGTTACGTGATCATAGCCGGTGGCTTTGCATTTAAGAAACTGCAATCACTCTCCAAAATAACTATTTACCTGCATGTCTGATCAAACAGGACTGCTCAGTGGATATCAGACTGTATGCTTACCACAAATGAGGGACACACCCCGGATGGGTCACCAGTCCAAATCAGAGACACAGTCAACCGTTTACATTCACACTTAAAGCCACATTAGAATCACCAGTTAAACTAAACTAGCTGGAGATAACCTTTACAGGTGCAGGGAGAACACACAACTACCTTCATGCTGTGAGGCAACAGTGCTGTCCTCTTCCAATAATAAGGGAGCACCAAATCATGAGTAAATATTGATTAGTGGACATAAATGAACAAACACTTGACCTTCTTTATTTCCTTCTTCCCGCATTTAAAACAGGTCAACGGGAGCAATACTCTAAGGAGACACTTTAACCCTTTGACTATGGAAAAAATCCCAATGCGGTCAGTCGGCATAGCCCACGTTCATAATAAACTGTTGGAATCCTGCAGATATGTGTGTATAGAATTATATCAATAAAGTGAAGACTCAGAGTTTCGGTGGCCCTGAGAGGTCAAATGCACAAGCAACTAGAAAAATGCTGCAAAAACACACAAAACACAACAGAGCTTCAACATAAAAGAACAATAGGAAAAAAAATCGATTACGTTTCTGTGCATTTGACCTTTCTGGGCCACCATAGAAGAAGATGATGATGATGCAATTTAGCTTTAAAATAAATGCATGTGGTTGAGCTCACATTAAAAAGTGTTCTTTTTGCTGGGTTTCATCTCAGCCATAGCTGCGTTTTTATTATTTTGTGTATTTTATTTATTAAATGCAGAAATGTTGGGTAGTTATCATAAACGAACTCCTGCCTAATACATAACAAATTATCATTTTCCCCTTGAATGGATGAGAAGAAACCCACATAAACTATAGACATGGAAACGTTACTCTTGTTTCAAACTGAGTTTCAATTAAAGTTCTGGCCTAAAAACAATCTCAATCAAAGCTTCGTGCGATACGTGGCTGCGCTAGCTTTCAGCGGTAGAATAAATATTTCTGTGCGGCTTCAAAATTTCAGGAATGAGGATTACTTTCCAGCGCTGATGAGGACTCGATGCTGCCTTTTTTGTGTTTTAACGTGACGTACCTCGAGAGACTGTACAGCGACTAATCATCCACACTGTGAGCGTCGCTGCATTGAGGATGATTAGCTTCTCGGCGTAAAACATCTTGTTTGTCTCTGAGCCGTTCTGCTTTGTGTTGTTACATCAGTAGTTTGTTTTCTGCATTGCTTTTGCATTCTCCTAGTTGACTTTGCTTAGCTTATGTATTTGGTGATGGAATCGTGCTGAATGCAGGCCAGAGCCGTAGCGTTTGCCATGCTAATTGCTGGCAGATAAACAGCAACGGTGCCCTTCTACCAAAACAAGGAGGCCTTTTTTTTTTAACGGTTGAAGTGACTCCTGAGGTTCTGGCAGCTTCGCTACCTGAAAGAAGGTGCCTCTGCATCTAAACAACAACAAAAGGCAGGAGGCATGAAAGCGGCTGTTTACCCCTCTGAAAGCTCGCCGGGTCATCATTGGCCTAATTAAACCGCAGAGTATTTTTAGATTTCTGAGATCCTGACAGATTCAGTGCCTCGGTGTGTTTATCTGTGAAGGAACAAACAAAAGTGTTTTAAGATTTATTGCCAACTGTCATGTTAACTCTCCTCCTGTCCACGGTGTGAAAGCGAGTCCTGCTGGGAAGCTTTACATCAAACGGCCCCTTTAGAAACACCTTTAATTACTCTCCTTCTCTCTCTCTCTCTGAAGTCCCGGCTGCGTTTGGCTGTCGGCTCGTCTCGCTTTCCACGTCTGGATCTGATTCAAGCTCCTTACTTCTGCTTGCGCATCCTTGAGCACCTCATCCCTCTGTCTCTCAAATTCAAATGAGCTTTAACTGGCATGACTGTTAAAATTCCCTGAGTAAAGTTTATTTAAATAGAATCTTTTGTAGAGAATACATCACCCAGTGATTCATAAGTCAGTGAAACCAGAGAGTGTGAAGACCAGAGACAAAAACACGACATTAAGAAAAAGTCGTGTCCGTTTTTCAGAGACTGTTTGAACAGTTTCGCAGCTGTAAAAGATGAGGCATCTGTACGTGCTCCTCCAGCACGTGCAGGCTGAAAAACGTGATGTTACCTTAGACTTTTGATACAGGGGTGTTTTTGACTGCTAATTGACTGTACACATCAAGATAACAGCTAGTAAGGGCTTCACGTGTATTTGAGAACAAGAATTTTTCCTCCCATTGCCCATGCCACTATACTTGTTGCCATATGGCTAAAACTCTGTGATTCAGTTGTTTTGCATTGCTATTTAGCTGATAGCTCGTAGGTAGTGGATATTCCAGACACTGGTTGCTAGGTAACTCTCTAAAGGATTTATCATCTCATGATAAATCGCAGGTATCATTTACTGGCAGTGGTAATCGCTTGGCTCACAGCTGAATTTCAGAGATATTCCGTGGTCTCTGGTCCCCGCATTGCTGCTCGTCTCTTCCTGGGAGGGGACGCCTTACGATGGGCTCTTTGACTGTTGATGTCTTTAACCGCGATGAGTGCTCATTAAAAAGTCCTAGTAACTATTTCATCTCTTCAAAGATCTACACATAGCAGCTTTGTGTCTCAATTAACCCTCTCAGGCTCAAATTAAACTTTTTATTGCTAATGCACAACCAAGTCCTGCAGTGGTACTTCTGAGTAAAAAAAACTCATAAAATATGTATGTGGGGTAATCAGGTTGTTAGTTTTTAACTGTTGCAAATCGGCAACGCCTGCCTTGAGATGGTTAAGATACAATAGCATACTATCCACACTAAGACCTGTGCAGTGTGTCAATTTTGAAAGACTGCAGTGTTTAGATGAATTACAATATGTTATAAGACAGATGCCAGACATTTTATGCCTGGACACAATAAAATGAGCCTGACTGATTTAACTTGTTAAACTAAATTAACTGACTAGATTTTAAGCAAAACAACATTTAAACTATAAGATGAGAAAACACAATGTAATGTTAGGATCTGATTTTCCTGTTTGTATTTGGTTGATTTTTTAAAATTTTATTTGTTTATTTGCTTTAAGATTTAAAGTAGAACTCTATAAAAAGCATTCTGATAATTTTCCATCCTCATTTTCTACTTTTTTTTTTTTTTTAAGGTTGTCAAGCCATTTTCTTCTTGGTACCATTATCATAATCTTCAGAGCATTTGGGAATATTTTCAATTTTTTCTCATCTTGGTTAAATGTCCTCCTCATTAAACTATTTTCACATTAAGCATTTGAGAATTTCTCCCACTCGTAGATTAATGTTAGAAATCATTTGAACAAATCAGAGACGGTGCTAATTAAGTATATTATGTAGATTTATTTTTTCTCTTAGTTCCCTGAAACATGGCAGTTTTTCCTATAATTATTTTGCTCTGTTTCTTTGTCTCTCACTCTCTTGCTCTCTCTCTTTTTGTCATTTCCAGTGCTCGCTCAACCAGGTGACCCTGGGGACCCAGCTTCTTTAAATTGATTCTTTCTTTTTTATGTCAGGGCTTTAAATTGAAACCAATCCCCAAATGCTTAAAAGCTCAAACAGCAAACCGACTTCCTGCCCGTCGTGCCGCCAACCCCCTCGCCCCCCACTCCACTAAAATCTCTATCGCGAAAGAGAGAGAGAGAGAGAGAGGGGCCATGTAGGAGGAGGGATGGTAGTGTGGTGGGGTGTTTCATGGCAGCTCTCACACAATGAAGCGACAGGGTTCGTTTCGTCTTCGGAGGATTTGGTAAATCCGGAACTGTGTCGAGCAGCTTTAGACAGAAAGGAAAGGCCCGCCGGAGCAGAACCGCTGAGCATGACAACCAGCTTTATTTTATGTCATTGTATTCAAATTTACTACATCCCCAACACTTATCACCCCACCGCCATCCTTCTCAGCACACACAGGCCCACTTTGAAGATGGATCGCCGTGGAGAAAGAACACATTTTCCCCTTTTCCCAAAGTCAGATTGGCACAAATTGAAGCAGAGAAACTTTTTATGCGTGTCAGCACTGCACAATGGAGAGCACACTGTAAAAAATGGACACCTTAAGTTATCAGAGTCAAAACAGTTCCATTTAAAAAAAAAAAAAAAAAAGCTTTAGACATACTCGTCACAGTTCTGAAACAATTGCATGAACCACTGATTTCAAAGTTTCGCATTTGCAAAGGTATGTAAAAATAAAATCTAAACAAAGTAAATGTGCATGAATGCATGCACACTGTTCACTGATATTTCTGCGTATTAAAAAATAATAATGTAGACAAACAACAGTTTTTGAATACTGTATTTGAACAATGTTGAAATGAAAGAACAAATTAAATTCATAATTTGGATCATTTATTCATTAACGTCATAGTGTTCAAGCACAAACACATTCTTGTAAAGCCACTGTTAGTTTTCCCTTTGTTATGATTTGGTCAGTTTTTCCCAATACTGGTGGAGACTGAAAGCTGAGCTTAAAGGAAAATTAAAGAATATTGGACCTTGATTGATCATATTGATGCAAACTAACTCATTCTTTTGGAAATTCATTAGTCATAAAATAAAGTACTGTGGATTTTGTCAGTTTGAGCTTTCTAAGGTGTGGTAAGGTTATTTACCCAAAACCTTGGTTTTCTTCTTAACCTAACCCCAAAAGTGCGAGCATCAAGACTTTAACCTACACAAGGCTTTGTTATTTTTCTTTGTTTTTTTTTAACTGAAAGTCTGAAAGTACTGGAAAAATCACTGATTCCTGTTAACAGACACAGCTGCTGTGACATGTACAGGGAGTGCAGAATTATTAGGCAAGTTGTATTTTTGAGGAATAATTTTATTATTGAACAACAACCATGTTCTCAATGAACCCAAAAAACTCATTAATATCAAAGCTGAATGTTTTTGGAAGTAGTTTTTAGTTTGTTTTTAGTTTTAGCTATTTTAGGGGGATATCTGTGTGTGCAGGTGACTATTACTGTGCATAATTATTAGGCAACTTAACAAAAAACAAATATATACCCATTTCAATTATTTATTTTTACCAGTGAAACCAATATAACATCTCCACATTCACAAATATACATTTCTGACATTCAAAAACAAAACAAAAACAAATCAGCGACCAATATAGCCACCTTTCTTTGCAAGGACACTCAAAAGCCTGCCATCCATGGATTCTGTCAGTGTTTTGATCTGTTCACCATCAACATTGCGTGCAGCAGCAACCACAGCCTCCCAGACACTGTTCAGAGAGGTGTACTGTTTTCCCTCCTTGTAAATCTCACATTTGATGATGGACCACAGGTTCTCAATGGGGTTCAGATCAGGTGAACAAGGTGGCCATGTCATTAGTTTTTCTTCTTTTATACCCTTTCTTGCCAGCCACGCTGTGGAGTACTTGGACGCGTGTGATGAAGCATTGTCCTGCATGAAAATCATGTTTTTCTTGAAGGATGCAGACTTCTTCCTGTACCACTGCTTGAAGAAGGTGTCTTCCAGAAACTGGCAGTAGGACTGGGAGTTGAGCTTGACTCCATCCTCAACCCGAAAAGGCCCCACAAGCTCATCTTTGATGATACCAGCCCAAAGCAGTACTCCACCTCCACCTTGCTGGCGTCTGAGTCGGACTGGAGCTCTCTGCCCTTTACCAATCCAGCCACGGGCCCATCCATCTGTCCCATCAAGACTCACTCTCATTTCATCAGTCCATAAAACCTTAGAAAAACCAGTCTTGAGATATTTCTTGGCCCAGTCTTGACGTTTCAGCTTGTGTGTCTTGTTCAGTGGTGGTCGTCTTTCAGCCTTTCTTACCTTGGCCATGTCTCTGAGTATTGCACACCTTGTGCTTTTGGGCACTCCGGTGATGTTGCAGCTCTGAAATATGGCCAAACTGGTGGCAAGTGGCATCTTGGCAGCTGCACGCTTGACTTTTCTCAGTTCGTGGGCAGTTATTTTGCGCCTTGGTTTTTCCACACGCTTCTTGCGACCCTGTTGACTATTTTGAATGAAACGCTTGATTGTTCGATGATCACGCTTCAGAAGCTTTGCAATTTTGAGACTGCTGCATCCCTCTGCAAGATATCTCACTATTTTTGACTTTTCTGAGCCTGTCAAGTCCTTCTTTTGACCCATTTTGCCAAAGGAAAGGAAGTTGCCTAATAATTATGCACACCTGATATAGGGTGTTGATGTCATTAGACCACACCCCTTCTCATTACAGAGATGCACATCACCTAATATGCTTAATTGGTAGTAGGCTTTTGAGCCTATACAGCTTGGAGTACGACAACATGCATGAAGAGGATGATGTGGACAAAATACTCATTTGCCTAATAATTCTGCACTCCCTGTATACCATCCTGTGGGATAATCGTATCACTCTGTATCTGCTGAATGAGTAAATTCTATAGACAGCATATAAACGACAGGTTTAGCCTTTCAGTGGTTTGTAAAGTTACTGTACTGATGCATCAGACCTCAGTTTAAAATCTGATTGCCACCCTGCTGCTGGGGTAGATAAAGAAATATAGCCTCGTGTTTCTGTGTTTCAGTGTGCTCCTCCTCACTTTGTCATTGTAAATATACAAAATGAAATGCATACAACTCCATGTGGGGAAAGCTATTAGTTTAATTGTAAGATGGAAAACAATAAATCAGTAAATCTTTTCCCCCTCACATCCCTGACACTGGTTTGGTCCACTGTCTGCCATTGCCTAACATCTTTAATTTGCAAACTTTAAACACAAGATGTGTTTAAACACATATTTACTTTCAATATTTAGTAAAATTAAAGACATTTGCTCTTATAATTGGATTCTGTTAGCTGTATTGTTACTGGGTCGATATATCTCATGTCTTATGGAAGCCTGTGCACATTGAAATCAATAGAACCCACCACATTTTCAACCAGTTTTTCACATGCTTTTGTTTGATTTGTATTTCTGAATTAATTTTCTGATTTCCCAATAGCTTTCCCTGACTGCTTGTTGATCTCCCCTGTGCCATTCACAAATGAGAAGGTGGAGTTATCAGCTACAGATGGTATCCATGGACCGTATCCTGTAGATGCGCTGTACAGGCTCAGATACCTGCTAATTAGTGCTCACTAACATCCAAATGCAATCTTTCACTCACCAAAACTGGAGCACAGACTTCTTGGACTGTCTGTTAGCATAATTATCGATATAGACCAAAACATCTTTTAATTCATTCGTTCACATTCATTTATTTATTTTCCTCCCAGTGTTTATTTCTACTGTAAAGTTTAACATATCATTTTTTTTTATCAAACTAATGTCACAGCCCATTGTCCATCACTGATGCTAGTTTCAGTCATTGTGCAAATGCACAGTTTATAAGGTTGGGGAAACCTGCAGTCAGCTGAGACTGAAGACCAAACGTCCAGATAAACGGAATCAACTTTTTGGGATTTCCTTGCCTGGATGATTGAGCACGCATCAAGCCACTGTGTTCTCTGTTTAGCTGCTTTAAACAGCTTCTGTGAATCTAACATTCATGTTTTAAAGTGTATTCATCTATGCTTCTTTCTGCCCTCAGTGTGCTTCATGCATGTTCAGCACTTGTTTACCCCATGTACCTGGAAACCTGACTGTAGCTGCAGTTCACTAAGACAGAAAAGTCATATAGGCACACCTACCTCCTGAAAAAAGCCTTTGGGATGAAGTCTGGAACTTTTAATTAAAACATCCGGCATCTCTGTCCACCTCAGCGGCCCAACAACAATAAAGGCACTCAATAAAATTCAGGTGGTCACAGACATGACCGCGGTGGTGGCGCTGGGATTCACAGACACTCAGAATTTCTTTGCAAACAAACGACCGATGAAGGAGAGTCTTGATTTTCAGGAAGAGTGAAGTGATGAAGACAAGTCTACAAGAATGCTTTTAGCTGCCACGCTGCTCTTCTCGTTGTCACTCCCTCTTACACAGCCGAGGACAATGAGTGAGATGGGGCAATGGGGCAGACCTTGCAAGATACACTTAGCAAGGACATTTTTATCTCTTGCCAAAAAAAAGAAAGAAAGAAAACCACTTCAGCAACACCTCTTGGTAAAAGTGTCCTCCATGTTTTCCGTTGGAGTGAGGACTGAAAAGCCTGTAATCTAAAAAAACGTCCCGCAAGATTACAGTACTTTAGTTGGAGGTGCATGGAACTTACCTGCTGAGCTTCACCTCTGCCTCATATTTAAGTCTTGAAGGGAGGGATCTGACCTGTCACCTCCACCTCAACTGAATAGGGAAAAAAAACATCCTCGTAGTTGTCCTTGTCTTTTCAGAGGATGACCCCAGAAAATTCATAAACCTATAACAGAGTATTAAAGTCATACCTATGGTGCAGATAAAATAAGTTCAGTTTAGCCAGTTAGTGATGCACATTTCTTTATCTTTAAACTATTAAGTCATTTTTTCATACAGAATGTATCGAGAAAATCTAGGAAATATTTTTTTTGTGTTGGGATAAAACAAGATATCCTGCAGGTAGCATATAAGAAAATAAGGATTTACGGCTGTGGAAATCAGCAACACACTCAAACAAGATGCAACCGAGGAAGGCCAAATTGTCTCCTCCATATTCAGCACATGAATTCCAAACAAAGCATGACTGATACACCAGGGTCTAATTCCACTGGCTGATGCTGGCCCAAACCTGGCGTGAGTGCCAACCATTGGGTGAGTGATTCCAGGTTGGCCTAAATTTTCACCCTCAAACATATATGAGCCAGAGCTGGCTCACATTTAGACCTGTGGGACAACGTGATGCATGAAGGATTCCAAGACACAAAATGAGAGCTGATCTGAAAATGACATGAAAAAGAATAATTAGGATAATTCAACATGTTTCACAATGTGGCTCATTATTCGTCCCAAAAGGAGCCTCAGCACATAGGTCTTCCTAATTTGTCTGTTAAAGTCAGTCAAAACGAGCAGTGCTGCCCATCCATCCCTCCATTTTCAGCCTTTCTCCTGGCCCGTCTCGCGGCAGGCAGCAGTCAGCTGTTCTGGTCTGCTGTGGTAAAGACAGAGTTGAGTTCAGACTCCAGAAGAGTCTTTGCAGACTTAGCAGGCGATCGGATCAGATCAGAGATACTAAGAGTTACGCTGTTATTGTACCAACTGATCTTTTATTTTTGCCGATCAGCGTAGTTAATGATAGAAATAGACAGAAATCAGCTACTTTTGATAACTGCTAAATCTTATATAAATTGCTGCCTCAGTTAAACTGCCCTTTTTAAAACTTTACTTTTAATAATATACCATCCTGAACTTGTATCGATATCCACCTCTCCTCTTTATTGCCAACATCTATTCAGCAGCTCCATCAGGGCTCCCCGAGATGGTGAACAGGACCAGGAAATTTTCAAAGGTCTGACTTCACGGTTAGGTGTAGCTTTAATGATCCCCACGGGGAATTACAGAGGAGAGAGGAATCTGCAGTGGGAGTCGATCCAGAGGTCGGGGATTTAACCCGCAGCTTCATTCTGGAAGAGCCAGCAGGGTGGCCAGCAGGCAGCCTGATCCGAACACTTAAAGCAGCGAGATTGTTCATTCAATACCAGACTGTGACAGGAGGAGGCACAGTGCCAGTGAGTCACAAACTGTAAGAATGTAGAGCTGTGTTAGACATCTGAACACAACATCACATTCATAAGGAAAGTCCTTAATCTGTGCTGTTAGCTGTATGTGATCACAGAGCTTGGGACTGTTGTCCTTCATGCACAAATAACTAAACACTAATTACTCGAATGGACTTGGTCCATATTTATTATTCTTAAATGAGGATTTATGCACAAACATAAAAGAAATTACATTTTCTTTCCTAATTTAGGTTAACAATATAAACAGCATTTTATTTTAAGTTTGATTCAGAGCTTCCTGTTGTGGATCTCAGTCTTAGTCCTGAATTGTTATACTACAGGGTGGGCCATTTATATGGATACACCGTAATAACATGGGAATGGTTGGTGATATTAAAGTCCTGTTTGTGGCACATTAGTATATGTGAGGGGGCAAACTCCTCAAGATGGGTGGTGACCATGGTGGCCATTTAGAAGTCGGCCATCTTGGATACAACTTTTGTTTTTTCAATAGGAAGAGGGCCATGTGACACATCAAATCAAATCAAATCAACTCACTTTTATTGTCACATCACATGTGCAGGTACATTGGTACAGCACATGTGAGTGAAATTCTTGTGTGCGAGCTTCACAAGCAACAGAGTTGTGCAAAATACAATAATGTAAACAAGCAAAATACAAGAATGGCTACATCTGAAACTAATAAATATATGTACAATATATAATAGTATATGCATTTCTGGATGTGTATACTAAATATTTTTCTACGTGTGTGTGTGTGTGTGTGTGTGTGTGTGTGTACACATATTTTACAAATTAAATAGAGTAAACAATAAATAAAATATATAAAATATACAGAGTTGAGACATGTGCAAAACAGTGGCATTACTGTACAGTATGGAGTGCATAATGTTAAAGTTCCAGTAGTGAAGCTGAGGTGTCTATGACGTGTTCAGCAGTCTGATGGCCTGGTGGAAGAAGCTGTCTCTCAGTCTGCTGGTACGGGACCGGATGCTGCAGAACCTCCTTCCTGATGGAAGTAGTCTGAACAGTTTATGACTGGGGTGACTGGAGTCCTTGATGATCCTCCCCGCTTTCCTCAGGCACCGCTTCCTGTAGATGTCTTGGAGGGAGGGAAGCTCACCTCCAATTATCCGTTCAGAGCACCACACTACTCGCTGGAGAGCTTTGCAGTTGTAGGCGGTGCTGTTGCCATACCAGGTGGTGATGCATCCAGTGAGGATGCTCTCAATGGGACAGTGATAGAAGGTCCTGAGGATGCGGGGGCTCATGCCGAATCTTTTCAGTCTCCTGAGAAAGAAGAGGCGCTGCTGCGCCTTCTTCACTGTTTTGTTTGTGTGTACTGACCACGTAAGATCCTCAGCCAGATGTACACCAAGGAACCGGAAGCTGCTCACTCTCTCCACAGCAGCGCCGTTGATGGTGATGGGGGTGTGTACTTCTCTGCACCTCCGGAAGTCCACTATCAACTCCTTTGTCTTTGCGACGTTGAGGGTGAGATGGTTGTCTTGACACCAGTGGGTCAGGGCGCTGACCTCCTCCCTGTAAGCCGTCTCATCACCGTTGGTGATAAGACCCACCACTGTAGTGTCGTCCGCAAACTTCACAATGATGTTGGAGTTGTTAGTGGCTGTGCAGTCGTAGGTGTAGAGTGAGTATAGGAGAGGGCTCAGTACACACCCCTGTGGAGCACCAGTGTTCAGTGTGATGGGGGATGAGGTGATGCTGCCCAGTCTGACCACTTGGCATCTGTCAGACAGGAAGCTAAGGATCCATCTGCAGAGGGAGCTGCTCAGTCCTAGATCCTGCAGTTTCCTGTCCAGCTTCGAGGGAACGATGGTATTGAATGCTGAGCTGTAATCTACAAACAGCATTCTCACATACGTGTCTCTCTTCTCCAGGTGTGACAGGGCAGTATGTAGTGTCAGGGCTATGGCATCATCAGTGGACCTGTTGTGGCGGTATGCGAACTGTAGAGGGTCCAGTGAGTCGGGTAGTGCAGAGCAGATGAAGTCCCTGACCAGCTTCTCGAAGCATTTGCTTACGATGGGGGTCAGGGCTACAGGTCGCCAGTCGTTCAATGAGGAGATGGTGGAGGATTTGGGTACAGGGACGATGGTGGCCATTTTGAAGCAGGCTGGGACTACAGACAGAAAGAGGGAAAGGTTGAAGATGTGCGTGAACACTCCAGCCAGCTGAGCCGCGCATGACTTGAGGACGCGGCCGGGAATCCCGTCCGGACCAGTAGCTTTGCGTGCGTTCACCTTCCTGAAGCACTTCCGCACATCCTCCTCAGACACAGTGTGCGCACTGACGTCATCCGCGGTCCGGTCTCATGGTGTTCGCTGTGTCGAATCTAGCGTAGAGTACGTTTAGATCCTCACACAGAGAGGCCGTGGTCTGCGGTGTGCTGGTTTTCCCTCTAAAGTCTGTGATCGTGTTTAGTCCCTGCCACATACTCCGAGGGTTGTCAAACTGTTGCTCCACCCTGTCCCTGTATTCACGTTTGGCTGCTTTGATCGTCTTCCGGAGTTGGTAATGTGCGTGTTTGTAGTCCGATGTGTTCGCGGAGGCAAAGGCGGTGCTCCGTGCCGCGCGAACATCTCCGTTAATCCAGGGTTTTTGATTTGGGAAGGATTTAACTGTTCTGGATGGGACGACATCTTCCACGCATTTCCTGATAAATCCGCAGACTGAGTCTGTGTATTCATCAATGTCCCTAGCAGCCACGTGAACATTTCCCAGTCCGCGTGATCAAAACAGTCCCGCAGCGCAGACTCCGATTGGTCCGTCCAACAGTGCACCGCCCTCCGGGTTGGAGCTTCCTGTTTCAGCTTCTGCCTGTAGGCGGGCAGGAGCAGGATGGAGCGGTGATCTGATTGGCCGAATGGGGCGCGGGGGAGGGCTTTGTACGCATCCCGGAAAGGGGTGTAGCAGTGGTCGAGTAGCCGGTCTCCACGAGTGTTAAAATGGATGTGTTGGTGGAGTTTGGGTGAGACTTTCTTCAGGTTTCCCTTATTAAAGTCTCCGGCTGTGATAAACGCTGCCTCTGGGTGTGCGGTTTCCTCGCTGCTGATCGCGCTGTACAGTTCCCTGAGTGCTCGGTCAGTGTCGGCTTGTGGGGGAATGTAAACAGCCGTAATAATCACTGCTGTAAATTCCCTCGGTAGCCAGAATGGCCAGCACTTAACCATCAGGTACTCCAGGTCCGGTGAGCAGAAGGATTTGACCGGGTGCACGTTCGCATAATCACACCAGCTGTTGTTGATCATGAAACATACACCACTGCCTCTGCTTTTCCCAGTAAGATCCTGTGACCTGTCCGCGCGATGCACGGAGAACCCCGGTAGTTGTATTGCGGAGTCCGGTACCTTGTCCGATAGCCAGGTTTCTGTGAGGCAGATCACGCAGCAGTCCCGCATCTCTCGCTGGAATGAGATCCGTGCCCGAAGCTCGCACAGCTTGTTCTCCAGAGACTGCACATTAGCCAGTAATAAACTGGGTAACGGTGGTCTGTTAGTGCGCCGTCTCAGTCGAACCAGAACGCCAGATCTTCTCCCTCTGCGTCGGCGTTTGCGGCCTCCAGGGCCAGAGAACAAAGGCGTCTCAGGTGAGATATCATCAAACTTATTGGTAATGTCACAAGACAAACAATGGTGTGCTTGGTTTCAACGTAACTTTATTCTTTCATGAGTTATTTACAAGTTTCTCTTTGTTCACAGCCATTGACATGTCGAAGAGGTTAACACGAGACGAGCGGATCGAAATTGTGTTGATATCTGGTGAACGCAGTAACCGGGTCATTGCAGCAGATTTCAATGCAAGACACCCTACGAGACCATCCATCTCCCATGCTACAGTTAGCAAACTGCTTGCTAAGTTTTGTGAAACTGGTTCAGTGTTGGATTTGCCAAAATGTGAATGCAAGAAAACTGTCACTAGTGAAGAAACATCAGTGGCTGTCCTAGCTTCATTCAGCAAGAGCCCACAGCGTAGCACTCGCCGCATGTCACTGGAGAGTGGCATTAGTCGAACATCCCTTCGGCGGATATTAGCTACTCACAAATGGCACCCTTACAAACTCCAGCTACGGCAGCATCTCAACGAGGATGACCCAGATCGGCGCACAGAATTTGCAGAATGGGCAAAACAAAAATTGGAACAGGACCCTCAGTTCACACAGAAGATTTTGTTCAGTGATGAGGCAAACTTTTATGTGAATAGTGAAGTCAACAAACAAAACCACCGCTATTGGTCTGACACTAACCCACATTGTATGGATCCCTCCAAGACTGTTGGACCAACAAAAGTGGTGGTTTGGTGTGGTATATGGGGTACAACGATAGTGAGTCCATTCTTCATCAATGGAAACCTCAAGGCCACTGGATATTTGAAATTGCTACATGATGATGTGTTTCCCTCTTTGTGCACTGAAGCTGGCACGTTCCCTGAGTTTTTCCAGCAAGATGGTGCACCACCACATTATGGGTGCCAGGTCCGAGCATTCCTAGATGAACAGTTTCCTGGAAAGTGGATTGGTCGTCGTGGGCCAGTTGAATGGCCCCCAAGGTCTCCCGATCTGACCCCCTTAGACTTTTATCTTTGGGGTCATCTGAAGGCAATTGTCTATGGTGTGAAGATACGAGATGTGCAGCACCTGAAACTACAGATACTGGATGCCTGTGCTGGCATTTCTCCTGCGGTGTTGCTATCAGTGTGTGAAGAGTGGGAGAAGAGGGTTGCATTGACAATCCAACACAATGGGCAGCACATTGAACACATTTTATAAGTGGTCAGAAACTTGTAAATAACTCATGAAAGAATAAAGTTACGTTGAAACCAAGCACACCATTGTTTTTCTTGTGACATTACCAATAGGTTTGATGTGTCACATGGCCCTCTTCCTATTGAAAAAACAAAAGTTGTATCCAAGATGGCCGACTTCTAAATGGCCACCGTGGTCACCACCCATCTTGAGGAGTTTGCCCCCTCACATATACTAATGTGCCACAAACAGGACTTTAATATCACCAACCATTCCCATTTTATTACGGTGTATCCATATAAATGGCCCACCCTGTACTATAAATAGACTGTGATTCACTGTAAGCTAATCAGCAGGCATGCACATCACTCTTAGTCATAATTGTTAGTGTTAATGTTAGAAAGCATTTTTAGAAATCTTTACAAAAGTAAAACATTGGTCAGATTTGTAGTATACTGTGATATTGTTACACGTCACAAATCATTTATATTTTTTTCATATCATTTTATTAATATCATTGTGATTTATTTTTTTAACCTCCTAGTGCCTGGCGTCCACATATGTGGACATCACATTTTGGGTTGTCTAGACCAGAATACAAATTTTTGCTCTACAAGGGCCTGATATCCACTTACAAGGACATTATACTGCCACTGCTCTATCGACATTTAATGTCCTCATATGTGGATATCAGGCCCTTGTAGAGCAAAATCAGGCAAAAAGATAATTCTTTGTTTTTTTACATTCATCAGGTCCCAATCAGCCCAAATAGCAAAGAGAAATTAAAAATGCATGCCATGAAAGAGTTCGGGTCTTAGGAGGTTAAATATCAAATCATTATTTATGGCTGGCGATCTATCCAGGGTGTATCCACCTCCTACTGTAGGTGTAATGTAAAAAAACAATCCAGTATTTGCCTGCCAACACACAGCTAAAACCATCATGAACAACATAATTGGCTCATTCAGTCATCGATTGGTTCTTTGGAGGCAGGATGTCCACCATCTTTGCTTAGATTTCTCTTCAGGATACACTGAGTGCTATTTCTCTGATTCCTATAATGTCTTTGCTAGGGATGGGTATCGTTTAGGTTTTATCCGATACCGGTGCCAAACCGGTACTTTTGAAACGGTGCCGGTGCTTAAAGAATGGAGAACACAAAATTGGTCCAAAAACCTCTCATGTTCAGCTGTTTTTTTGTAAAAAGATAACAATGTTAGCCTTTTCTGCAGCTATAGAGGATTTATGGCATCACTCTTGGCTGGAAGCAGTGCTTAAACAATGGAAAAAAACACAAACTTTGTCCAAAAACCTCTCATGTTTAACTGTTTTCCACTTTTTCTTTGGTCATTTTAGCCTTTTTGGCCAGGGTGAAGGGAGCATCTGCCATCAAACAAGAAGACAGCCACATGTAGCTATGATGATGTTTGCTAGTTCACCTTACATGCATTAATTTAATAACGTGGTTAGCCTACTCAACGTAAATTACACACGAACAACATTAAGCTACTCACGCAGAGAAGAACGGCTGCTGCTGCCGTCATCATCCGTCATCATTTCTGCTACACTGGCAGGGCTAGGGACCAGGACTCTCCTCTTCGTGTTTTTGGAGGATGTTGCTAACTCCGGGTCCAATAACAGGCAACACACCCGCAGTAGATGTGCTCGGTGTGAGGTCTCACAGCAAGCTATCAAATATGGCGCATTTCTCGGCTTTTAAAAAAAACGCTATGCGTCGCCAGGTGTTTCATCAGATTTGAGGTGTTACCTCCTTTGACATTATCACAGTATCAGCTTAAAGCACTTGTTGCAGGCTGCTGAGTTTGCATATTTTGCTGTGAAGTACAGCCAGATTTTTGACCACTTTGCCTTGGTCATTTTTAATCTGTAGCTCTGCTCTAAAAGAACGTATGTACCTGGCCCCGCCTACTATCTTCGGAAATGTAAAATGATTGGCTAGAATCTAAAGTGTATCACAGCTCAGGAAAAAAAAGCACCGAAATAAAGCACCGAAATGTGCGCTGCTTTTCGGTCTGGTTACTACCGTTTATGTCAGAACCGGTACCCATCCCTAGTCTTTGCCCTATATTTAGGTTTTGTACATAAACTAATCTCTCTACGACTCTGAACACGCATACAGTTGTGTTAGCTGCTGTTGCCTCAGTGTAATTGTTGTTTTAGAGGAAGTCCTCATAGATTCACAGTTTCCTTGTTTGAGTAGTCCAAATAAAGCCACATTAATCTTCCACTGCAGAGTGTTGACTGATGTGTGAATCACAATGAAGCTTTCTAAGCCGTCCTGTCAGTACAAGTGAAAGTGAGGGAAGTCTTTTATTTCTGCAATACAAAGTGTGTGTGTGTGTGTGTGTGTGTGTGTGTGTGTGTGTGTGTGTGTGTGTGTGTGTGTGTTAGAGACAGTGCGTAACACCTCGAAATAAAGCTCCCTCTTCTCCATGATGGTGTGAAGATACGCTCTGCTAAGCTCTAGCACTTTGTTTCCAAGAGTTCAGCAAACAGCACCCACATGCAGGGTGACAACACGCACACAAACGCATCAGTTGTAAATTGTGCATGCATGTGTCACACAGAATTATGCAAATGTGTCTGTGTAAACAAACAGGCATGAAGCACACGCACTGACACATGAACACATGACAACATGCGAAAATTCCCTCTCATGCTCATTTTGCTCCGTCTTTACCATAACCAGAAGAGGACAAAAGAGTAAAGACGGAGCAAAATGTGTTCAGGTGATGCTTGTTGACGTGTAAATTCCACTTTAACCGGTCAACAAACTCGAGAGTCGAATTTCACATGAACGTTATTATCTGTGGCTTTTTCAGTCCAACTGACACGTTGTAGTAGGGATGCTAATATCAGGGAGAGTGTTAGTTTAGATGCAGTCCTAATTTGTGGTAATTTTTAATATTCTGATGCAACAAACCTGATTCCACCTTGTGGTAATATCACAATAACCCCAGGAGGGTTGCTGCGATATTACTCTCTTCCAGACAGGAAACCTGGAATAATTTTAAGTTGTCAGTGAGTGAAGGAGTAGTGCTTCTTCTCGAGAAATTCTTGAGGAATTTCTTGCTCACATGATCTTAAAATAATGAAGGTCTCACACTCAGTTTTATAAAAGTATGATATAATTAGGAGTTGGTGGGGTTTCTCTGGTGTCATGGGGTCAGCTTCTGTTTTCAGCACAGGTAGGCGGGGCGGTGTGTCACGGGATGCTGACACACCGGCGGTACATCAGACGTCATTTGATGGAGCGTTATTTAGGAGCAGCAACAGACGTCCGGTGTTGGAGTATTGCCACCTCCCCGAGTGATAACGTGTCTGGTAATTCTCCGCGGTGTGCATTACGGCCAACCTTGGATTTTGTTTGCTTACCTGTTGTCCTGTATCCTCAGCCAGATCCATCACCCGCTTGCCTGTCAGCTGTTCGTGAAGCCGCAATTCCGGGATCACCACAGAGATCAATCTCAGCTTTTCTCCCACATCCCGGGAATGCTTGCCCGAGCCTGTACAGCCAGTGTGACAAGTGAGCTCTCCAACTCTCCCCATATTTATTGCGTCATAGATCCACCCTGCATGCGCGGGTTACCCCTTTCCCTCCGAATGCGTGTCAGCCCCCTTCCCTGGTTTCCCTCTGTTTATTTATCAGCGTACATATCTCATCCCGTGTAAATAAGTTTGACACTGTAAATAAAGAGCACTTCCTGCATGTTCTGTGTGTTCTGCCATAGAGTCCGTTCACTCAGCATAACAGAATACTCCGACCATTCTATGGACTCTGTAGAACGCACAGACCAGGTTCCTAGTGACCAGCTCCAGAGACATGAAAGATCTCTGTCAAATTGGACCCATCAGTTCCGTGAGTCCGAACAGTGGGCCGGTCGGGTTAATGATACTCTGACGGCCATTCAGGAAACACTGGCTCGACTTGTTCCGCCCTCGACTCCCAGTCCTTCGCCCCCTCCACCCGAACCTCCCGCGTCGCGGAGTACATGTTAGACTCGCGACCCCACTCCCCCGGCACTAGTACCATTCGCAGGGGAGCTGGCCGTTGTGGAGGGGTTTTGATTCAGGTGTCTTTGCTTTTTCAGCGTTCTCCCCATGCATTTGCTGACGACGCCTCTAAAATTTCATATTTGATTGGCGCCCATCGTGATCGAGCCTCAAGTTGGGCCGAATCATATTTGCCTCTCCATCCTCTTGAGTCTCTCATATATGTTCAATTTGTCCAAGGTTTTAAGTCCGTTTTTCACCACCATTTGCGCGCGGACAAAGCCGCACGACGGTTGTCGGCGCTCCGACAGGGCCACTCCTCTGTAGCGGAGTTCTCCATCTATTTCCGTGTTAAGGCAGCTGAGACCGGGTGGGGGGATGCCGCGTTGCGTGGGGCATTTGTCTGTGGTCTAAGCGAACGTTTGAAGGACGAGCTCGCTACTAGTGACGAACCTGAGAGTTTTGAGGAGTTGGTGAAGTTAGCCATTCGCATCGATAACCGCCTGCGTAAGAGCGAGAGGGAGAAGGAGCGGGGAGGCCAGGGTTGCACAACCTCGGGGGAAGGCGCCTCGACGCGCACGGTCACTCAACCTTCATTCCCTCCCGCTCCAGTCCAAGCGTGGTCGCCTCCTGGGAATAATACTGAGGAACCGATGCAGCTGGGTCGCACAAGACTTACCCCCGAGGAGTGTCAGAGGCGTTTTAAGGGGCGGCTGTGTTTATATTGTGGTCAGTTATATCTACTTGCCAGCTTCGGTTAAAAGGTGGGGCCCACCAGTAACTGCGGGGGTACTGATGGGTGGCACCTTTTCTCGGTCTCAGGTTCCCCGCATGCAGCTCTCTGCTGTCTTATCTAATAACACCAAGACCTACCCTACTCAAGCTCTTCTAGATTCCGGGGCTGAACAGAATTTAATTGACAGCAATCTGGTACATCTCCTCGGTATTAAAACACGGCTTCTAGAGGTCCCTGTTTCAGTTGTTGCCCTCAATGGTCAGCCCTTGCCCTCGGTCACCCATAATAAGAACCTGTCTTATTAATTCTTTCAGGCAATCATCGCGAATTTCTCAAGTTCTTTGTTTTTGCGTCCCCTGATTCCCCCGTAGTTTTGGGTTATCCTTGGTTCGAGCGCCACAATCCCCATATTAACTGGGCCATCCGTCGCATAGAGAGTTGGAGTAGTCACTGTTTGTCACACTGTCTGCGGTCTGCTTTACCACCTCCTGCGACCTGTGCTCCCGAATCGACACCAGAAGATTTGGATCTGTCATCTGTGCCGGAGATCTATCATGATCTGAGGTCAGTTTTCAGCAAACGTCATGCTCTGTCTCTGCCTCCTCACCGGCCATATGACTGTTCTATTGACTTGTTGCCTGGAGCTTCGCTGCCTACTAGTCGGCTGTATAACCTGTCTGGGCCAGAGAGGGCTGCCATGGAAACCTACGTCACGGAGTCCCTGGAGGCAGGCTTGATTCGGCCATCCTCTTCGCCCGTGGTTGCAGGGTTGTTTTCGTGGGGAAGAAGGACGGCTCTCTCAGACCCTGTGTTAACTATTGTGGACTTAATGCCATCACTGTGAGGAATAAATATCCCCTTCCACTGCTTTCTTCCACCTTTCCTCCGTTACAGGAGGCAGTTGTTTTCACTGAATTGGACCTTCGTAATGCTTATCACTTGGTACGCATACATCGGGGGGGACGAGTGGAAGACGGCGTTCAACACTCCGCTGGGACATTATGAGTATCTGGTGATGCCATTTGGACTGACCAATGCGCCAGCGGTGTTTCAGGCTCTGATCAATGATGTGTTGCGGGATTTTTTGAACCGTTTCGTCTTTGTGTATCTGGACAACATTCTCATTTTTTCCCATTCATAGATGACAACGTCCAGCAGGTGCGCTGTGTGTTACAGCGGCTGTTGGAAAATAAACTGTGAAAGCGGAGAAATGTGTATTCCATGCGGGGTTGGTGTCCTTTTTGGGTTACGTGCTAGAAAAGGGACAGATTCATTAAGAATTTCAGTCGGGTTGTGCTCCCGCTTACTAGTTTAACATCCCCTGCTCGTGTTTTTCAGTGGATGCTGGATGCTGAACGGGCTTTTTCGCGGCTTAAGGAGCTGTTTTGCTCCGCTCCCGTCCTCGCCCACCATGACGTGTCCAGACAGTTTGTTGTTGAGGTTGATGCTTCCGATACGGGCGCGGGAGCCGTGCTGTCTCAGATTTTGCCGGAGGATGGGCGTCTCCACCCGTGCGCTGTTTTTTCTCGGCGGTTTAGTTCCGCCGAGAGAAATTATGATGTTGGAAATCGGGAACTCCCGGCCGTTAAATTGGCCTTGGAGGAGTGGTGCCACTGGCTGGAGGGTGCGGTGCACCCGTTTGTGATTTGGACTGATCACAGTAATCTCGTTTACATTCGCAACGCCAAGCGGCTTAATTCTAGGCAGGCCAGGTGGCAGTTGTTTTTTAGCCGCTTAAATTCCACAATTTCCTTCCATCCAGGCTCCCGTAATACGAAGGCTGATGCGTTGTCGCGCCAATTTTCCTCGGACATTGAGGCTTCAAGCGTGAGCACGATCGTTCCGCCCTCCTGCGTGGTGGGGGCTTTGGTATGGGAAATCGAGGCTGTGGTGCGCCAGGCTCAGCAGCACGAGCCTGATCCGAGATTGGGGCCTCCTGGTAAGCTCTTTGTTCCGTCCGCCGTGCGCGCACGCATTCTGCATTGGGCTGCACACTGCACGCTTTGCCTGTCATCCCGGCGTTCGTCGTATGGTGTCTTTGTTAAAACGGTCCTTTTGGTGGCCTTCATTGGTGACGGATGCTCATGAGTATCTTGCGGCTTGCAAAGTTTGTGCGCGTTCTAAAAGCCATCACCAGGCGCTGGAGGTTGCGGTCCCAGCGGTGCAGGACCACCTTTGCCGCAGTAGACGGATTTGGCGTAAGACCAGGGCTGCGTTGCTTCGGGCTGTGACACGAGCCCTCTGTACGGCGGCTCGGAGACGGTCTCCCGCTCCTCTATACTCCGTGGAACAGAAGGTGTGGCTGTCATCTGCAACTGTTCTTTTGAAGTGCATGTCTCGGAAGCTGGCGCCCCGTTTTCTAGGCCCTTTCCCTATTCAACGCCTCATTAATCCTGTGTGTGTCAGATTACAACTGCCCGCTTCCATGAAGATTCATCCCACTTTCCATGTTTCCCAGCTCAAACCTGTTTCTCGCAGCCCGTTGTGCCCCCCCGACCACCCGAGTGGTGGATGGCGTTTCTACCATCCAGCAGCTACTGGATGTGCGCCGCCGGGGCCGGGGCTTCCAATTCTTGGTGGACTGGGAGGGGTACAGGTCTGAGGAGCAGTCCTGGATTCTGAGTTCGTTTATTGAGGACCCTGATCTCATTGCTGACTTTTACAGGAGGCACCCTGATAAGCCCAGAGGGCGTCCGGGGGCCGCCCGTTGGGGGGGGGGGGTACTATTAGGAGTTGGAGTTGGAGTTAGGAGTCTGTGTGTTCTGCCATAGAGTCCGTTCACTCAGCATAACAGATATAGGTCACCGGAGACGGCTGTGTCAGGAAATCATGGTTACATTTATGACACATTCAAATGTGTAGTTTTCAGCATTTGGGTGTTGTTTAACTTGTAAGGAGCTGATTCCAAAATTGGAATCAGACTTGGCTAATTTATTTATTTAATCTGGGGTGAGATGAACTAGGTACTGCAAAGTGTTCTGTTACTATCAACGGAAGAGGCAAGACACAGTCTACTTCAGCTGGTTGTAACTTTTCATTCAAACAGAAGTTTCTTACCAGTTCGACTTGTGTGTGTAATGGATGTACAGGACAGTGGCTTAAATCAAACCTTCTGTTCTGTTGGTGTGACGACTCTAAGACGGATTGTGGATGTAGCTGGTCGCTGTTTTATAACATTTAAGCTGTGGTTAAACTGACTGGGATAAAATCTTTGCATCAAGTTTATCCTAAAGCTTTGGAGTGGAAAATTAGCCACGCTGACTCTTAAAGACTCTTCTAAATTTTACTGAGGTGGCGAAGAAGCTGCTGATGAAGAGGGACTTATTGGGCTTATTGTTAGATAACAAGATGAATAAAGAACACCGTGGAACGTGTAACAATCGACGAGTGCTGTTTCAAAGTATTAAACAAATTTAAATGAAATAACAGAAGAGATAGAAATGGAGAGAAAAAGCTCAGTGTCGTCATAGTAAAACCAGTCTATAAATTATAACTTTATGCACATCCACAGGTGACTTACAGTTGCAGTAGTGATAATTTAGGTGTGTCTAACTATTTACAATAACTGGAAGAAAAATGTGTGATACAGAGGCTGTGCTCAGCTCTCTTGTCAAATTCAGAGTGTTAGCTGATTTTCAGTTTCATAACTTAGTGGGTAGCATGCTCGAGTTTGTACATCAGTGATGTTGATGATGAATGGATATTTTTAGGTGATCTGTTTCTCAGGTTTTGTTTCTTTAATGTTCAGTCAGCCACCATACATGAACTATTGATATCCTACACATACACACTTCGCTACAGTTTTGGTTGATGGGAAACTGAACCCTTTTGTTTGTGGACTCAGCCAAGGCCAAGTTAGTAACACTATATTTTATAGCTAGTTTCGCTGGTGATGCTTAATTTCTTTTTAATTGTTAAAATGATGATGTCAAAACTTCAAAAAATGAGGTGCAGTCAGTAACCTCAGAGTGGATATGTTCATGTCTTTTATAAAGAGGGAGGCAGTTCTGAGTAAAGCTAACACGAGCACTGATGACCAGCCAGTGTTGGTCTCTGTTTACACAGAGTTTCTCGCTGTATTGAACGGGCAGGATTGATGACCCAGAGCCTCTCCGATTCTGGATAAGAATGCAGCAGTTTCTAAACTTGCTATATTTTGTAATCCGAAGTTGCACACAGTGGGAGTACTGATGAGCTGGGATTAATTTATTTTTTTACATTTTATGCAGAGGAGAAAACCGAGTGCGTTAGGCAACTTTGTCCTGGTCGTTGTGTCCTTGGGCAAGACACTTTACCCTACCGCCTACTAGTGTTGGCCAGAGGGGCTGATGGCGCGATATGGCAGCCTCGCTTCTGGCAGTCTGCCCCAGGGCAGCTTGTGGCTACAACTGTGGTTTGCCTGCACCAGTGTGTGAATGTGAGAGTGAATGAATAGTGGAATTGTATGCACTTTGGGTGCCTAGAAAAAGCGCTATATAAATGCAATCCATTGTTATTAAGAATTTTTTAGATCTCTTTTGCAATCATCTACAGTGCAGGAGAACTGTCAGTATCTTTTTTTAAATCCTTACTACAGCCCTGTCAAATCGTAATGCAGAGAATTCAAAAGCTTCCTTCCCTGTATGTCAAAACGCGCATAAGTGCTGGTGAAAGCCTACATGAGGTGATTAACGATATTTAACAGCTTTAATGTAAAAAGGTCCTATCAGCCTCTGAAAACCTGTACTTGTAGAGCATGACAGCATGAAGGAAAGCTCATAGTGCGTGTGGCGATACTGGTAATAGAGTCGGCTGTCGGACAGGCAGGACAGGATAATGGTTCGATAAAGATTACAAAGAGGAGGGGAGTCAGAGGACACCCCTGTCTCGCCTCACAGCTGAGCACAAAAGGATATTGGCTGAGAGTAATTATAGAAGCTCATGGAGAGTCACAGAGGGTTTGAATTCAGCAGGTGAAGCCTGGTCCGAACGCTGCCATCGAGTAAATCTTTATTATCTCTGAAGGGCAATTTGTTGTGCTGCCAGTGGTCAATTAGGATCAAAAAAGCACATATGTAAGAAAAGAGCGAGAAAAGAGAGCAGGCAGTGCCATCGATGCAGTTTCAAAGGCATCAGACACTCGGAGGAGAAAATTCTTCTTTTCATGTGAAATTAAGGTTTATTCACATACATTCAACCAATATAACATGTTTTTGCATCAGAGAAACTCCGAATGTCAAACACACATCCCCCTAAAGTTTAAAATGTTCACATATGAGCAGCAGCTGTGGTCAGCCTGATTTCAGCTAGAGTGGCTTGCTCCAATGAAAAAGAAATAAAAAGAAAACTTACATATGTTCATTATCCAAAGGAAATAACTATTTCACCAATTTCCTCTGTAATTTTGGGGCCTCAAAGATGGATGATGGGCTGATGCAGAAGCACCTCTGTGTTCATTACAACTACCAGACGTGCTTTAGTGCCTAGCTGAGATGCATTCGCAGTGTTTGTTTCTCTTGTATTACTTCACGTACTACTCTTTTTGCTTCTTTACATTAACAAACAGACTGGTCACGTTTAAGGAAGATATGCCACTGAGCAAAATATGCTTATTCTCGTTCCTTCCTGGGAATAAAAAGATTGATAATATTTTCATATTTGCTGATAAGGTGTAAGACAGCTTTAAGCGTACCAGGCAGAATGAACGCAGCTAGCCTGCCTCTGACTACAGATAAAAAGGAAACAAATGCAAACACCTCAAGTTTCACATATACATATTTTATATTTCATTTGGAAAAATACAGAGTTTGAAAACACAGCACAGAAGCCTGAGAACTATTCCTGAAGACTACTTGAAGAAAGTACATGGAAGCTGCGTAAGAGGTTTCAGCTGTTTTTGCTTTATATATTGTATTTCCATGTATGCTTGCACATATTTCCATAAATGTCTGTTCATATATCCCAAACAAAATTATACTTAACATTATGTTTATTAACGTAATAACTACTAATATACTGATCCACAGGACCTGAGACTGAAATTTAACCCTCCATGTTTTCTTTCTTTTTCTTTTAACTTTGTGGTTAAGTGAGGGTGCTATTAACTCTGAATTTACACCTAAAGTTAATTTATACTTTTGGACTGTGAGATAACTCCCACAAGGGTATGATACTTCACCAAATAATGACTCTGTCCGTTCTTGGCAGCTCTTGAGATATAAAAGCTAAACATTTTAACAAATGAAAGGATGAAACCTGGTTATGTAATGCAGATATTGCACCTGTGCAGGCGATAACGGCTGATGACATAATGTGTCTCTCAGACCAAATGCTACATGAACATAGGTCCAATCCAGAGAGAGCGTCAGCTGGTAAAGATTCAGTTTTCTAAGTAAAGAAAACTGAATCACATAGAAAAAACTGTTTCTATGTGTTTTGCGATTAGGAAATGAAGTTCATCTGATAATTTTAAAATCAACCTAGGGAACGAAGAAATAAAGGAGGTCAAAGATTTAAGTTTTTAGGAATAATCTTAGATCCACATCTTAAATTTGACAAGCATGTAAAGAAGATCTCTAAGACGGTCAAGGCTAATCTGAATTGTTTTAAGTTAATTTGGTACTATATACCCACTTCAGTAGCTTAGTTATTTATGCATTCTATGATATTTTCTCAGTTTTCATATTGTCTGACAGTTTGGACCCAAGCAGGCACATCTACAATTCAGCCTGTGGTATCCTTATATAATCAATCTTAAAATAATGATAAAAAATCTGTTCTGTGAGCATCACTGTCACGTTTTAAAGAAAGATAATCTACTTAGTTTAAGAGTTTAATCATCTGTGTTTTCTTAAATTAGTTTTTAAATGTATAAATAGGATGGCCCCAGAGTCCATCCATCCCTCCTCATCCGCTTTATCCGAGGCCAGGTCGCGGGGGCAGCAGCCTAAGCAAAGAGGCCAGACCTCCCTCTCCCAGCCACCTCCTCCAGCTTATCCGGGGGAACACCAAGGCGTTCCCAGGCCAGCCGAGAGATATAATCTCCAGCGTGTCCTGGGTCTGCCCCGGGGCCCTCCTCCCGGTGGGACATGCCTGGAACACCTCACCCCGGGGGCATCCTTGTCAGATGCCCGAACCACCTCAGCTGGCTCCTTTCGATGTGGAGCAGCAGCGGCTCTACTCTGAGCCCCTCCCGGATGGCCGAACTTCTCACCCTATCTCTAAGGGAGAGGCCAGCCACCCTTCAGAGGAAGCTCATTTCTGCCGCTTGTATCCGCGATCTCGTTCTTTCGGTCACTACCCACAGCTCGTGGCCATAGGTGAGGGTAGGGACGTAGATCGACCAGTAAATTGAGAGCTTCGCTTTTACACTCAGCTCCCTCTTCACCACGACGGACCGGTGCTAGCATCTGCATTACTGCAGCTGCAGCCCCCATCCGTCTGTCGATCTCCGGCTGCCTTCTCCCATCACTCGCGAACAAGACCCCGAAATACTTGAACTCCTCCACTTGGAGCAGGAACTCATCCCCGACCCGGAGTGGGCACTCCACCCTTTTCCGGCTGAGAACCATGGCCTCAGATTTGGAGGTGGTGATCCTCATTCCCGCTGCTTCACACTCGGCTGCGAACCGTTCCAGTGCGAGCTGGAGGCCCTCACCGATGAAGCCAACAGAACCACATCATCCGCAAAAAATCCAGAGATGAGACTCTGAGGGCCACCAAAGCGAAAGTCCTCCGCCACTTGGCTGCACCTAGAAATCCTGTCCATAAAAAATTATGAACAGAACGGAGACAAAGGGCAGCCCTGGCGGGAAGCCCATCACCCACCGGGAACGAGTCCGACTTATTGCCGGCAATGCGAACCAAGCTCTTGCAACGGTTGTATCGGGATGAATGGCCCGTAGCAATGGGCCAGACACCCCATACTCCCGCAACACCTCCCACAGGACACCCCGAGGGACACGGTCGAGCCTTCTCCAAGTCCACACAACACATGTAGACTGGTTGGGGCAAACTCCCATTGCACCCTCAAGTATCCTTGAGAGGATAAAGAGCTGGTCCAGTGTTCCACGACCCGGACGAAAACCGCATTGTTCCTCCTGTATCCGAGGTTCGACTAGCGGTACGAACTCTCCTTTCCAGCACCCTGGCATAGACTTTCCCAGGGAGGCTGAGGAGTGTGATCCCCCTCTGTAGTTGGAACACAACCCTCCGGTCCCCCTTCTTAAAGATGGGGACCACAACACCGGTCTGCCAGTCCAGGGTTACTGCCCCTCCTGATCTCCACGCAACATTGCAGAGGCATGTCAACCAGGACAGCCCCTACAACTGTCCAGTGCCTTCAGGAATCGGGGCGGACCTCTATCACACCAGGGGCTCTGCCACCAAGGAGGTTGTTTAACTGCCTCAGTGACCTCGCCCCCGGGAAATTGGCGGGTTCATTCCCCTCATCCCCAGAGTGTCTCAATAGATACATCCAGCGACAAGATAGGATTCGTATTACTAGGAGAAGTGTGGAACGGCAACTGCAAGATATTATTATCGCAGATCTACATTCGGTCAGTCAGCTTTTTCTATAAAGGCCTGTGGAACACATTTCCAACCGAAATCAAATTGCTTACAGACATTAGATCTTTTACATTGAAGGTTAAAGGGTGGGTTAAAGGGAAATCAAAGATTGTAGTCATTTTAACTAATGATTTTAATTTTATTTAAAACTATTGTCGAGTAACTGTAATTGTATTTATGATGTAATTTGGTTTTATGAAAATGTATGTTTTATTGTAAAATGTATCTATTTAGATTGTAAGCCCAACAAGGGACAATTGTTGAAAAAATTAGCAGTAGCTATAAACCTATGTGCGGCACATCAGTTTCATATCTTGCACTTGAACTATGTTAAACTGCACTGTCCCTTTTAAATAAATAAATTCAAACACTGTTGTCTCTCTTACAGCCATCAGTAGTACTCCTGAAATAATCTGTAATTAAAGATTTGGTTTCTGTACACACAATGTGATTCTTTGTGAATTGGTAATGCATACTTCTCAGGAGAATATATCCTCTGATGGGTTCTCCACGCTGCATTATCTGGTGATGTTTCGCATTTCAGTTTTAGATTTTAGCTCTCCCATCACCTCAATAGATAAGAACAGCATCTGCATCACTGCACGCTTCATGCTAATCCATGAAGACCAAGACCCAGAGATACATGAATGCAAACATCATTTCCACAGTGAGAACCGTGGCCTCAGACCATGGCCCAGTAGAAGCTGGAAGTCATTGCTCAATGAAGTCAAGTGGACTCGATAGTCAAGGAAAAGCAACAAGTGTGATCTTGAGGACACCTTCTACCCTGGGTAGAAAAAGTTACAGCCAGAAAACCTTTATTCCTTAAATCTGATCCTTCCACACATGTACTTTTGCATTCAGCTGGTTTGTGGCTGTAAGTTTAGAAGAACTTTGAGGTTTTAATGGACGCCAACAAAATCAAAAAGTTTCTCTTAGAAATCAACAAGCTCACCTGCAGCTTCAGCTCCAACTGACAGATACGCAGTTACCGAGGCCGTAAAACATATTATGTCTTTCCACAAATGTATTCAGCAGACATCGCTATATAGATAAAAGACTGCGGTGCATACAGTAGAACAATGCTTTGGTCAGAGTAAGAGACTCGCTTCTTTCTTCTGTTCTCTGTGTCTATTGTCCTGCTGATCAGTCGCGTCTTTCACCACACTGATTTCGTTTTTCTGCATCAAGGCTATTTTCATTTATGCCTTTGCTTTGTCGTTTCCTGCATGTTGTCGTCTCTTCCACGCTTCCACCATGCTGCGTTCTCTTGTCATTTAGCTTCCTATCAGGCTGAGCACGGCTGTCGCTTGTCATCAGAGTTTTGAAGTTTCCTTGCTTTCATTTTAGTCCGAGGCATGGCAATATCTTGTTCTGCGCAAATTTGTAATTTTCTTCTCTCAGTTTGTCATCACATTTTATCACTGTGGGTCTTTTTTTATCACTTACAAATCAAGTCAACCGATTTCAAATGGATCAGTGAGATTGTTTTTTTCTTTTTTTGTTCCTTCCCATCAGCGTATCTGAAAGCACCTGGTGATAATGTTTTCTCTGCTGGACTAAAGTACTCACTCATAGTACAGTGAAGTTAAATGAGCTGATCACATGTAAAACATCACTAAACGTTATATCCAGTTTGTTGATGACAGCTTAGTTGGAAATGCCACATAGACATGTTGAAAAAAATTAGGTGTCTGATTTTCACGTCTGATGTAAGACTTAGAGGTAATTTTACTTAAGGGCTTTCTACTAGCCTGTAGGTTTAGGATTGATTCACAGATCTCAATAAGTTATTAGAAGACAGCTCGAGCTCATCTGGGATTCATTTTTGGATCCATAAGTTATCATAATCTAAACAAATTATAAAACTATTCAAGCTCTACTTACCAAAATGGACACAGAGACTTTTTTGAAAGTCTGCACATCCAAGCATCCAATGAGATTTCTGAGATGAGAAAAATGCTGCAAGGATCGCTACAGCAGCTTCACAGTCTCGCCACAACTGTCAACGTGACCATGCCCCAACTTTAGGAATGAACAATATAAAACATAGATTTATTAGTAGAAGGGTAACTAGCTAAAACAAACAAAAAGAAGAACTTGTTTATTTCTGCTGTAAAGTTGGGCCTTTTAACGTCGAAGTCTATGGGGACTGACTCACGTTGAGAGCAAGAATCAAGCGCCCACTACAGGAACTGTAGTTGGCCCAACTTTCAGCTCTTGGAGTTATCATCTGGATTTAATGCACTAGTGTGTGACCTTTCTAAGCAAGGTAAAGTTTACATGCAGCTATTTTGTAACCCATCATTTGTCTCATGACACAGATATTTCAGTACACAGTTCCAGTAAATGTAAAATCTGAGTCTCATAGCGGTTCTTGGCTTTGAATTAATCCCAAAAGTATGTTGTCACCCCTTGACCATTTAGTATTGTGTGCTTTCACTCTCCAGCAGCTTTATTTTTATATTTTCGCTTTGGGAAATCTTAAATTTTGTTGAGCTGACATTGGACCAACTCATATGAGACAGTTGTCACACATATCAAAGCCATTGCTTTGAAATGTACCGGCCAACAGAAGCAGTGAAGTTAATAGGGTTTAATGCCCCTGAGGCCGAATCGGAGCAAATCCCTGTAGTGTAAATGAAAAGTATTGCGGAAAGCCTGAAACCAGAGAAGCTGGTATAGCAGCAGATTAATGCGCACAGTGACACACCGAGTAGCGATACAATGAAAGTTCACTTGTTCATATACAAATGTCCGAGAAGTGTTTCCATATCGCCAACATTTATCAACACGATGATATGTAAAATCAGTCCAAATACACACAACTTTGTGTTTGTTGCAGCATTTACAGTAGTTCATTTCTTCATGCACACCGGTGATATTTGGAACAAATGCACTTATAAGTGTCGTTCATACATTTCTATCAGCACTCCTTTTTCTGACTGCTCTGTCAGACCAGTCCTGTGAGAGTGTGTAGATAGCAACATGTGAAATTAGGAAGGATTTCATGCAAAGGCGAGGCCTGCGTGAAATGAAAGGACATACATAGGAAATCTGGGAAAGAACAAAACAGATAAGCTGATTCATGAGACGAGATTTAAAGGGTAAGACGAAGCTTCTTGGCCTGACTGAGATACGGACGAGACGTTTGAATGTGTCGTAAATGAGAGCGGGTCCTCTCAAAGTGATCCAGCAGAGGTTGTCATGTTGAAGCCTTTGTTATTTGTCATTTCTGAATGAGCTTCTGACATGGTCCACTGGGTCAGATCTAAAAAAATCATTTCATCCTTGTTTTTTATCATGAGAACCAACTTTGTCTCTCAGTTCTAGACGTCACAGCGTGGAGTCGCCTTTGCCCTCGTGTTCGTGTGGTACACTGTGAGCACGGCACAGCTTAGTGATGCTTAGATATTTTAAGGATGTGTGAGTACATTGGATTCCCTACAGGAAAACATTTTCAGAAGTGACCACTCACAGTACAGCTGTCGATATTTAGATGAGAGTAAAATGACAAAAATGGAAAAAAAAAAAAAATTAGAAAGATGCAACTCATTCTGCATATTATCAGTTTAAAGCCTAGATTCTTAACGTATGGCTCAAAGCCCAGTGATGGTAATATTGATATTATTTAAGTGGCTTTTGAGTTCAAAAAGTAAAGAATACATTAATAGTACATTTCAATCAGATATGGCAGCAGAGAATGAAACTGAAAAAGCATGTTGAATATCTCCAATATTTCAGTTTTCTTTTATTGATCATGGCCCCCTCTCACACATTCATGTCAACACACTTGATATTATAAGGTGAATTTGACACCTGAAGGTGCTTTACAGGTAGGCAAAAATCTCACAATATGGAGAGACCCCGCTCATCAGACAGTCCCTTATGTGGAAACACAAACTCTGTTTGTTTGGAAGGAGAACAGAGAACAGAGAGAGAGACCACCTAATACATGCTACAGGAGAGAGAAGATTAAAGCTAATGATGTGAAATAGTAAGCCAATGACAGGAGGGGAACTGAGCACAAGTGTTCAATGCATTATAGCCTGTCCTCCAGCAGCCTGAGACTTTACCAGCATGACAAAGTGATGGATCAGGTTCATGGTCACCTGATCAGGCCCTAACTATAAGGAGTCTAATCTTAAACCCACAGAGGGTTTCTGTATGCTAAACCTAAACAGGGAGCTGGCTCCACCGGAGAGGGGCCTGAAGGTTTCAGAAACTTTAGGAACTACAGGAAAAAACTTGTTTTAACAGGAAGATCTCTTTAAGATGTGATGGGGCCTGATCATTCAGGACTTTGTAAGTAAGGCGAAGGATTTGAAATTAAATTCTGGAGGCAATAAAAAGAAACCAATATACTATATATACACTGGTATGTCTTTATTTGAAACAATAAAGCTGTTGTTTGATGTGTGGGTTCTCCTAAGTGGTCTGTTCCTGAGGTTGGCACTCCATTATAAGGGCAACAGTGTTGGTTGCCCTTTCTCTCTCTATTTGTTGTCACAGAATGTATTTTTAATTTATTTTTTTATTTTTAATATACATTGTTGTATTTATTTGTGCAGAGCTGCTAGTTTAGTTTTTCTTTATTCACTGTGTGTGTGTGTGTGTGTGTGTGTGTGTGTGTGTGTGTGTGTGTGTGTGTGTGTGTGTGTGTGTGTGTGTGTGTGTGCGCTTTCTCTCTATTTACTTTTTTAACATTCCTGTCTTGGCAAAAGCCGTCTCGTGTGCATTCATGCCACTTTACAGCGGGAGAGGACTCCATCATCTGTGATGGCCTGACCAACTTTTAAATGTCTCTGTCTCGAGCTGATTCAGTCTGCTGTGGAAAGGTGTGAAAAAGCAACAGTAAAATGGATAATGACCACTTTTATTTCTGCTTCTGTGGACTCTAAAGCAGTGCTCTGTATTTCCTATACGTCTTCATCAGAACGGATCACTTCCGTAAGCTGGAACTCTGCCGCTGACCGCTAACTAAACCCAGCAAATTCCTGCTAACCACACCTCCTTCAACCGATCGAGGAATCCCCTCCCCACACCCTGCCTAGCTAATGTCTGTCCGTTTCAATTTAGAATTTACAGCACTCGCCATCCTACACTGCAAAAACTACCGTAAGCCAAGAGAATTGAGGTATCCATTCTGACGACAGTTTTACAGCAGCTAAGTCCACTTAGCATTTAAATCCTCCTCCTCCTGACTGAAGACTAACCTATTTTCAGACCAAAAGCAGGGCAGAGAGAAGGAAAAGCTTCGCTCAAATTTAGTGTTTAATTTAGTTAATATCACTGGTTCGCTCTGTAAATTTACAGCAGCCCTCAGTTTGAATTAGACTGCAGGGAACAGTTAGAGAGAAGCTGCATCCGTAAGTGTGTACGCTAATGCAAATTCACAAGCCGGGGTCGATACTTCTGTGTTTGCTTTTCTGCACTGGTCCCTGTTTACACAGAGTGTGTGTGTGTATTTGACGTGTTCCACATGCAGAACACAGCTCAGTTAAAAAAGTAAGAAATGAGTACAACTCACAGGTCATGTGGACGGGTGAACGAATATGTGAACGCTGAGCAGACAAAGTTACTTTTAGCCGACTGTTCAGAGCTTTACTGTGTAACACCTTCCAACTAACACATTCCTGATCTGTACTCTCACACGCTGTGTGCTCGAGTGCGTTGTTGTTTTTATGATAAATCGGCTGAATGTAATGTAATTTTCTGTGCAGCTGAAGCCTTCCTCCAATATGAATATCAGTGTGAATAAATGACTGTCAGGGTCACAGCTGCAGTGTTAAATATGAACAAAAATGGAGCCCAGACTGATGCCTTTTTTACATCCGTTTAATGGTTCATATGTAGAATATAAATACGCGACTGACTGTGAAATCAGTCTCTCTTGGAGCATCTGCGGCTGTTCATTTTCAGTCCTGAATCCCAAATTAAATGTTGCATATTAATCACAAGAAAAGAAACATTTCAGTAAAAAAATGAATGAATTTGTTATGTTTATTGTTAACTTGTTACCAACCGTCAGGTCATCAGTGACTGGTTTAGATAGCATTCACCAGCAGTTGTTGTGTTGTCAAACAGAATCACAGTCTGACAAATGTTTTTTGTTATCATCAGACACACTACAAAGGAACCAGCACACAGACCAGTTCCTTACAAGCAGGACACACAAAGCCCACAATGTACAAGAGACCAGCAAGCAACACAATTCAAGAAAACACTCAGCACCTTTACAACAGTGCAAATGTTTTTCCTGTAACTCAGTGTTTCATATAAAGATTTGACACTAGGTCTATTTATTTGTGAAACACACTTTATAATAAATAACATTAAATGTTAAGTTATATAAATTCTATTAGCTGCTCTAAATGCTCAGTTTCAAACAGTTTTATCTGCTTTTAAATTTAGATGCCTGCAGTAGGATGTGACAAAAAGTATGTGTGCACCACAGCCCTGTTGTCCAAGCCTTTTGTTTGCAAAGGGCCAGTGTTGGGAAGGTTACTTTTAAAATGTATTCCACTACAGATTACAGATTACATGCCCCAAAATGTATTCTGTAACGTATTCCGTTACGTTACTCAATGACAGCAACGTATTCTGAATACTTTGGATTAGTTAATATATTATCATGCTTTTTACAACTATGTGAATGTACTATTGCTGTGTGATTTATTACTGTTACTGAAGGTCCGCGGCTCCAAACCCATAGTAAAGGGACCTCTGACTAATACGTCGGGTTCAATGTCGGGCTCATAGCCGAAAACTAGCTTTACTTTGTTGTCTGGATCAACTTTGCTTGCGAGAGACAAAGAGAGGCGTTGACAGGCTGCTCCAACGGAACTTGTTGTTTCGGAGGAAAACATGAACACAGTGTACAGTCGAGTCTTAATAGCTTACTTACAACTGGGCTCGTCAGGCACTCTTCTTGGCTGCAGTGGTTATTATTATATTTACATGCTTCCAGCTCCCGTTTCTGCTCCATGATAACTCGTACTTTTCCACTCTCCTTTTTCTCCCTCCTCGCGCTCACAGACACATAACGGGTATGGCGGTCCATTCTCCCTGCAGCACGGACTACACTGCCCATGAGGCTACATTCTTTAGAGATATACCTGTAGCATTCTGCCTATTAGCTTAGCACAACAACAACAACAACAAAAAGGCGCTCTCTCACCCAGGAAACACGCAGAGAGAGAGCATCGCCGTGTAACCATGGCAACCGTAACGCTGCCACCTGGAACAACAGAATAACAGAACACAAACAGTCCTGACCCGCGACAATATGAAACAGGAAAGTACCGCCGTGTATCCATTTATTTCAACAAAGTAACTGTATTCTAAATACCACCTTTTTAAACGGTAACTGTAACGGAATACAGTTACTCATATTTTGTATTTTAAATACGTAACGGCGGTACGTGTATTCCGTTACTCCCCAACACTGCAAAGGGCAGCCATTTAGAAGGAAGTCTGATTAAAACAAGTACCTTAAAGGGAGAAGCTCTAACGGCGTGTTTCTGACAGAGGATGAACGGAGGACCAAAACCCGGTAATTGATTCTCTGTAAATTGAGAAAAAAAGGGGTTTTCTTCAAAATACTTTAAAATGCATGTTTTTTCTTCGATTAAGGGGTTTGGCAGTAATTAGGGAGAATAATGAACATGTGAGCTTACTATAAAGATGTGATTAAAGACTCTTTCACTTTCTGTTACGTGCGGGGGGTCCTGAAAGATTAAAGTGTGTTTTTTACCTTCTGAACCTAATCAAAGATGTGATCAAAAGCTTAGAAACAGAGAGAGGAGCAACACTAATTTCCCCGTGATTAGAAATGAATTGGAGTTTTGTGTCACAAACACCTGAAATCCTGAAAAATGAAGCCCTGATGAATCACCTCTCTGATTAAAGAAAGACATCATCAATCATCCACAAACCCTCTGATACTGAGCCCGGTAATCTGAAACCAGTAAGTGGTCGACTGGGCGGATTCCTCTTTGATACGGAATCACTTTATTACAAATGTCCGTCCTCCTTCCACAGAGACGTTTTCTCCACTCGAGAGTTAAAGCGCTGTTTCTGAGTGAGCTCAGGATGCTTTTTCACATCCAGATTTGGTCAAAGATATTGGAGCCTTCATGGGCTCTCCTGCTAGTTTCTTTATTACATTTTAATAAAGAAACTAGCAGCTTGTGTTTTATTATTTCCTCTATCATGAAGGCATCCAGTCCTGAAGTAAACACAGATTGTGCTACAGAGGATCTGTCTATCCCGCCTTTGTGGCAGAACAGATAGTCCATCGTTTATTTACATTCTTAGCCAGAAACAGAAAAGAAGGTCACACTGTCTTAGTTTCATCAAACCATATCGAACACTGTAAGTCAGGCAAGTCATCAAAATCAGTGATCAGCTGCTGAATGTGTCCCTGCTCTATCACATCTGTAATCATAATTCCAGTTTCAGGTGTTGGACGGCGCTGTACAGGCACGTCACTGTGATGTTGAAAAAGACAATGGCCAAACAAGCTACTGACTGTGACACTAAGTTGGAGCGACGCTGTTCTGAAGTCTTTCGTGACACTGACGATGTCAACCTCTAAAATGGTTAAAGGGGACATGAATGTGGACATGTCTGCATAATTTTGGCCATTTTACATGAATCCATTTTCTTCTTATCTGGGTTGTGCAGTCTAAGCAGAGATGCAAGAGCACCCAGTCAACAGCCAGAGCCTTCAGCTCTTCCTGTGGGGAACAGAGGGTTTCCAAAGCCAGCCAGGAAACCTAATCACTGCAGCCTGTCCGAGTTCTCATATGTCAGACATTAGTGACGTTTAGCTTGTTTGGAGGCTATAATTAGTGTGTAGTTTTTATTTTGTTTTGTTTGTCAGTTATACTGCTGAATGTCACATTTGCTCCAAAAAAGCCATCAAAGGCAGTTCTAAATGCTGTGTCCTCATGGAAAACAGGACTGATACACCTCCTGTTGTCAGACCTGCAGGGTTTAGGCCTGTGCTGTTCTCCTCTGTCTTATACTGAACACAAACTATTTTTTGGACTGGCACAAATAATTTGTGTGCCTTCTTATTTGATGCAGCACACCTGATTGTTCTGTAAATAGAATTAAATGGTTATATAAAAAACACCTGAGGCCTTGGCTGCATTTTTAGGTAAATAGTACCATATAACTTTGTGGTTTGCAGAACTTGTGCATAATTTTTAGAAATGTACAATTTCTATTTGCATTTCAAGTTATGAAAATGATTCGTTAAACATGTTTGTGGGTTTTACAGTAAAAAATATAACTGTTTTCTACTCTGATTTTAAAAAATTTGTCAGAATTTAGATCAACTGTGCTAATATAGTATGCCAAAATGAAAAAATAACTCAAATTTCAGATATTTGAGGTTGTGCTGAAAATAATGATACCTAACAAGGCAAGATAAACAGTTTTAAAGGTGAAATATAGAGGTAAAATCAAAAGTAGTCAAAAACAGCCAATTATACCCTGGACCCCAGAGGGTTAATCTTTCAGCCACTCCCTATGGCTCCTGGCTATAGGTGAGGGTAGGAACATAGATCGACCAGGAAAGTGGAGAGCTTTGACTTCACTACAGCAGACCAGTACAGCATCCACATTACTGCAGACACTGCACCAGTCCATCTGTTAGACTCTCACTCCCCTCTTTCCCCACTCATGTACAAACTGCCCCACTTTAGGCTGGAGATCACCACTTGTTGAAGCAAGCAGGACCACATAATCAGCATGTAAAAATTCTATCCATAAAAATTATGAAGAGTATCGGTGTAAAGGAGGCATCTGGGCTGAGTCCAATTTCAAGTCCAATAATGCAGGTGTTGTACTGACTCAGGTGCTCTGAAGTACTGTTTTCTTTTGCTGATTATGTATCTATTCTTAGTAAATACTTAGTAAATACTCTTAGCTGTGTCCACCTTAGTTTTAACAGTTTGTGCAGTTTTTCTAGAATCGATTCCACATTTTCTATGAGAATTTCTTCCATTTCTAACTCTTCGTTTGGTAAACAGTGCAAATTTGCATCTAAAAAGTTACCACATTTGACCACTGTGCACAATCTTTAACCTGAGTACAGCAGTCCACTAATTGCTGAGTGGCTGATTTGATTTTGAACTACGATTCAAACTTGGTTTAATACGGGTGTTTCTCTGTAGACAGATTTGCAGCTTCCTTAGTGAAAATAGCAGTAACATGAATAAAACTTAGTTTGATATCCACTGAACATAAAGAACCTGATAAAGTGGCGTGTCTGTCGGTGATGGCTGCTGACAGGATGTTGCCTCGTCTCTGTTTTGCGCTCACAAAGAGAGTTCTTCAGAAACCTCAACTAATATATTTTTGGCTTTATACACATTTGGCTTCAGGGTCATCAATATTTTCATCAGAGGTCCCCCCCACCGACAACTCCAGGCCTCCTGCCACAGTAATATCCAGTATAATGAGTCTTTGCCAAGCAAACATGCCTGCAACAATATTGAGAGCTTCTTCCTGTCCACTGACATTATTTCCCAGAGGAAGATGGAAATTACAAAAAGGAAAGAAATTCATCTATTCCATCCATCAACGCTGACCCACATCAGCAACAAACACAACAACAACAGCTGCCCACCCCACCAACAATCTCACATCCAAGTCTCACGAACTTCCATTAAGTTCTTACAATTGGCCTTTAAGCCACGACGCACTTCACAGACAGTTGGATAAAGTCGGAGAAGTAATCCAACGTGAACGGAGCGACTTCACATCTCTCTGTGGGGATGAACCATCTAGGCTGCGGGCTATGTGTCGTGTGGGATCTTGTCTTTGTCGGTTTGTCCCGATGTTGCCAGAAGCCTCTTTAAGCGTCTCGCTAATTAAGCTGCAATATGACCTTTGGCCTCCAGGCAGCAACCTAAAAGAGAAAGAAGGAGAAACACAGAGCTCACGTTCTTTGTCTTTTTGTCCTTTGAGAAAGAGCAAGAGTGAAATATTTCTCCCAATTTGAATCATTAAATCCAAAATTCTTCTTGATCCCAAACCGAAGGGGAAATTCTTCTGATTTCTACAGAATATTTTTACATAAGCAAAAACAAAGCACTGATTCCTTCCTGCCTCTGAAGTATGACATGAACATGATTTAACTCTTTACCCCTTTGAAAGTCTGCTAGGAATAATGTTTGAAGCGCTTTTCTGAATTGACTGGTTCTCTGGTACTTTAGGTCTGCTTACAGAACACAGTGACTTTAGATCAGAAGCTAGTGAGGGTAAAATAAATAATATAAACAAATATATAGACATCATACTCTTTTCAGTGATGGTAGTTTGTTAAAAGAGGCACCACAGTGGTGCAGTGGTTAGCACTGTCGCCTAACAGCAAGGACAGGCCTGAATTCATTAGCCAACTGGGCCCTTTCTGTGGAGTGTGCATGTTCTCTCTGTGGGTTCTCTCCAGGCACTCTGGCTTCCTCCCACAGAAAAGTAACATGCATGTTGGGTTAATGAGTGATTCTGAACCATGAGGTGTGAATGTGAGAGTGAAGAGTTCTGTCTCTGCAACAGACTGGTGTTGCCGGTGACTGACACAGTGACTGTGAACTAGATAAGTGAATGCGAGAATGGATGGATGTTACTATAGGTTGGATCACAACATTGTAAAAACACCACAAAAAAATCAATTTGAAACACAAAGCTGTCACACAGAATAAACACACACTCAGGCTTCACCGGGAACACACATTCACATTCAGCAAAATGAGAGTTAAACGTGAGGTGAAAGGAGACTGGAGGAAGAGCAGCAGCGCCCACACTCAGTCTGACTCTGATCTGGTGTGTAATGTTGGCAGAATGTCTTGATTAGCAATGACATAGCTGATTATTTCACAAAAGCTCAGAAAGAACACTTTTCTGCTACGTTTGGAGTCCTGTTTCGACCCCACTCTTTGTGTACACGCCCGAGAAAACTGTACTGCATGAAAAAAGTTGGACGTCATCCATTTTTACCTTTTTTGTTTTAAGCACCTACAAACTCAAGGATTCGGCTGGACTGGAACATATCCCTGTTTTCAAAGGCAGGGTGCACTTTTGACAGGTTGCATGCCCATAGCAGTAGATATTTCAACTACTACATCCATGTAAACTCATATTTCCACATTCACGTGTTTGCTCATCTCAAAATTTGTGTAGTTGAGGCTAAACTTGGATGAGATCTGGTTGGTGTAACAAATTATGAAGCCTGCAGCCGAGGCTTCAGGCATGTTCTAAAAGCTCTGTGTCAGTCAAAGGATCTCCCTGATGCCGGCATATCAAATCCACAGCATTAGCTGTTAGCACAGAAGCCCCACCCACCTGCTGTTAATTCTTTTTAATTCTTTTTATAATTTATGAAGGACAGCCAATCATAGTAGACTGTAGATATATTTGGTGAAAGAGTTTGAAGGTGGATGCTAGGCAGGAGAAAAAGAGGAAGACCTCAGAGAAGATTCGTGGGTGTAGAGAAGAAGGTGTGGCAGGGTCTGCGTTCTGTCCCTCACACCAACCTTCTTATCTTTGGGAGTAGAGGTTCCACCCCCTGGAACTCTCTTCCATATGAGTTTCACCAAGCCCCATCACCAGAGCCCTTCAAACTACTTTTGTAAACTACTCTTTAACAAAACCCTGAAGATCTTTTTGTTGTTTGTAAAACGCCCTTGGGTTCCTTGAAAGGTGCTATACAAATCCAAGTTTTTATTATTATTATTATTATTATTATTATTATTATTATTATTATTATTATTATTATTATTATTAGGGGAGGATGCTGGGATAGAGTGCAATGGAGGCTGGTGATCTGCTGTGGTGAGCCCTAAAGGGAGCCGCCAAAAGGCGAAGACGATGACTCCAGTTTCCTTCGGTGCTGTGGTGTAACTCAGCAATGTCACTTTGACAGGGACAGAATCTGTTGGCTGGAAGGGGATTTCTGTGGCTGCATGGAGATAAAAATTTGTGTTTGGAGGAGTGAAGATTATGTATGCATCCCCACAGGTGCATCTATTCTTTCACAACATCAGGCCACAGGCATCTGTAACTCTGAGTAATTGCATAGACGTACCGAAGGCCTCATCTCATCGTCCCACAACAACTGAAGGAAATCAACAGAAATGTATAAAATCCTTTCATTCATTGAGCTCTTTCTCTGAGACCTTTGCTCCTCGTTTCCTTGGTACCAATATCTGTGAAGCACTAAAAAATGATTGATATCACTACTGTTGAGGGCCCGAGTTCTTTAATGAAAACAACTGGAACATTGTTGGGATGTTCTTAGATGTAACATCATCAATATACATGCACAATGAATGGCGACTTGTCAGTAAATTATTGAATATATAAGAAAGATCAAAAGTTTTTAAATAATTTGATTGCCTCACCTTTTTCCTACCTTATCTTGTTCTTCCTCCTGCCTGTGCCTGCTACTTCCTTATCTTCCTCCTCAGCTCCTTCCTCCCTGTCTCCTCTTCCTCATCTCATCTCATCTATCCTTTACTCCGTCTCCTTTTATCTGTCTACAATCCATCATTTATTTACAGCTTAGAGAGCCCTTCCATTATGATGGAGTGATAAAATATCTTGTGGTCACCTGAATGAATTGAAGATTTTCTGGCAGCGAATCGAACATCCTCAGGTTTCCTCCCGATGAGAAGAAAAATGTCTGGGAAGCCAAAACACTGAGCAGACAGTCCTGCTCGATCAAGCCCTGCAAGACTTGGCTAACTTTCAAACACCCATCAGAGATCGATTGAAGCAGTCTGTCGCTCTAATTGAACGCTCCCACAGGTCGAACCCCAAACCGTGGAAACCCAAACACTTGAACTGAGACCTCGCCTCAGAGGAGCACGGCTCCTGGATAAAGTCCAGTCAGAGCCTCTTTCCGCAGCTGCTTTCATAGCAGAGAAAAGTGCTCTCTCCTACAGGAGCAGCAGCGTGTTCTTCTTTAATCCTCCTTTTAACTATTCAGGTTCTGTCTGCTCACATGTTCCAAAGGAGATCCCAGACTTCCCGCATCTGAAAAACGCTTCAGAGGATCCCAGGAAACTCGTACAGCCTCCAGGAAAGCAGACTGTCTGATAAACACTTTGTTCACTCTGCAGCAGCTCATCTGCAGCTCTCTTCATGCTGCCGCTGAGCCTCTGAATTCATTTCAAAATCCTGCTGCTCACTTCCAGGTGTTACATGGTGGAGGCCTTGATATATTCCTGAATTGCTGTTCCCTTATCGTAATGTGAGACCTACAAGGTCCTCTTACCGAGTGCAGGCTGCCGTCCCTGGTGAGAATGAATCCAAAGATGCTTTTCAAGGCAGGGTATTTTCAGTTTTGTTCCTAAATGGTTTGACTCCTGTACATCTGCGGTGCCTCATAGTGACATTTTTTAACTGGAGGCTATTTATTTGAAATCAAAAGCTCCCCACAAACTTTAACTCCAACATAAATTTGAATTTACTACTTCTATGGCAAAAAGTAAATCATGAGCAAGGTACACACTGAAATAAATACAGCACACTTTTGCTGGACAAAACCTCCAGGCTTGGCAGAGATATTTGATTTCATTAAGCATACTGTACTGGATTTTATGGATTTGTCGTATTGATAGGGCTTGGGTAAAGACTGATAAACATTTTACTTTTTCTTCTGTACATCACGTATGTTTATTTTATATATATATATATATATATTAGGGGTGCAACGATACACAAAATTCACGGTTCGGTTCGGTTCGATACTTGGTGTCACGGTTCGATATTTTTTCGATACTAAAAAAAATGTTCATGCCTTTTAATTTGTCATTTTAAAATTATAAATATATATTTTAACTCAAAAGTACAGTTTTTAATTTAACCCTAACCCTTGTGCATGTTTTTTATTTTGACAGCGAATGCGCACCTGTGGACAACTTATGTGCAGCCCTGGTTATTTAGCTCATCATATTGCAGCCACAGAAATTCTTTTGTCCATGAAACCATAACTGCACTTTCTTTTGCCTTATAGTCTGATTTGTCATAATTCTCCGTTTTGTGGTAAGCTTTTCTTTGGCTGTCACTTCTTCACCCTGACCTGTCTTATTTGGCTCAGCAGAACTGAAATGCTTTTACACGCTCACTCACATAAGCTCAGCGATTCTCTGCGCGATCAACCTCTCACATGTTTAAGCTTGCTGCGGGAGATTTCACTTGTCATGTTTGCATAGTAAGCTAACGATTAATAAGACGATGTCAGAGGAATTGGTGCACAAATTATCATCACTCACAGATCAGTGCTGTCGCTCTCTATACACAGTTCGCACGATTGCAAAGTGAAAGCAAAAAAAAAAGCGCAAATTCAAAACGCCGACTTCAATATGTCACATATTGACAGTGGCTCACCGATGCCAATGACATAATTACCCCCTACATTTCTGAAGAAGGCAAAAGCATTGACATATATTTTTCCTAATAGCCCCGACGGCCGGGAAGAGATAGGTGCCATAAGCTAACCAGAGAGTCTAGAGCCTATTATTGATGATGTGATGAGATAACCTTTATTTGTTGTCCGTTGCAGTCTGTGCCCACACCGAGATGACCGACCTTGCAGACCGTTGAATACAAGTACACAAACATGAATTGGGGAACGGCAGCTAGTCCGCGGGAAAAAAAAGCTTGGACATGGTAGACACAGAAGGATAATCAGGAATTGCACACAGATATCAACACACCATACCGCACAATAAACCAGACAGCAACATGGGAAAGAGTTCCACCGGTGTGTACATCTGGATCTGGGATTCCGCTCTGCATATCCTTTCGAACTGCGCCTCCAACTGACCCATGTCCACATCAGAGGGGAGGTAAGCGTTGGCGAGGTGGCGTTGGATCCGGGGTAGGGCGAGGGTGATGCGTCAGTGAGTCTTATCAGTATCAGTAATATTATGTGTGTGCGTGTCCATAGTTCAGCTGAGACAGTGTCCTTCGCCCTGCCGGCTAAGTAAACAGTCTTCCAGCCAACCCAGGTGGCCTTGCATGGAATGGAAGGAACAGACTCAACACAGTCGTTCTCAGGGAGTTTTTTGTTTCGGCTACCGGCCGTTGAGCCCACACTGGCGCCGAAAGGTAGCCGGATTATGATGGTAATTTTTTCTTGCGACAACTCATGAGAATTTCAAAGCTGTTCTTTAACACTCCGACAGTGTGGTCTCTCAATCTCCTGTTGGAGAACGCGAGCTTCCCGATGATGGTATCAACTTGCTGGTGTTTTCATTCTTTGCCCAAACAGCGATTCTGAAAACTCACAACTGCCAGTGAGCTGTTCCGCGATGCAATCCAACTTTCGCTCAAGGGTGTGATGACAACACCCACATGATTCATGAGTACGCTGCTGTCCGCTAGTATTAGTTGATGACTTTGCACCTACATTTCATTTGAAACTCCCACTTCTGGTCCAAAGAAACACAGATAGGCTGTAGTCCAAATGGCTGACACAGTCATGGTGACTGTGAAAGTAGTAAGTATTAAGAAGTGCT